>NC_054058.1:76582395-76891615 GCF_017639655.2 Falco naumanni | reverse complement strand
AACTGGGATGCACAGCAGCTCTCCCCTGAGAGATGGAGAGGGCACGAGTGAGAAACACGTGGCCAAGGGCATCATTACCTTTGGCGTTTTCTAAAAAGCTCATGCAATGTCAGCACTTAAAGCTATAAAGCGATCTCAGAAAGCTTTGCTCATTTATTACCCAAATCAGTAACATGTTTTTTCTCAGGCAGAAGTAAATGACTGTCAGACTTTTTTCTTTCCCGTGATCAGAACAAAGGGCTGTTGAGAAGAATTTGGGGTGGGGGCTGGTGAACCTCCTCAGCAAAATTGTAAGGCTGATTTTAATGTATTGCTAACACAAGCAGTGAGGAATGAAAGGTGTTATGTTGAGCACTTTTACTACAGAGCACTGAACTCTGAAGCCTGCCTTAAAGCTAGTAAATCTGATCTTTGGTTCTACGACACAGATATGAAATGGGGGAAGCCTATCAGCTGCATGGCAGCTGCTGTGACTTCTCTGTGCACTCCACCAAAGTGCTTTGCTTCAGGAAAAGCACCAACTGGCCAGCAGTAAATAAAAGATGGGCGGACATAATTTCTTGTACTTCAATGCTTTTTTTCCAATGACACAACAAGGGATGCTCGTATTAAGTCACCTCATACCCTGCAATAGCATCTGGACCAGAACAACAAACTGGCCTGCATGCACACTGCAGCACAGCCTCCTTCACGCCTTCACTGCTGCAAAACAGTGCTGGGAATGATGTGATGGGAATGGGGGAGAGGGAAGGAGGCATTTCTAACTGGTTTGAAGCCTATTTAGGGATGAAGCATCACAAATCTGAATTCGATTTAGATTTTTGGCTAAAACTATTTCCAGGCTCGGTTTTTTACACAAAGCTTTGTTGCCTACAGCCAGTCTCAGTCTAGGTAAAAGACTACTGGAAAATGGTTTGAAAGAAGATCTTGACTAGTCTTACAAAGAGTCCTTCAAAGCAAGTTCTTAGATTTGATAGCTGCAACAACAAAATTTTTATTTGGGAAATCTTCTTGTATCTTTCAGATGAAATCAGTACAGAAGAGGGAGTTAACCTCTACCCATATAACCTGTGTGTCACACAAAACATTGATACCTAGTTTAAAAACAACTGTCTACTTATGCTGAACATGTTCTCTAATCACAGAACCTCCAAGAATATTTGCACACTTTTTCGTTTTCCAAATGTCAAGATCACTAAGGGATTAACTGTAACATTTTATAATTACATCATTTTTGCCTCTTAGTGGTTCATAAAAAAACCGCTTACACCACGGGGTATTTTTTTTTTTTGCCAGATTGTGAGATCAAACACAGCCAAACCAATTATCTACACTTCTCAAATGACAAACATGCAAACAAAAATATTTGCAGCAAAGCAAGGGAAGTGCCAAATTTCTTTGTAATGCATTGGAAAAACAAGGGTTGCAGTATTTTTAAGTGCTTTGATTAAAAGTTATAACTCTCAGCGGGACAATATGTCAGGCGTTATTGCAAGGTCAGCTCTGCTGAATGAAGCTGAACCATGTTCAGCTTCTGATTTTGCAGAAATGTATGTCCTTATGTCACTACTTGGGACAACTGCAGTACAAAGCCATCATATGATGTGCTCAATTTGTCCTTCAGTCGCTTCATAAAGCAGCAAGAACAGCCCCAGGAAGGCACAGCCACACTGTGAGACTCACTGAAGAGTTGGGAGAAGCTCTTGAGCTTTCCCTTGGGAATATGCTTGCAGGACAAAAACAGCAGCAGCAGAGTGATCCCCCCAGGAGGCATGTGGAGAGCAAAGCAGTCTCTAGCAGTGAACCTGAGTTGCAACGATGGCATATTGTCACAAGTGGATATAGCTTCATGATTCAGTACAGACTGGGGGCAGAGAGGCTGGAAAGCTGCCTGGGGGGAAGGGCCTGGGGGGGCTGGGTGACAGCCCTGGGCAGGAGCCAGCCGTGTGCCCGGGGGGGCAGAAGGCCAGCAGCGTCCTGGCTGGTATCTGAAACAGTGTGGCCAGCAGGGCCAGGGCAGTGACCGCCCCCCTGCACTGGGCACTGGTGAGGCCGCACCTCGGACACGGGGTTCAGCTTTGGGCCCCTCACTGCAGGAGGGACGTTGAGGGGCTGGAGCGTGTCCAGAGAGGGGCAACGCAGCTGGTGAAGGGTCTGGGGCACAAGTCTGGTGAGGAGCAGCTGGGGGACCTGGGGCTGTTCAGCCTGGAGAGGAGGGGGCTCGGGGGGGACCTTACTGCTCTCTGCAGCTCCCTGACAGGAGGCTGTAGGCAGGTGGGGGTCGGTCTCTTCTCCCAGATAACAAGTGACAGGACAAGAAGAAATGGCCTTAAATTGTGCCAGGGGAAATTTATATTGGTTATTAGGAAACATTTCTTCCCTGAAAGGGTGGTCAAGCATTGGAACAGGCTGCCCAGGGAAATGGTTGAGCCACCATCCCTGGAGGTATTTAAAAGATGTGTAGATGTGGTGCTTAGGGGCATGGTTTAGTGGTGGACTTAGCAGTGTTAGGTTAACAGCTGGACTTGATCTGAAAGGTCTCTGTAACCTAAATGATTCTATGATTCTATTCTGATTCTGCAACTGCAGTGAAGGATCCATCCACGATCAACTTGGGCCTCTGGAAATCTCCAGTGTCATCGCAACTCCCTGGCTGCTGCAGGTTGGGTACTGCTGATCTGAAGAGTGCAGTATATATATAGTTATGCAGAAACATCATTTGTATCCTTACAGTCCAATTGCAGAATTGCATTGCTACGTAAAGAGGCTCTCTGCAGGGGGCTTGGCAGGCACACTTGATAGTCCCTTCATAGATGCAAAATAAGCATCTGAATGGCTGATACGCAGTGAAGCTTGAAATGTGAAAACAGCACACAAAAAGTTCAATATGCAATTAACCATAAAAGCAACACTGCCTCAGTTTTCAGAAGCATTTATAATATGACTCCTGAGCAGATTTAGTAGTATGGAAAAGACAGCAACTGACAACGTCTCTCAGAGGAACAGAACAAACACAGGTGTATTTAAGTATTAATGGGACAAAAATGGTAAGTGGGAAATAAATGATCAACATGGTCAAGATTTTCCAAAATTGACTGTAATTTTGAAGATATTTGGGGTTGTCAAGTTGTAATAGAGGCCTGTTTTCCAGAAAGCACTGAGCAGCCTTCCTCTGACAGCAATGTCACTGCACGCTACCTCAGATGGAGCACTTGGAAACTGTGACAGCCTCAGTGACAGCAGTTTTTGATGCCAGTCACCAGAAGGAAGAGGTGCTTGGAGGCAATGGTCTCGGGTCACATGAACGCTCAGCTCCAGGTTTGCTGGCACACAGACGGCCCTGCTGCCTATTTTGGGGAGACCCAAGTGCAGCCTGAGCTTACCCAGATTCAGTTTAAGTGGCAGCACATTGTATTAATTTTTAAGAAAGTCTGTTCAAAATTGTTCCATTTCTTTGTTAGCAAAAGAACTAAGAACTGCGTGGGAAAGGACAGTTAAACCTCTGCTCTCACCAAGTATTTATTTGATCCTTTCTAAAATTGGGGGGGGGGGGGGGGGGAGGAATATGCATGCAGAATAGAGAAAATCAAAAAGGTGAAGAGCCCCAGGGTGAGAGAAATTTGTGGAAAAGCTTCCGTCTTTGCGTCATGATAGAAAGACCAACAGCTTCAAACTTTGTGAGATAATCCAGATTAATCCCTGTTCATCTTCTCTCTTCCTTTTCTTCCCTTCCTTCACCTCTCTCAACCCTCCACCTCCTCTATAGCATAGCTCATGCCTCAAATTTATCCTTTACTTCAAATTCTCACACATGCGAGTTTATTTCACTCTTCTGAATGGAGGCAAATGAATTTTATTTTCATGGCTCACTCTTCCAACGCCTTCTGCACGGTCTGATACATTAATTCAGATTATCATTCTGTGCACTTTTTGCATTAATTCTCAACTGACTGACCCTCTTCATCTGTAATTATTACCATGAAGGTTTTGAATATCATTAAACTCTTCTCACCGACTGCATTAACTTTAAAAGGTAATTTGATTAATTCTGCAAGCCACTGATAGATGGAGATTTAACGCCTCATGGAATTTCTGCATTATCAGTATTTTGCAGCAACTAGATCTGAAAGATAAACAAAATCCTTGGAGACCAGATGAAAAAGGTTAGTTGTTTTTGTGAAAGATTTTAAGTAATTTTGTTAAGCTTTAAAAACAGTGTTCTAAATTGTTTTTCCCTGAATTACAAACAGATCATTCCTTTACGTTCCCCTGTAGTACTGATTTAATAACTTTTCATTTCTGTGAAATGCATATATTTCCAGAGCTCAGCCAAAGGTTCTTCACTTGGGAAAACACAATGACTGTGAGGCAGCAAAAGTTATCAACTGATAAATTGTAGAACAATATAGCCTGCCAAAATACTCAACATGTAAAGACTTCACCTAACTTCAAAACTTCTTGGAGACCAAAAAGGCATGCTAATGCAGCTTCAGTGACTGGAGTCACACAGAGCTGATGCTAGCGTGTTTAAATAAAAGTGCTGGAGGATGGTAATGGTGTAAAAGATGGTGTGTAGTGTTACTGAGCAGCATATCAGGTAATAATTCTCTAGCAGAGATTTCCAGCTTCTCTGTAGGCATGTCTGATGGCTGTACTGGCAAGCAGCTCTTTTCTGTGTGTATTACTTCAAGGGTAGCAGAAAGTAATATTCATTAAAATTTCATAAATGTTAATAAAGGCTCAAATTACAGATTAGAGGAGGGAATTAGGGCTACATGCTTCCTTGCATGGCATATATTGAAGGACAGTGAAAACAGAAATGCCCCAAGGAACAAGCATTAATGGAGAGGCAGCATCTGTAGAAACCATCCTTCTGGCCCATGCCAGAGCATATCATCTCCGAAGGCAAACTGCTAACCCAGTGAGGCAGAGCTGCTGGAGAAAGGATGAATTGAAGGGATGGCTGCTCCACAGGGAAGTGCAAATGTATCCCAGTCTCCACTGTATAGGAAAGAAAAACCCATTCTGCACTGTGACAGACGCTAATAAGCAGACTTACAAACAGGGTGAGCTGGTGCTAGGCAGTTGCAGGAGCGAAAGTGTCTAGTCAGCCCCCAGAAAAATGTCCCTAACTGTGCAGGCATAGAAGGATTTCTCCAAAGGCTGGAAGGTGCTCCTCTGCCATGCTCCCATCCCTCTGCCATCACCCTTTCTCCCAGCAGGGTGGCACAGAGCAGGCTGTTGAATGGCTGTAGATCTATCTCGGCATGCAGCTGGTTATGGAGGCAATGTTCGTTGGTTTTTTTACTCTAGAGAATCTTTCCGAATCTGAGATTGCTTTTTAAGGCTAGATCCTGCAGGTGTAAATATACTCTTCAGTATGTCAGCCAGTTGTAACAGGCATGTGGCCAGCAGGCTGGAAGACAACTCTCTGAGGAGCATGCTGTTGTTGTATTTATTTTATATGAAATCTCTGGCTATTAATTGCAATGACCTCTTAAAGTGAAACATCTGATTAATGAGTCAAGGAAACAGTACTTAAAGCTACATCAACACAAGGAAACCAAACTGCTGGGGTACAGGCACATGCACCAGCCTGTTATTGTCCATAATTTTTCACGGTTCAATTCCTGGCATGGTTTTTGCAATGACCCTCTGCTTTTCTCCCGTACAATGCTTACGAAAGGCTGAGGGCTTAGCATGACAACACCACTTCAGGTAGGCTATTGGCTGTGGTCTGGTAGATTACATATATGTTTGTAAGGCATGTACAGCCAGTTGGCCACATGGCTGCAGAATGGTCCTTGGCTCATTTTAGTTATCAAGACAGTTTCAATGATGGGAGGATGCAATAAAGGGAAAAGGTGATCACATTTGAAGGGACGATGACTACAGAAAGATCCTCCCAGCCTACACTTCATGATTTTGCAGTTCTCGTATCCCAAATGAATGATATTTTTTAATTGAACTGTCTCTGAAAGAACACAACTGCTTTCCTTCTCCCCAAAAACTTGCTCCTTTGGCCCAGCAGAATTTGTGGTTTTGCCAGTAAATTGCAGTACGCTTCATGGAATTAAAGTCCTAGGAAAGAACTGCTGGGCAGGTCTAAATACCACATCTGTAGTTGTATTTGAACTACCTACCGAAGACCTCAACTAGGACTCCAGATAAAACACGAGAAAAACAAAAGACCAGAAGAAATAAAGTGCTGTGTTTGAGATCTGGTAGTAAGTACATACTTGACTCTTTCACGCCACAGGTAGCAGAAAAGAATCGTGATACTCTCAAGCGCTGCAATCCTACTAAACACAGAAGACATTGAGTTTTCAGAGGGCTGTAGTTGTGGGCCTGGTCTTCCCCTCTCCCCATATCAGGGACCTGAAGGCATCCCCTTCTCTGCTGGGGTTTGGTTGCTTTGGTTCAGAGTAAGGTTAGAGGGGCTGTAGGTGTCCAGCTTCAAAGAGAGCTGCAGGAAACTTTAGCATGGGTCCCTCCACTTTGCTCAGGAGTTGCATTTAAGCTGAGGCTCCCATCCCTGGTCTCTGTCCAAGCTACACTGCAGGAAAGCCTGCAACCGGTCCCACAGCTAGGCTGGGTACAACAGCGAGAACGCCCCTGTGCTGCTGAAGTGGTCCTGAAGGGGATGAAAAAGGTGCATAGGGAATGATTTCCTTCTGTTTCTAGTAACATAGTAACAACTATGAAGAACACAGTGAGATTGCCAAGCAGGACATTTATAGCAAATAAAAGGAACGATTATTTTCCCCCTACAAAATGAGTATTTGAACTGTGAATGCAACACTGCAGAATGCTGTAAAAAATAAACACATAAATTAGAAAATGGACTAGACAAATCGATTTACAGAGGATAAATTCATACTTATATTCCAGGCAGCTGGATTAGATGGTTGTTGTAGGTCCCTTCCAACTTACATATCCTATCCCATCCTATCCTACCCTATCCTACTCTATGCTACCCTTCTCTACTCTACTCTACCCTACTCTGCTAAGTTGTTTTACTTTTATTTTTTTTTCTGCTACAGAACTTGGGGGGTGAAACCAGCCCAAAATCTGGTTGTCATATTTATGTTGAACAATTATTCAGTAATAACAGGGATTCACAGACACAACTTATTGTGTTAGCTTTTTTGGATAATAAGTATAATTTCTTCCTCCAAAACTGGCACATCTGTGTATGAACCAAGGTTTGTCTAAGAAAAAGTCCTGGTGGAGCAAGTGCCAACCACCTGGCAGAGCACAAGGTAACAGGGCTGATTAAATGCTGGGATGCTTGCCCTGTGGGTCTGCAATGTGAAGGTTCCACTCCAGCAAACAGACCCACACTAAAACCTTTGACGGTGCAAGTTCAGTAAGATCGAAGGCTTTCTGTGCACTTGCTAGTTGGCCATAGAAACAGCTTCACCCATAGTTACAGTCTGTATGTTCAAATTGCTCTCTATCTACTATCTCTACAAGTTGTAGAGCCAATTAAACATCTGCTAATGAGCCCTATTGTTAGATCAATGCAGAGAAATTGATCTACAGAAATAAGTCAGGACTTCTCACCTGTCAACTGGCTTTGTTCTCAGCTCAGAAGACAGCTCAATATTCACTCTAAATGTATAGACACGTCAGTTGCCATAAAGCAGTGTATTAAAATGCATCATCATACTTCATGTATTGTGCGTACCTCACTCTAAAGATACATGGTGTTATTTCTGCTTCCTGACTGGACCAGTTTAAATTGTGACATAATAGATAATGCACAAAAACCTTCAGAGGCAAATTTTTGGATAAATAACACTGCTTTGTTTGATAAAATAGATTTTTAATTAATATGTTTTAGATCATTAATTTTCTGTATCAGTGCAGTCAAAAGGACCTAAGTCTTTTCCAGGCCTGTGCTTCTATTATTCTGTAACATATTCCTGTATCAATTAAGACTTGGAAACAGCAACCTGTCAGACATTAACAGACAAAAATATCTACAGCAAATTAGCACAAATAGAACATCGTTAACGTAATTAAACTTTAATGTTGTTTGAAATTCCTAATTTTTTAAAATGTACACACGGTGAGCTTTGTAGCATTCCTACTGGGTATACAGCTTATACAGAAATATGAGGCTCTTCAGTTCTCCTGAACAACTCTGGGTTATATTCATAAGATTTGATTTATCAACAAATATATTAATGACTGAAAACAATAAGGTCTTATTTCCAGTGCCAATCAGTCTCCTTTTTTTTGCCAGCTCAACTGTATATACACATATATACTTTTTGCAATCTTCAGCTGCAGTGGAACTCAAATTACACTGCAACAATGATTTCCCTTGAACACAGAGGGAAAGCAAATGTAAGAAGTTCAAAATGAAACAGCAAAATGCTGCTTCTGATACACGTTTCATAAGGGTTTGTATTACAAGTGGGCTGGAGCGTGACAGCAAGAGGACAGAGAAAAAAGGCCACCTGCAGAAGATGCCGCAGCAGCGGCTGTTCTGCTGTCACAGGGCTGGTGGGACCCATGGTGACATTGCAGAGCCCACCCTGTGACTATTCCCCTCTCACAGCATATACCTCCTCTCTTATATTCACCTTTTTATCTCTTTCCTTTCCAGTAAATCAAAACAGAGACTTTTCAATTCACCTGTTATTACTTCCTGCATTTCTAAAGCCCTTACTACTGACTGGGTTACCTCAATGAACGTCACATAAATTAATCACGCATCAGTTTCTCCCCAGTCACCATACGGTGTTGGTTAGAAAAGGCAGTTTATAATTCTCTCCACAGCACTGGCATCAGCTGGCTGGCAATGAATCCTTCCCTTAAAAACCCTTCAAGTATTTTTTTTTTTTTTTTTTAATACTGTACCATGCGTTAAGGGCATTGCAATACTGTATTTATACAACTTTAAAACATTTGAATGTGGAATTCACAACAGATGGCTTTTTGTAATGGAAGATAAATGAGCAAGAACTGATTTTAATATTATGTGTTGAATATACGTACGGGAAGGACTGGGCAATGGCAGCATCACACAACCCATAATAATTTTTAATGTATTTTGTGATCACTTTGCAGTCAACACCAAAATCCAAGCTACCATACACTCAAGGGATGCAAAACTGACATAGAAAATCCCTTTCAAAAAATTTGTGTCCAGATGGGAAAGCAAAATAAACCAGGTTCCTGAGGTACAATACTTTCCCTAATCTCTCTTAAAGTGGAAGAAATCTCATCTGAAGTAAGAGTTTTTAAGCAGGTTTGGATACAAAGGAGATACATGTAATTGCTGAGAGAGCCAGAAGCAGGAAAATGAGCAGGATGTTGGTAACGAAGCATTTATGCAGCAACTGCACTGTGCCATGAAACAAGCACAGGTCTTAATTAGAAAAACATCTTCATCCATGACCACTTTAAAATTTGTGAGATTATTTACAAATAACTCAAATATTCAGAATATGCTGTTTGTTGAAATCTATTTTTCACCCCATTGGTTTTGAAAGCTCTTGTACTGTAAAAAGCAAGGAGATACTTGTTGCACTTCACTACCAGAATCCATGAAAATAAGGTACAGATACAAATACCTTCAGCATTAGGCATTTGGAAAACAAGAGCTTCAAGCTGTCTTCATAAGAGAGACCTTATCAAGGGAGTCACTGGGACTGACTAGACCCCAAAACATTTCTATCCCTGACCTAAGTCATACACAGACCCTGTGGAAATACATGCAGCAAGTTCCCTCAGGTTAGAATTTGGGTGCATTAAGGGATGCCTGGATTTAGACATCATCTAATGTAAAAGGTAAGTGGCTCCATTTATCTCTGCTGGGATAGCTGATTCTCTCCGTTCCACCTGGCTGCTCATGAGCTTTTTCATCTTAACTACAGAGATAGATTCTGATGGGCCACAAACTGGTCCAACAACCCCTAAAAGCTCTTAGTCTATACCATAGCAAAGAATGCTATTAAGCTTAACCTGTCTCTTCTGAACATTAGATATGCACACAAGCCAGCAAAAATGAACAAAATACAAGAAAATGAACAAAATACAATGACCACAGAGGAAGTTTGTTCCAAACATAACCCAGCTAGCAGAAAGAGGCAGTGAAAGTGACGGAGAAGACATGATGATAGACATGTGGGTGTTGCACCCTGCCACACCTCTCTCTTCACATTTTTGTTGCTTTGGATGATATCATGCTTCACAAAATAGGGCACTTTCTTACTTGGGAGCAACAATTTTTGTCCCAGAAACTTAAGAAAAGGACTGCCTTTGATTTTGTTCTGCATCTTGTTATCTTTTGCTGTGGTTACAAGTAAGGTACTGATATTTCTTAATCCATGGCTAAATTTAATAACGGTTGTCCCTTCATACTCAGAAGCAGAATAGCAAAGGTACAGTTCCTTGATTCCAGATCTTTGGGCCTCAGAGCATTAATGTCAGTATCTAAAAATCTATAGCTTTTTGAAGATAAATGCATTCCATTTTGTCAGCATTTTGCCAGCTTTATCAATGCACTGACACCAAACTTATTTTCCCTAACAAAGTCTTTGCCAGGATGGAAATCAGTATTCAGCACTCAGAAAAGCACAACAGCTTGCTGAGTCTCCTGACAATAAAGGAAAGCACAAAAGTCGTATTTTTATTAGTTGTATCTTTACGACAGCATTTAAATACACAGGTGAATTCCTAGTATATAAACAAGTATTTATTACTAACACAGTAAAATATTTATAGCATTGAAAAGTCGTTCAAGAACCTAGAAAATATCCTAAGCTTCAATATCAGGGAGCTTGTAAATTAATGTATAAATAGAGAAATTATGCCTTAATTTAAATGCATTCCTAATCCATATGTTCCACAGTTTTAAAATAATTTTGAGAAGTTAATTGAGATAATATTTTAATAATTTGAAAAGTCTTCCTGATTAGTTTTTTTTAATTTATCTCCTTACATTTTTGCTGTAAATCTTGCACAGGTGAGTTGCTCCACAAATTACGTTAGACTGCTCACATGGTTTCTTGGCTGGCAAAGTTTGACAAAGCTAAAGAATAAATGGATACCTTGGATCAGATATGGAACATACGCAGCTTGTGTTAAAAGTCATGTAATCTTTGTTATCCTGGTTTTTTTGCAAGAGGAGCAGAATTTTAAACATGCCCATTTTGAAGACATGCCCATTTTGAACAGGAAAATAGCTGGGTTTTGCACTCTTGCTAAAACTTCCTACACACACGTAGTTGTGGTTGCCACTAAATGTTCTTGCTGCAGGATCAAACTTTTGTAAAAATAAAGAGGCTGACACAGGTAGCAGTTTCAGCTATCTTAGATATTTAAGCATGATGTTAGCTAAAGGAATTCATCACTTCATCTTCTGAACATGAGGCCAAACTGGGAAGTCCTTGCAGAGGTCTCCCACTGAGGGGGTTCTCAGTTGCCATTAAGACAGCTGCAGAAATAAGGCAGGTGCTGGTGAAGTTCAGGATAACCTGTCTGGGGAAGGACCAAGGCAGAAAAGGATGGAAGGTCTTGGGAAATGTTCTTGTGCCTGGGCTGGTACACAGCACCAAGACGGCAGCGGGGAAGGTGAAAGTAGAGCTGCTGTTTACCAAAGCCCACCACATCAGGAGACATTCAGTACAGGCACTGGGGAGTAAGAGCAAGCCCTCTTTCTGCAGAGGAGGCTGTGGGAGCACAGAGCACAGCGAGATTTCAAATGGATTAGACAGGACTATTAGTGGATGGGGAAGGGGAGTAGGCAGGGGATGCTGGCAGAGTGCAAGGCAATGGCTGGAGAAAACGGCTGTGCTCATGTGCTCTCCCCAGGTCCTTTTGCCACTGCAGAGTTCAGATGATGGGGTGATACCGGACCCTTCTTCTGCCTAGGATGTATTTCATATGTTTTATATTTTCACACTTGAGATGTCAGAGTGAAATGCTACTGAGCAGAAGAAAAATAAATCACAGCCTTAAAAAACCTAACTGGAGTTAGAAACCACAGAAAACAGCCTGGATAGTCAGAAATTTTGTGTGAGAGCACCGTTCACCAAAGCTCGTGAGCCACAGCAGATGAACAGCACAGCTGGCCTTGGCGGGAAACTGCTCCTGCAGCTACCTCATCCCATGTGCCGTGGGGTTACTAATACAGACATCTTGTTCACTCACAGGGGACCACCAGCATATCAGTTACAGGAGATAAGACAGAAAAACCACTTTTCACTGCAAGAGAAACCACACTGCAAAACGGCTTTCTACAGCCCTGAAAATCTACCTTGGGCTACTGCCAGGTTTAAGGAACCTCTGACCCATCTATGTCTCTTCTGCTGCCTGTTCACACTCAAGCCCGGTGCAAAGGCACTACACGCATCCTCAGGGATGTTTGATGCAGCTGGAGGGGGAGCACAGCCAGTGCATGTGGTTTCCTCTCTGAATCAGGGAGAGGGAAAGGCACGAAAGCTGTGCTGAAGCCATCCTGCCCCAGCTGCTTAGCCCACACCACCTCGACAGCACAGGCTGGGGATGCTGCTTTGGCCCTAGGTCATGGCATTCCCTCAACTCTGCCTGGGCTGTGCCTGGAGAGCTTCGCTGCCAGTGGCTGGAAAGCAGGCAGAGAATGGCATGGTGCAGGAGGGAATTGCATGGCGCAGGCAGTACCAAGCTCACCTTCACCAGGCATGGGGTAGTGGCAGTGCCCAGCTGGCTCGCGAGTGGGTTTCTCCCTTACTTATTAAATCTTCTCCTCTTCTCTGTGCAAGTTACCCTCAGAAAACAATGGAAAACCTCCTGGAAGAGGGCACCAATGCCAGCCTTGAAGGACAATGCCTTCCTACTCCTGTTGCCCTCCATGGCTTCAGCTGCCTTCTCAGCATAGTGGAGACTGGCTTTGCCCTCAGTGCAGTAAGGGTAGACTTTCTCTTTTATTGTAGTAATAGTATTAGCTATATATATATGCTGAGGAGAGAACGTTGTCAACTATATATCATGCATGGGATCTTCGCTGGGAAAGGCATTTTGATTGGGTTTAAATAATTCTTTATACTCTGAATATTACCTGTTCAGAAAGAATGACCATAATCCAAATTTTCTTCCTGACTGATCTCTTAAATACCTTCTACTATTATGCTAAAGCTGCCCAGGTGGCACTTGAGCATTTTGAAGGCTTTTAAAAGCAACATGCCCTGTTCCCAGGGAAAAGCACCACCAGAGAGTGGTGCAGGGCTGAGGAAAGCCTCATACCAGCTCAGAAAAGGTCAAGATATTCTTTTACCCACTCTTTCCTGATGGCAAAGGAATGGGTTCTTGTATTCAGCTGCAAATAGAAAAATCTGGATGGATCCCTCCAGCAAGCTCAACACCTCCCTGCTTCAGCAAGCACTGGGATGGGAGGTCAGGCAGCTGCAGAGATGCAGAGATCAAAAATTCTCAGTTTAAGGGAGAATTTAACAGAAGCCCACATCGATCTGGTGACATTTGGTTTCTTACTGTGTTAGATGTAAGACAAGTGGAGACAGGTGGTGGATCTTGTGGTGTGAGGCTGTTTCATCCAGCTCCACGTTTTCTCTTTGCACAAGGTGGAGAGCCCAGGTCTGCTCCCTGGTGCCAGGAGCAGCCGGCCAGCAAATGCCGCCAGGCAGTCTGTGGGGACGCGCAATTACACTCCCCGACACAAAGCTGAAGAAATGATAACGAAAGAAGCTTGTGGCTTTTCAACTGCCTTTGAGGGATAAAAGCCAAGAATCATCATTTTTTCTGCATAGAGTGCCTGTGTTCAGAAGAATAATGCTGCAATCTTTCTTTGCTTTCAGCTCTGAGCTAATTATCCTGTCCCCTCTCCTCTTTGCAAGGTTGCCTTTGCCGTGTATTTTATTAAAAAATGAGTTGGAGCAGTTTCTGCTGCATCGCTTGGGAGTTTATCACCGTATCTCTGGGACTCCCACAGAAAGGCAAACTTCAGGGGAACTGGAACTGTCCTGAGATTTCTGCATCCAAGGCCAATACCAAAATGCCCCACAGATGGGAAGGGTGACAGGTCAAACCACGGTGACCAGACGATACAACCAAGATTAGTGAACACAGTTAGGAGGTTGATCCGGAGCACATGTCATCAGTCTGCCTTCCAGAGCACAAATGTGAAGAGCATGAGGTCCTTCAGGGAGGAGATTTGCTTCAGCCAGAACGTGTGAAGGCAGGTCAGCTGCAACATCTCTGGGCAGCTTCAAGAGGGTATCACAGACTGCCAAGACTGAACAGGACTGCAGAGCATGAGTTGACACTTTGGGGGTGATACCAGGGCTGCCCAGGGCTATGCTGATTCTTCCCACAGGCACGAGATCACCTTTTAACTTCAGCTGAGAATTAAACCTGGGGAGCCCTGTCTCTGATCCCAAGGCAGAGTCCTTGGCAAGGACTCACCCTGGCCAAGACACATCCTGAGCAGCTCAGACACTGGCCAGAGAGAGACAATTAGTACTCTTTGGCCTGTTTCTCTCCATGGATTACAGGCAGCAGGTGATTTAGACAACTATATCCAGTTCAGCCCAAGACAGGCAAGGCAAATCTTTCTTTTTATCAGGATGTCTTAAAAAAATCTAACTTGACAGCACTAAGGCACTTGATGAAATATATTGTCTCATTGCTTTTTGTACCCCTCTGAATACATTCATCTGCTGTATTGTATTGTATTATACCTGGCTGCCTTCATGCTCTGTGTTTGTGCATTACTCGGCTCTCTGCTGCGTGATTAGAACTCCTCTGAACAACAGCAAAGCCAATGAATAATAACAGGTTGTGGCAGGAACACAGCATTTTACCAGGTTAGAAATTACTGATCACTGGGAGCATCTTTTTAGGTATGTTTAGAGCTGAGCTCTCTGAAGGCTTTGGGTGAACCTATAGTAAGTATAAACTTCCCTGTTGCTGACTTTTGCCCTCCCCAGAAGTATAGCATGATTAATTCTCTCCAGACAGCTCAGAGGCCTTAAAACCACCTTTAAAAAGCTCCAAGGGACAGGGCAGCAAGAGCCATGTTCACCCTTGCTGTCACCTTGCTAGGTAAAAAGGGGACAGGTTTTGCTGCTGAAGCACACCTGTGAGGCTCTCTTCACTGCTCCCACTGCTGGGAGGGCTGGGTGGCAGTGCAAGAGCAAAGCAGACCTCTGGATCTTTGAGGATTTTGATGCTTCTCTTTACAGCTTTAATTTCTGTCTGGGCACTTAGGAGTCCCAGGCCAGCCTAGAGCTCTTCTTGTGATTGAAGATGCTGTAATATACTTGTCATCCTTCCGGCTTAAAAGCATCTCTGAAGTTATGCAACTGATCTTTACACTTCTAAAGTCAACTGGGAGCTAAAATCTTACGAAGTATGGCATATCCATTTGTATTAAAGAGAAATTATGTATGCTTTTAAGTCCACTTTTTGTTAAGTGTAGAATTTATCAGCTGGACATATCTGTATTACTCTTTTTTTTTTGACAGATAAACTTCCTTTTTTACTTCTCAGAATATATACCACTCTTTATTTTTTTACTAACTCAGTAGCAGTTAGTAAACTGGATGTTATCAGAAAGCTGAACATTATTTGAGCCTCAGAACAGCCTTGTAATTTTTTTTATTCTTGGGAAATGCTTTGATATTGAAGTCTGTGGTCAGAAGTGAAGTCTGACCATAGTAAAATATAATGTACAGAATAAAATGGAACCCAAGGAAAAGTGAAAAACAGGGTTCTGGGAAGGGAAAATATCTGAAACTGCAAGCGTAAGTCACAGGAATGAATGAACAGATGGGGAAAAAAGCTGATCAAAAGCCTTGAATAGGACAATGTTTTCCTTCCATTTCCACCCTGCACAAATCAATTTATTGCAGCTGAGTTGTTCAAGTGTTAGATTTGCCCTGGAACATTTCTGACCTCACTGGGCTGCCAATTTCACTGTCTTTTTGTCACACTCCTGCAGCAAACACATATACAGAGATTCAAAAGGATTTTTCATATTGCAGAAATACCTGAAAAACCTTAAGAAACAAGACTTAAGAATAATTGTAAGGCATGGGCTTCCTTCACCTAGCCCTCGACATCAAGCACGTACTCCAGCATAAATACCATCACAATTTGAGGAGCACCACCTTGCCTGTTTTAATTTCCCATGCTCCCTCCCATCGCACGCTTCCCCAGCTCTTGCATCTAGTGTTAAACCTCAATTTTTTGCCTCCCTACAGGACCAAGCGGCCAGCAGGTTTGTGCAGTGGGGTACAACCCAGCTGGGTGGCTTATATATTACTGCTGTGCAGTGCAATAGTTATTTTTGAAGATAAAAAGCTACATGTCTCTAAATTTTTGCCTCAGCTGTTGGGATGCTCTGCCTACATAGAAAAGTTACAGGGTTTTTGTATTTCTCCTGGAAAGGCAGGCCAGGCTGTTTCCAGGCAGTAGTACTACAGCTGATGGAATGGCTGTAGGAAATGGCCAGAAACTCTCTGCAAGGATCAAATGGTCCTCGAAGCCTGAGTACCATTTCATTACAGGCACTCAGCAAGATGGAAATCAAGAGGAAAGTTTCATCTAAGTCTTATCGTAATTCAGCGATGTGGAACTTAAGTGTGCCTACAAAATTAACTTTGTACCTTTGCCTTTGCAAGGTCCTTCTTCAATTTGCCCAGTTCCCCTATTTTCTTAACATTTTCCATTTGCTTCTGTGTCCTTTCTTCACCCTTTCGTTTTCTTCTTGACTCCTGTATGCCTCTCCTCACACTCCCATGGGAACTTAGGTATCTATTCACTTTGAAGAAATATACATTTCAGACTGGTTTTGATGGGATAAATTCTGGATTGATTGAGACCTGTGGAAAACTGCATAAAAGCAAAAAGGTTTCTAAAAAAAATAGACAGAGCAGGAAGCAGCTATGATCCTCTACCCTGGGAGCACAGATTACACCTGCCAGGGGAAGTCCCTCATGCTCTGCACAGAGTTGCCTTCGCTCGTTAAATTGGATCTGAATTTAGGGTGATTCTTTGTATAGAGTCTTAACATAACAAAGTCCCCACACAGAAGTTGGCAAAGGACAAGGAAATTTGACGGCAATATCTGATAAAATGGTTGAAAAATTTGTTTCTCTGTAAATGTAGTGCTGAACTAGAGGGAAAATAATGTTGTCTTTCCTGATTTCAACCTCTTACAGAGAAACTGTACTCTGTTGTACATTAAGGTACTCTCACACTCTTCTCTTTAAAGCAAAGACTGTTTCCACAGAAAGAAGTGGCTCCTTGGGAGAGATGAAATATGTTTTGAGTCTGTACAGTGTTAAGCATGTAATGCCTTGTGTGTCCTTCCTTTTGCAAGGCATTGCAGAGGAACTGGAGATACGTGACTCCGGGTTTTGGACCCAGTTGCCTGGATCAGGCACCCTAAATGGTAGGCACGGCAGCACTTAACCAGTAAATGCCTCCTCCTCTTCTGGATCTAGTCCAAATCCTTCATTGCAGTTGCTTCTTCCAGTATTGGAAAAGTTTCTTCTAAGATTAACATTTATCACTTGCAAAAGTTCAGCCTTTGAAAAGTGGTGATATGCACTACTCTAATGCCACGTGCTTTTTTCATGTTGCAAGAATAATTAACGAGTGACATGCCTCTGAATTTTGGCAACCAATCTAGACAATTTCAAAGATGAATCACACTCCTGTACGAAAGGTGAAAGACTAAATTTTCTGCTATCGGTCCCGTAAAGAATATGCCTTTACTGTGCCAAAAATACCCAACTAAAAGCTTAAAATAAAAATAGGTTTTAAAATAAGTGTTAGGTCTGCCCACAGGTCAGCGTTGATGCTATTTCAAAGGCCTAGGAGACCAGGCCTTCGCGCTCCTCATGCTGAGCAGCAGGGAGGTGGAGGCTTTCAACATGCCTTCAAAAGGCAAAACCATGAGTGGCCCCTGGCCAGTGATATGTCCTGGCTGGTAGAGCACATCAGAAATCTGCCTTTCATCCAGGGACTGCTTCATGGCATCAGCCTATGGAGAGCACTGCAGGCACCACACTGGAGCTCCTCTGGGTGAAGTCAATTCTCCTTTCACTACTGCAAAGCAACACGGCCTCAACAGTGATGGTGGTTGGTGGTTCACTCTTGCCCTCCTGAAGATAAGAAATCTGGGACTAAGTCATCTACACTGGAATTTCTGGCAAGTTCTTGAGCATTTGCATGTCTGGATTCAAGGATTACAGCATTATCACTTATCATGGAGAAAACCAGCCAAGACCAATGGGATCTCTTGGAAACCGTAGAAGCAGATGTATGCATGAAGGTGTGGTACAACCCTGCGGTCCAGTCACTTCACTCGTTGCAGCACAAACTAGCAGGCTGCAACAAGGCTTTTACCATTGGTCAGATTCTACTGTCTGTGCTGTATCTCCTTCCTCCAGAGGCCAGACCACACTGCTCCACTGCCATCTGACCACCTCTCCCCCAAGCCTCAGGGCTATTTAACTACTTAGTGGGAATGAGCTACATCTGCACATCATCCATGTCAATCAACCCACCGCCTCCGAGGCAAGGCCACAGCTGCATACCATCAATGCCAATCAACCCACTGCCTTCATTCCTCTACATTCACTCACATAGGTTTTGTGTATCTCCCATTTTGCACATGAGATGGCATGAAACTGCTCAACACTGTCAATGCTGGAGCCATTCTTTACATGTTTCTGGCTCGAGAGAACCTATGCATTAAAAACTCAGGTGTCAACAGACAGATCCATACAAAAAGATGAGACAGGACAGAGAGGTTCACACTCTTGGACCTAGTTACTGAGATTCTGCCTAAACTGCCTAAGCTGCCTCCGGGTTTTATGTGACCATGGATCTACATGTAGCAAAGCTTCTTTAAGCCACGAACAAAGTGAGAGAAAGGAAGCTTCTGCTGCACAGAGACAGGGCAGGGGACGCAGAGGACAAAGGGAGAGGGTAAGGAACCAGCTCAAGGAGATGGCATGTATACAAGAGAGACTCCAGTGATCTGAGAAAGCTATAAGCTGTACAAGTGGGACCTGAATATCATTGAGGACTCCAGCCTAAGCTAAAAGGATGCATTAAGGAATCAGTGGGAGAGATATTTATAAACTGTATTATGTCCAGATCTCTTACATTAGCTCAGGTGAAGGGTAAACAGCAGGTCAGGTAAAACTGGTTTTACTCACAAGGCAAGCTTTGCTCGAACATACACCAACTAGAAAACAGTAGGTACATGGTTATTCAGAGCATAAACTAAAAACTGCTCTACTGACTGGAAAGGACTGAGGCCTTTCCAGAAACCAGCACTCCAGATATTCCACACTGCCACATTTGCCAAAGATGTAAAATACTACAATGCAAAGCTGAAAATAGTTTTCCCAATAAATGCTTGCTCTGCCTCTCCCATAGTTCTGGATTTGTCTGCAAACTGTCGTTCCCATTACACTTTCCTTCTGCTATTTGTGAATGCAATACACAGAACGCATGGCATGGCTATACTGCTGCAAATCATTTTTAAAGATAGACTGATCAAAATCTCTGGCTTATTCTGATCAAAATCTCTGGCTTATTTCTACTGAGGGCTTGTTGGTGGTTTTTTTTTTGCCTATCACTTTGGCCAGCCAAACTGAGTCACATGGGGAATTTGAAACTGAAATCGCGTGCATAAGACCAAATACTTTTTGGACCTCCTTCTCCCCATGCAAATTGCCAGATTACACCACACTACTGCCCACTTCATCTAAATCTTGTTGCCAGTAATGCTAAATACCAGATGTTTAGGGATGACCTACAAGAAGGCCTGATGTTAAATAGTCATGAGGTGGTATTTCTCCTGGGAAGCTTTCCTCCTGGTACTGAAAACAAGTCCTGAAACTTGCGAATTTACAGTTTCCCAACAGTTTGTTGTTAGTCTTAACTTGTTAAGTCCTACTATTCCAAGTTTCATCCATATAAACATACAGTCTGGTTTTAGATCCTACTAAACTCTTGGCTTCAACAATTTTTAATGGCATGGGAATGTCAGTTCTTACTGCTTACAGTGGAAAAATGTATTTCCTAGTTTCTCTTTTGAATCCCCTTCTTTCAGGTTCATTGGTTCATTGACTATGGCCTTCTGCCTGCTATTCCAACTCCTTAGTATTATTCCTGTTTTACTCCTTTTTATTGTGATGCCTACTCTTAAATAAATGACCCTTATAATCTTTACCTTCATATGAGGTTTTCCTCCAATTGCCTTTGACAAGCCGATCTCCCAAAGGTTGTCAAGGACAGTTTCTACTGCACTAACTTGCTCTTGGGCCATGCAGTGACCACCTAACGGTCTGGCAAGGTGTACCACCATCTCTTTCAGGGGGTTTGTCTCTCAGAACCACAGATCATGTACTGAGCCTGCATCATACTTGTGTCCACTAGGAATGGGGGTAGATCCATGGTTTCAGGCTGAATTAATCAGAGCACTATCATGTCACTTTACATGCCCTTTGGAAAAATAGCGTGATTCTTTGTAGGAAAGCAAACCCTAGTGCTAGGTAGCTGGCTGCTTTTCTGTATGTTATACACCACCAGTGATGAATGGCACTGCGTTATCTAATACTATCAGTAGACAATAATGAAAAAAGTAAGAAAAGACCTTTCCTCAAATGAAAGCCAGTGGAAGCTATTGGTAGCTTTTAAGTGCTATCTCTTGTTTTACATCTGTTTGTTGCTCTTTTTTAAATTGTAAATGAGAGAAAGAGATTTCTGGAAATATTTTTACCAATTTTCATCATTGTTATTCCCAACAGCAATAATGATACACTAAACTGATTCTTTGACGAAAAGGAAGGGGCAGGAAAAAGCTGAATGAGGATAGTGTGTCCAGATGCTAGATATAATTTTAGCTTCACAAGCTATAAGCCTGTTTAAGTTTTTGTAAGACTGGTAATTACACTCTAAAGAAACTATTGTGAATCTAGCATCGAATCTTTTCACTTGGCAATAACCGCTACAAAATGTGTCAAGAATGTTGAATACCATAACCAGAACTTGGGGATAATGAGCTGCAAATGCATGTTTTCCTTTGGCAAATTTCTACATAAAGGCAAACTAACTTTCTCAGAAATATTTTGCTGGTACCTGTTTCTTTATCCAGCCTTTATAAAACATACATTTTGTAGACAATAAACTGTAGTTTCTTCTTTAACAGCTATCATATATAACACCTGGAATTTCAGTGCTGGGATGAAGGGGGATTAGTTGCTCTAATAAAAAGTTTAGGATTTCTGAATTCTTTCAGAACAAATAATTTGAAATGTCTCCTTCAAAATGGTATTTCTTCCAAGACTTGCACTGTTCTTTGCATTTTCTGCTACCTCTCATGGTCCAGTTGCTCTTGAACTTTACAAATTCATTGGTACCTTTCGTTTTGAGGACTCTCTGGTTTCCTGTGACACCTTAATTATTCTGCTGGTCTGAACCAGGATTACTGAGGAGCCTGGGAAGAAGCAGGCTTTAGCTGAATCTGAGCGCTTACTACTTGTCAAAATACTCTGTAATCCCTGGTAGGATTACTTTCTGCAGCCTTTCCTTGCTGCTAAATGACAAACAAATAAAATTTGCTATTTCAATACAGCATGAGATGTTCTTACACTTTTAATAGATATGAGGCAATATTTGACAAAGATACCAGAAGGTTAAACCCAGTGAAGAAGTTGCTTTTTGAAGAACAAAAGCAAGGGTACGTCAAGTTTGTGGCAAACTTAATCCTGGACCCCTAAGAGTTTCTAGCGGGAAGGCCACAACAGGTGTGACTGTTTCATGGAGAGATTTTTCTGATCTTGCAGCAGAAATGTGTCTTTGCGACGGTCAGAAAAAGCTCTCCAGCTTCTGCATGCTGGCAATCATGGCCCACACTAACTCAATGCCAGAAAAAATGTCAGTGAGCATCCATAATAGCTTAAGAGATCTTAAAAAAGGCAGTCCAGGATGGATGTTTTGGGTGAAATTTTCGGTGTGGCAGACTCAATCTGAGAAGACTGGAGGGTGAAATCATGGATTCATAGCTATCAGTGGGGTTTTGCCATTTGACTACAGTGGAGCTGGGATTTCAGCAAACAGCTGATTTCACTAGGAAAAGACAAGTCCTGACATACAGACAGATTACTCACGTGATGGTGCCTCTACTGAGCTGCGGGGTTATTTCCCCTGCATCAACACCTGCATGACACTCATGACCAGATGTGCTGACTTTCTAGCAACTAAACTCTGGACCAAGAGAGGCACACTAAGATTTATGCCTCAAAATGCTTCACAAGATTCCGAAGGGGTTATAAAAGCAGCACTATAATTTTATGTCAAACAAGTGCTGTCATGAAGCCCTGATGACCTCCCTGTTTTTCTGATAACTTGTAACAGTGATGGACGTAATACAAAAATACAAATACCCGTTCCTTTGCAATCACATTCAGCATATCTTCCTGGATACTTTTATCTCCCTGAATATTATAAATGCATTTTTTAAGGTATTTTTTAGCTGTTTTGATTTAGGGACATTTTACTATTAGTAATTTTGTAGGATTGCAGGCTGAGTTATATATTAAATATATTATATTTTATGTATCTATATCCAGTATATATTCCTGGATCATTTCACTGTTGGCTAGTCTAAGGAATACTGTCAGTAGGCATGCGGTACCTACTCTGGTTCAGGTATTCTGGTGGGATCTCAGTGCTTGCAAACACCCCTTCCCAAAGTACTTTGCTAGTATCTGCACCTGTATGTACGGCTTGTCTTTCCCTGTATTAGCACCTTCACCATGTCTCACTTTGTAAATTCTGCATACAAAAGAATTACAGAATTTCTTCCCATGTTTTTTCCCAGGAATGCTCTTCTCAGTCCTCAAGTGCTTCTGCTTCACAGCAGCCATTTCCAGACCCTTCATTCATTTTCCAAGATCTGCTCCACACCACTGTGCTATTCAATTTGGTTCATGACAGCACACGCCAGATGATATTGGCACAGTACATCTTGGGATAACTAACACCTAGTTCTTACAATTTTTCCTGCCTCTATTTTTTTACCCATGCATTAACAAAACCACTGTAGTTTCTGGCTTTGTTCAAGAGCTCAGCTAAAGGAGCTCGGACTGCACAGCATACTGAATACAGACTCCAGGCACACACTTGTGACATACTCAGTTCATATGCTTTATAATTATTCATACGCTTGCACTAATGCAAGCCACAGATTTTTCCTTGCTAAGTTTGAATTATCTCCATTTTCCTGTTGCTAAGCTTGAGACAACCTCTTCTCCTGTAGAGGGGGGAAGCAAAATGTGTGAACTGCATCCTCAGTATATTATTTTGCATTAAAAAAACAACTAACCAAATATTATTCCTTCCCAACAGCCTTTAAATCATAAAAAAACATAGCACCAGTGAAGGATAAACTTGTGAAATTCCTTAGATAATTCTCATCAGGCCTTTTAAATTTGGATCCGAAGCATCTAAATCTTTAGAACACCCAGCAGCGCCTGTGAACTTCTCAGACTGCTCCTGGTCGGGGTCAGGCTTGCTCCCAACACCTCTAATAGCCAGAGTTAACTGAAAGATCACCAGAGGTTGCCAGCAACTGGGAAAAAGCAGATTGCACACATTTGCAAAAAAGGCAAAGGTCATCGTGGGGAACTACAAGGCAGTTAGCCCCACTTTGGAAAATCATGAAGCAAGTCCTCTGGGAACACATTTCTGTGCACATGAAGAAGGTGGTGGTGACTGGGAACAGCCAGTATGGATTTACCCAGGACAAACCATACCTGACTAATCTGATGGCCGTGTATATTAAAATAACTGGGCTTGTGGGCAAGGGGGGAGCAAGTGATGCCATTTACCTTGACTGCAGCAAAGCTTTCAACACCATTTCCCGTAATATTCTTGTATCCAAGCAGATATAAGATGGATGGACAGCTATATAAGAAACTAACTGGTTGTGTGGTGGGGCTCAAGAGGGTAGTAGTTAATGAGTTGCACTCTACCTGGGCACCTGTGACAAGGAGGGTAACACGGGGGTCTGTCCTGGAACACAACCCGTTCAACATCTTCGCCAATGATCTGAAGGAGGCAACAGAGTGCCCTTTGGTCAGATTTGCAGGAGACACCAAACTGGGTGACCAGTTGACACGGTCAAAAGTAGGACTGCCATTAAGAGGGACCCAAACAGGATGAATCTTATCAAATTTAACCTGGACCAATGCAAAGTCCTGCATCTGGGAAGGAGGAAAACCTTGCAGTGATACAAGCTAAGGACTGACTGGCAGAGAAGCAGCTCTGTAGGAAAGGTCCTGGGGTCCTGGCAGACAGCAAGCTGCACAGGAGCCAGCAACAGCAGAGAAGGCCAAAGCATCGTGGGCTGAATTAACAGGAGCACAGCCAGCAAAACAAGTGATTATTTCCCTCTGCTCAGCACTTACCAGTCCGCATCGGGAACATGCTCTCCCATTTGAGACTTCCTTAAAAGAAGAATGGCATAGGCAAACTGGAGTTCAGCAGGGGCCACCAAGTTGGCTGGGGCTGGAACAATTGCTCTGTGAGAAGCTGAGGACCTGGGGCTTGTTCAGTCTGAGGAAGACACGGCATCGGGGGATATGACAACAGCTGCCCAGTGTCTATGAGGAGGCCATCGAGGAGACAGAGCCAGGCTCCACACAGCAGGGCACAGTAGGAAGACAAGAGGCAACAGGCATAAGCTGAAACATAACAAGTTCAGACTGGATATAAAGAAAAACTTTTTCCTCGTGAAGATATCAAGTAGTAGGGCAGGCTGCCCAGGGGCGTCACACAGTCCACGGGAGGTTTCCAAGACCTCACTGGATAAAGCCCTGAGCAACCTTGTCTACCCCACAGCTGGACCTGCCTGAAGCAGGCTGGAGTAGAGACCTGCTAAAGGTCCCTTCCAGCCTCAACAATCACGTTTCATCCTCTTGGATGAATTGCTACTGAATGTAGCATCGCAGCATCTGAAGATACAAATCTTTATTACATGATTGGTAATGGTTTGGATGGAGCAGGGAACTGGGAACAAGGGGCAGCGTGTAAGGGCCCACTGCCCCCGCACTGCCGGGTGCCTCCTGTGCAGCGAGACACGGGGCACTTCGCACGGGAGCTACAGCCCGAAAAGGGAATGAAGAGTTTACACCGGCTATGGTTTGTTTGTAGCCAGGTTCCCTTCTCATTGTGGTAATGCACGGCGTTGGGGCGCCGGGCGTGTGCGGCGGCGTTGGGGCGGCCGCTGTGCGCAGGTGCCCGCAGCCCCCCCCCGCCCGCCAGCCCGTGCCAGCCGGCTCCAAGGCGGCCCCGCCGCTGGGCAAGGCCGAGCCCTCAGCCACGGCGGCGGCGCCCCCGGGGGGACAGATCGCAGCGGGGGGGACCCCGGGCCGGGGGTGCCCGGAGGGGGCCGTGCCCCCGGGGGCGGGCAGCCCGCGCCGCGCCGGAGCAGCTCCCGGCGGCGGGGAGCGGAGCCCCGGCCGGGGCCGGGCTGCGGGCAGGGCCGGTGCCCCCGGGGGCGGGGGGCCCGGGCTGGAGCAGCCTGTGCCCGAGGGGCTGCGCCCCGCGGGAGGGCCCCGCGCAGGAGCGGCCCGGGCAGAGCTGCAGCCCCCCCGCGGGAAGGGCTCCCGCTGGAGAAGGGCCTGGAGCGGCGTCTCCCGCGGGAGGGCCCGGGCTGGAGCCGGGCGGCGTGTGAGGAGCCTCCCCCTGAGGGGGCCGGGGCGGCAGAGGCGGCGGGGGAGGGACCGGCCGCGGCCCCGGCCCCGGCCCCCGGAGCGATCTCCCTGCCCGGACCCCCGCGGGCCTGGCTGGGGGGGGCTGCCCTGCCCGCCTGGGGGGCACGGACACCAGCCGCGGTTAAACCACCACAGGGAATAAGCCCTGACAGGGTTACTCATGGTTCATTGCATCAGTGAGTTGGCTTAGATGGCTGCCAGTGTGGATCTAAGAATATCTGCCCTAAATTTTTTTTAGCACTCCAAATACTACAAACACTTAGCCCAGTTGCTTTCCAAAGGGATTATTTTTCTCCACTGAAAAGCAGCCAGCTCCACAAAGCTGCTTGAACTCAGTTATGGCCTGAGCCAAGTTGATTTTTAACATTAAATGTTTCTAAATTGCTTTGGGGTCCACAGATGACAGTTCTTACGAATTTGCAAAGAAGGGTTTAACTCTGCAAACACCCACATCACACAAGCAGTTCTTACTCAATGATATTGCCTCTAATTTTCAGTGGGACCATGGATTTTTTGTGTGAATACAAAGTATCAGAGTACCTGCCAGCCAACTCCAAATATTTCAAAAACACAAGACAGTCCCATGAAAAATAATGCCAGCTTGAAAACTATGAGATTTGAAAGATTCTTTTAACAGGCTGATTTTCTATTGATAACTGCACTTTTCAGGTTGACTTTTGAAGCACCACCTTTAAAATAAAAATGATAAAATCTTCATTTTTTAAAAAAAAACTACAAGTTGGATTTGTGACGACTTGCACCTCCCAGAAAAGGAGACTTGGGACAAGTAAGACAGCAACTTACGTGCTGGTCACACAACCAGCATCTAGCTCGGGATAAAGTCCTGTTTTCTTGAAGAGAGAAAGGAAAGGTCTTTGAGAGAGGGGCTGATCTCCGCCAGAACTGGTTAGGTTCAAACCACTCCTGACAAACGCATATCTTGGACTTGTTGTCAGGATCATCCAGTGATGGAGATACTACAGTCTTCCGCAGTAAACTCCCCCAGAGCTTTAGTATTTTAAAACAAAACCTAATTCTCCATGTCCTTCTATTTAAGCAAATTACTTCTTATCCAGTGTACAGGGGATATGGAGAGTCTCATCGCTGGGAGAGGCAGCAGAACAGATTTCTGGTGTGAAGACAGACATGTCTTCTATCAACCATCTTTTCTTTGGACTAAACAACCAGTTTTCTCTCAAGCTTTCCTACTACACCACATTTTCTAAATCTCTGATTAGTCTTACTGTTTACCTTTGCTGCTCTCCAATGTGATCCACTTGTTTCTGGAAGCGCAGCGCCCAAATCTTGACCGATTACTCCAGCTGAATTTTCACTTGTTCTCAGTGGAACATTTCTTTTGTTATTTAATGTCTTATATGTATCATGGCTCTGCATTCCGCAATGGCGGTTGCTTTTTTTTTTTGGAGAAGGATGACACTGCTGACCCATGTTCTGCTTGAGATCCACTGCATCTCTTTCACCATTCTCTGCCACCCAGAGGACGCTACTGCCGCATTTATAGACCATGTGTGTAAAAGACTCAGTTAAGCAGGATCTTACCAGTGCTCAGTGCTTTGCACCAGCTGCTGCTGCTGTGTACAGCAGTGCTATGGAGCTTGAAAAATATGCAGACTTGTTACTGTAGTTGAGCAACTGGATCATGCACTGACAAGCCAGATGTGTGTAGTTTATGAGAAGACTGACAGGTTTACAGACACATATATCACTGCGTGGAGGGACATGCACTCGGGGAATGTTCAAACATGAAGACAAACTGGATGAGCCAAACAGCGGCTACTGGCAGGAGATTGCATGCATTGCATATGGATAACAACGTTACCAGGTTTAAGAGAGAAACGCATGATACAACATACACTGAACTCATTAGACACAGAGGAAGGGAAGCTGTGGATGGGTTGGTTTTGTTTCAGACTGCTGAACATTTGGGCTCAGTGCATTCTGGTCAGTCTCCTGCAGAGAATCAAGCTCAGCCATGCTGTATGGATGATGAAATAAATCCAAGTGATAGGTTCAGTGCCAAGTCAGGTTTTTTTGTGAGCAGACAGGTACCCTATTAGAAAGAACTGAATTAGAAAGAGGACCTGGAGGAGGAACCTGTGCCTGGAGAGTGAGCAACGTGCTGTGCAATTGGTGGCCAATGGGTGAGGGAGGCTGGGAAAAAAGTTACAGAAACTTGCCAAGTAGCATGCTACACTATTTCAGAATTTTGTCCCAATCTGGGAGATAGATCATTTTTAATTCTAAACCTGTCATCCAGCTCCTTTGTCGCATGTAGATTTTTAATAAGCAGCCTCCTCAGTCTCCCATTCATATCACTGAGCAGCTTTAGGCTCAGGATGACTTGTGGAGTTTCTTGTTGGAAATTAATCCATGGTCTTCATTCTGTGAGCATGGCTATCGCAGCCAGCGCTCACCTACCACAGTTTCCCCTAGACAAGATTTCCCTTTCCAGCTTGCTTGGAGATCCCTGTGTGAGAAGACACCGAAAGCCTTGTGACATCCCTTGTTCTCCCTTTGTCCCCAAAGTCTCCTGCCCTTGTTCTAGGAGGGAATTTTATTTTTTTTTTTTGACAATTTGTTCTAGACAAATTGATGTTGGCTTTTTTCTGGCACTGTATTACCCCTCCATAATCCATTCTAAACACAGTGAAGAACTTTATAAATACATAACTGAATTAAGTATTTCCTATCTAATCTTTAATGCAGTCTACTCACAGTTCATGAAAATATTTACGCAGAGACACACTATTGTGTTTTCCTGATCCTTTCCATGTAAATGTTTAACATAGCTGCTCCCTGCACAAATTAAAAAAGGTAATTCCCTGCAAATGAAGTAAAAAGCTGAGACTTAATTTGTGAGGCCAGTCACTCACAGAAAAACCTGGAACATTCTTTTCCAGAGGCTGAGGCAGCTCTGGCTCCAAAAATTACAGCTCTGATTTTGCCCCCAAACTCCTTTCAACATTTACTCAAGTATTGAAAAAAATTTTAAATAACATGAAGTACTGCATTATACAGCAAGGTCCATAAATCTTTCTAGTGAACTTCAAGAGTTTCATAAGTCTATTTGGAAAGTACATAGGAAATATTTAATTAAGCCATTAATTTATTTATAAAGCATTAAAAAGGGTCATAGGTAGTTTATGGGCATGTAATAAAGAGATTATTAAGTGTTAAAGCGTACTTATCAAATCAATCTAATCTCCAAAGAGAAGGTTTAATTAGCATTTCTACAAATTCTCCTGCCCTCACTGCCATTACATTGCAAATGTTACACTTTTCAGCAAGCCTAGGAGAAGACACAGTACTCTTTCTTGAGCATTTGTACTACAGCAATAATTCATGGTTTGGATGCCAGGACACCGGGACTTTGATTAATATAACAACGTATTTTATGGTATCCCTGGCAGAAGCTACGAGAGATCACAATTTATACTGAAAAGTGAAGTCAGAATTCTTATTCAGAGCAGAAGGTTTCAAGATAAATGATACACTACCCTACAGGCTTCGCGCAATGGTTATTGATTGTATTTTATTAGGGAGTGGCGTAACTTAACCTTAAGAAATACTGCATACATTCAAGATGCAATTTATTAGGTGGTTTACATATCAAAGAAACAAATTTCCCACTAGCACTCAGATATTAAAATAGCGCTCAGAAACCACATCCACACATACACTGTCCCCTGGATGCTCCTTGTGTGGGACTGGGAGAAGAACTGCCCCAGGAGGTGAGATTTCACCCGATCTCCCCAGAGGGGTCGCAGGAGTGGGAGGATCTGTCCTCCAGCCCTCCACTATTAGCCCATGGGAAGGGGAAAGTTTCCCACCAGACTTCTGCCACGGACAGGCACTTTCAAACCAAAACAAATCCCAGGACTCTCTCCAACTTTCAAACCATTATTTTCTTAAACACAGGAGGTATTTTTGTTTCACAGAATAACACAAATGATAATGATGTACTTTTTTTTCCACAAAAGCAGCTGAATAGCATTATGTCACTGCCAAAGAGCTGGGGAGTCAATGAAAACCAACACAGTATCATAAATTACTGTTTATTGCTAGACAAATAAATGACTGTCTTTGAAAACAGACCTACTTGTATGGTTAAAGTTTAAAACAGTGTTTATGGTAGCAATTTAAACTCTTAAAATAATATGGTTTAAAAATAAAAAGACCCACTGTAATGTGTCTCAGCTGCATTTCTGCAGAATAGTCTTAAATCGTTCCAATGACTTAATGCAGTCTGTAATTTATCAGCCCAAATAAGTCAGGTTTGTCAACCACAGACCGAGATATATGTAATTGTTAAATTATGTAAACTTCATGTATATTATGAACTCTTCATATATCAAATTGCTGCCTTTAATAAGTTGCTTCCTACATGCAAAGAGTGTATGATTACATGTATCTGAATTATTTTCTTCAAGTCCAATGTATTTTTGCAAAGTCTGGCAATATGAGTGATCAAAACAGGCCTTGGCGTAAATGTCGTAAATTAGAAGGGAAGAAAGAAAAAAAATCATGAACCTGTTGTAGTATATCAAGCTGCACATGAAAAGCTCACCCATGTATGCAGTGAACATAGAGAACTTCCAGAGAAGGCAGCAGTGCTGATGTATCTGCCCACACAGACACACTGCAACATTATACTCCTCCTCGGATTTTGGTTATATAAATATTACTATTGAGAACTTTAATAGCATTTTCCTTCCTGCATTTCTTTACAGGCACTAAATCTACCCATCAGACCAGATGAAGCATTATTAGGTGTTAATCTGGACATAATTATCAATAATAGCCCATTAACATACAAGAGGTGAGAAGCAGAACTGGAAGATCCTGGTGGGATCCAGGTGATCCGGAGTGCTCTCAAGAACATTGAGAGGGTGCCAGATTGCCAGAGGGCAACTTTGGAGATTTGTATCTCGGGGGTAGCTTGCAATTCTACTGTCACAGACAGTCATGATGGTGCCAAAACCCTTGGCATCACTCATTTGATGCTTGCATCCCGGCTGGGCACAAGGGTGGGACCCAAGTGTGCCTCCTGTAAGAAGTGTGATAATCTGTGTGGATCACCGTTTTGCAAACAGGGCAGTGTCACAGTACATTGCCTGTATTAGAGAAAGGATTTCCAAGCATGCCATAACAAGTGACTATGAAATTCAGCCTACATGAGAACCAGTTTGCCCTTTTTAATGTTGATCAGTAGCTTGAAAAGATATTATTTGCTAGTATCTTGGGAACAGAAAGGGTATATTTTTTGTGGAAAAACTTAGTGGTCAATAAAGCTATTACTCACTTATTCACAAATATAGACTTATATGCTACCAACAGGGACCTCTGCCTTTGTTCCACAGCCCAACACATTAAAAGGAAAACTCATCCCTTTTCTTTGTGAATATACAAAATAATTTTGGGGGACAGAAAAAAATAACAATGCCCTCTATGAAGGAAGAGGAAGAAGTTGTCCATGCCACTGTTCAGCAGAGCTCTCCATCCAGCCTTGCAAGACAGTTGAACTACAACAGAAATATAGAGTCACAGGATAATTTAGGTTGGGATGGACATCTGGAGGTCCTCCGAGCCAATCACCTACTCAGAGCAGGATCACTTTCAAGCTTAAACTCTTCAAGACCTTGAACAGCAAAATCTCATACCTCTCCAAGGATGGAGACTCAACAACATTTCTGGCTCCTGCTCCCATGTCCGACAACTCTGTCAAGAATTATTTCCACGTATCTTCTCAGATTTTTCCTTGCTATACATTGTGTCCACTGCCATTCATTCTTTTCCTGTGTGCCTCAGGAAAATCTGGCCCTTTCTACAACCTCCTGACATTAGCTGAAGACAAGAATTACAACTCTCCTTAGCCTTTTCTTCTCCAGCCTGAACATAACCCGTTTAGTCTCCCCTCATATGCCATGTGCTCCAGCCCTCTAGCCATCCTGCTGGCTAACCACTGGACTCACTCCAGTACATCAATGCCAACATCTCTCTCTGGCACTGGAGCTCCACCTTGGACACAGTGTAACAAATGAGACCTCAGGAATGCTGAATATAGGGTGATAATCAGGGCCCTCTTCTCATGCCAACACAGCCCAGGACCCATGTGGCCTTTCCCACACCAAGGGCACCCTGATGAGTCACAAACATGGAGATGGCTGACCACTAACTGGGAGGGCTGGGCTACAGCTGAACCTGTGGCCCACGGACAACTGTTAATCCACAAGCTCCCCTGCAGTTTTGCCAGCATGGAACCACTCTCAAATGTGACCAGCATGGTTCAACAAACTAGCTGTCATCACCTGATAAGACCTGTACAATTTGGGAACCTGGAGGCTACCACATGGACTCAAAACTTTGCAAAGCAGCTGTGCAGCACCACTGCACCACAACCTGGCTTCATCCCTCTCCACACGCCTGCCCAGCTCAGGTGCTCCAGTGGAGAAATAGCAAGGGCTTTGCCTGCAGGAGAGCACTGCTGGTTGAGCTCTTGTTTCTACTTAGGCAGAACAAGTCCACTCTTTGGGGTCAAGAACCTGCTTGCCTTGCACAAAGCAACCACTGGAGTTGCTCGAAGTGCTAAGAAATTCAGGTCAAAACAGCTTCATAAAATCTATAAAGACACACGCCCATAAATTTATCCCTATGACATGAGTGACTAAACAAGATATGAACCTCCATTTTACCTTTTTCTCCATATTGCACATCCTTTTTTCCTGCTGCAAATCATTATGCATCCAGGCTTTTTTCCAGGTTTCATGCTATAAAGTTTGAACACCAGATTTCATTGAAAAAAGAGAACAAATTTCCATTTGGTATTATGAAATACAATAGAATAAATAATTTCTGTTGTAATAACGAGTTCTTACCAAAGTTTCCTTTGTGGATAAAATGTATTACAGAATTTTAGGAAACACTTAATTTGATTAACAGTCTTCTACATTAATCCTTTGCTCAGTCACTCTTGAGAGCTGCATTAATTTAACAGAAGCTTTGCCAGGCTGCCTGCATGGACATGGATCAATATCCCAGAAGGCAACCATGCATAAGCTTTGATTTGTGACTTTATGATCAAGTAAGAAAGTCCATCCAATATGAATACTAATTGAAATACCCTGTTATGCCTACTTTTCTGGAGTGTGGCATTTAAAACTGAGCTGTCAAAAGAGGCTGCCATCTCCTATTACGCTTTTGATAAGGCTTCTGACTACAAATATGTTGAAAAGTATTTTAAGACTTTGATACTGTCCCAGGTTTTAGGTACACGGATTACTCAATCCTGGAGGCCATCCTGGATTTTCTAGTACGCACAGCAATACTGCACAGCCATACTCCTCTGCAAAAACCGCACCTCCATGAAGCCAGCACTACTTTCTACGTGAGGGGAAGTAAGTGGGGCTATGAACCTGCCTCCTCCAAGATCCCTGCTGAACACCTTCCCCAGAAGTAAGGGTAGAGCTGCAACCACGTAAGGACAAATCAAATTACCTTTTGTGTTTCTCAGTGAATCAATGAGCTGCTTGGTAGTCAAGCAGATTTTCTTCCTTCAAAACCCAACCTTTTCAGCATAAACAAACACAAATGTACATTCACACAGCCAGAACAACACAACTGGGGCTGCAGGGTCTATAACTGCTAAATTTAACCCTGCAAGCCCATCATAAAGAGTTCAAACCAACACTGCTAGGTTAAGCACATAGTTCGGAAAGGAAAAATAGATGGTGGTTATAAAAACAGAAGGGAAAATTAAGGGATGAAATTAAAGAAGACCTGACAGTTGCAAAAGAGTATTTAACTCCTTTACTGGAAAAAGCCTTGGGGAATATTTCAAAACAAAGATTAGTGTTACAGACACTGTGCTTGGGATTTAATTATTCAAGGTGACCTCTCTATAATATAAATATTATACACCTATTCAGTATTAAACTGTATTTCTTTGATATGGTTAATGGCTGATATAAGGACAACTATTACTATGGACATTTTCTGGAAGGAGAAGGAACAGGGTGCAGGAGTATGGAAATCTGAATTCAAGTCTTGCAGACTTCTGCTGAAGAGTTTTCCTGTTTTCTGCCAATTTAGTACACATGGGAACTTAAGGTGAAGCATAATGCATGTTTTAACATACTACTCCAAAATCCAAATATTAGAACTAACTAGTTTGTTGAAAGACTGCTTTCACAGTACAAACTGTCTGTCCCACTGGTCTTCTGGACAGGACAAGTGGATTCACTGTTGTGTCCAGAACCAGGAAGAAGGTTTAAGGACAACTTCTTCTGTTGCTTTCTTGTCTCTTGGTACTTTGCCATACTGAAACTGTTCAGACAATTTAAGTGGAGGTATGTTTAAATCACTTAGACTCATGCAAATTCCCATGTGAAGATATATTACTCCGATTCTCATCACTTTATTTTACACGTGAAGCAATTTAGGACATTAATTAGGTGCAACTAAAGCTTTCAACTGGCTACAGTTTTCTTCTGTGCTTTTTTCTGTTTCTCTCCTCCATCTTTCCTTTGCAATTTTGACTACCTGGTAGTGATTCTATCTGGGTTTTTTATTTCTGTCATCTTTGGATTCAAAACTTCAATTCCATCACTTTTTCAGTTGCCCATGCCAGGTTCATTTTCCCTTTTTCTCTGTTTTTCTCTGAGCTAAGTGCTTTCTCTCTGGCTGGCCAACCTCAACCTCCAGTTTTCTTTCATTGCTTCTTCAAGGTGAATTTTGCCTTCATATTACATCTCTTTGTTCCATCTCCATACATTCTTTACCTCAGCTTAGTGAGTAATAGACAACTGACATTTGTCTCAGTCAGCTGTCTCATTGCTGCTTTGAACTGACCACCAGACCAGCTCCAATCCTCCTGTATATCCTATACAGACAGGACTAGACTGATACCTAGAGAGGAAAGTGGTCAGTAAGCTGAGCTTCACGGGCTAAAATCCTACTTATAGCTGATGAAGATACTCATAATAGAGAAGAGGGAGACCAGGGCATGCACAGGATTTGCAAACCAGATACCTGTATGAAGAGATTTCTCGTGATTTATTCCAGAAAAGTGAAACCTGAGTGTTTACAAAGCTCTGCAATCACTTGTCCCTGCATTTCAGTTGACTGTCTTTTTTAACTGCTCTATTTCTAGCTCTCTGAGCATGCCCAACTTTTTAATGTGGAATAGATAATTTGATCCATTAAGTTTTATTAGCAGATTTGGGTGAATGCTGCTAAGCTCAGGAATAAAACTAGCACAAAGATGGGCTGGTAGGTTGTAGTTCTGGTAGATAGCATAGAAATTTCATACAGTTTACTTCCTGAATCACCAAACATTACAGCTTTCTGGCAGTGCTCTCTAAAACAACTTGATCATCCATGCAAAAAGAGTCAGATTCTCCTCTACACTTTTTGCTAGTGAAAAAGTCCTGGGATCTACTGGAAAGCAGCACCATTATATCATGTTGTTTCTTACCCCAGGACATGATCACTCTATACAGCATCCTCTGGCAACCTGTGGTGATGAGCACACAAGCAGCTAGTGGAGGTGAATCCTACCTTTCCTGTTTGCAACAGGTCAACAGGAAAGAAACACAAATGTCTGTGCGTGAGACTGCGGTGTGCTTGTACCTGACTATCCTTCATTTTAACACTACCACACTGTGGTTTCCAGTTCCTTCCGTTTAAATCCATCTTGTACTGAGACTGCAAAGATGCTCCTCTTTGGTGCCCTTCAGACAGATCTAGCTGCTGCTGCTGGAGACCAGTTCCCTGGTGGCACCTGTAACCAAGCAGCTAGTCATGCTGAGAGGGACTGGAAAGCACCCAAGGAAAGCTTCTGTTTCTAGATGCATAGAACTTTATAAACACAAGACAATCTGACAAAGGCACAAAAGAAACCACAAAATAAAGTGACTCTCTTCTAATCCACACAAACTACTGTTAGCATGGACGAAAGCAGCTGTGGGAACGAAACCTACCTGCAGTGTAAAAGAAAGCCCACTGGTGTTAGTGGTCACTGAGGCTTGACTCCCCAGGTCTCTTCCCTCTGTCATCACCACTTCCTTTTTTTAACATCATATAAGAAACCCCCAATCAAACCAAAGATTCTTGGAGCAACTAAAACCAGCACATAAAAGAAAGCTGCTTCCGGGGACCCTCAGACTAAGGTTTGGGCTAGGTTAGCCTATCTGGAGAGCCTTCAATAAGCATGAAGGCAATGCTGCGCAGAGGCAGAGAAACAGATCCTGTATAACGGATCCAGGCCATCTAATATTCAGCATGGAGAATATCATGGCATCAATCACATCTTCAGAGCAGTAATAAAACAGAAAAGCCTGCTGGCATGTTGGACTGGATATTTAAACTCTGATGAAACTCCATTCCTTGCCATCTAATACACAGTTGGGACATGGAAGGAAGAATACCTGGGATCATTCTCTCAGTATAAATGGGTTGAAACATATCAAAGTATTGTAAGTTTTAAAATGTTAACAGAACATAACATGGAAAGCTCAAACAGCTTTCCATCTCTTGGGATGGGAGCTGGGACTATGGGTGAGCACCTAGATGAGTGAGAAGCAGTGCAGCACCCCACCAGGTAAGCAGCACCCTTCTCACATCTTTGGGCCAATCAAGCACTAACTAGAGAATAAAGACATTTTAAAAGGGTACTTTCCATGGAGTGGCCTGGATTGACAGTAATGTGTATTTTCAGAAAACAGCTTTTTGAAACCACTTACACATGTTTAGGTTTGGAAATCAGCTACGGAGCCTGCACATTGTGAAATACAATGGATGTTTGTACCAACTGTAATTGTCTATTTATTTGCATGCCACTGAGTATCATCAGACACTCAGACAGCCCACAGTGCAAGGCTGGGAAGACAATACAACATCAAAACCAAGTCAACCCAAATGATACACTGCAAACTAAAATAAACTGAACATGAAGTTTTAAACCAGAAGGGAGGGTCAGCTTGGAGAGCTCACAAAAAATCACAGAGCTTTTGGGATATTTCTAATTACTGTAAGAAATTACATGCTAAGAACATATTTGCTCATTCAGCTCACTCAACAGGTGTTTATAGTAGGCAATCAAGGTAATCAACACAAACAAAACAGCTTCCAGCTCCCATTTTGGTCATGTCAGGTCAGTACCATCCAGGAAGAGGCAAATGCCACTGAAACTAATACCTCCACCAGCTGGATTAGCAGATTATTTAGCAGCTTTCTCAGAGATTTCAAAGCTAGAACTGGTCCTGCTTGTTCACTGCCAGGCTCTGAGAAAGAGAAGCAAATAACACACCAGCAGATCTGACATCCAACCTGCTATGCTCCTGCTCACCCACCTAAGGTGGATGCCTGTGATGTTACTCCTCACACAAGGAACCACTTCAACTGACAAGTCTCCCTTCCACAGCTACTGATGCTGGAGTTAACAGTGTTTTCTTCCAAGCTGTACTGCACACAGGCTGGGGCGCCTTCCCTTTAAAATAAATATACCTGTCACTGCTTCTGTCTTGCAGGGAGAATAAATGCTTTCAGCAGGAAATTTCTTGTATTTGGTTTCAGACCTCAGGGCAATATTTTTCTACAGCATCTGAACTTTAGATGTTTTGGTGGGTTTTTTAACTGTGAGGAAGGGACATGGAAAGACATCTTTTGAATGCTGAAAAAAAATATATTTTCACAACCTTTTGAAAGGCAACAGCTCTGAAACTTGAGCTAAGAAATCAAATTCTTCCAGAGAACAAAGTAAATTCTTCAATTCAGTTAAAAATACCAATTAATCCTCTTTCCTTTTTGTACAAGAGCCAGCCTCCTTTGCTGATTTCACTTACATAACATTTAATTGACAATGTATTTTTCACACAGACATGGTTTGCTAGTTGTGATAGTGGGTGATTTGGTTAACTGCATTTATTCATGAATCTTTAAAGTGTTTTTTTCTTGCCAGTTTATTCATCTACTATTGCTATATTAAATATTTTTTTGCATCATTCACTCTACTGTACATTGGAAGTTCTCTAAGGGATTTTCTCTTTTTCTTTAAGGCAAAAAATATTTTTTTATGAAGCGAAGAATCATTCATGTTGTTATTGAATTTGCAGCAGCTGTAGTAGTATCCTCCCACTTTCTCTGCTGGATAACAGGAGCTCACTGTTTTCAAACCCACGAACGAAACCTGGGGAAATACCAACATTTTCACAAGGAATGTCTACCAGAGATCAGAGTAGGGAAGAAGTGCAGCATGCAAAACCCCAAAATGCTCACTGGGGAAGGTGAAGGTGCCCTTGCTTATCCACATGGAAGCGTATAAAAGTGTAGCCATGAAAGGTGCCTCTTGTTACAAGCCTGTGGCTTTGCTTTTTCTTCTCCAGTGTTGCAAAAATGCTTGTTTGTCCCCAAGTAACATTTTTTGGTTGTAATGGAGAGAAACAAATATTTCCACATGATGAAAATACTAATACTCAAGTCTGTAGGAAGTCATAATGGGAGGAGGTTCCTAAAAAGATAAAGTAGTAACTCCAATTTCAGCATTAAACCAGCTGAGAAGAAAAGAAAAATGAGGCAGCTTAGCACTTAAGTCAACAGTTCTTGCCACTATTGTTTTTCATTAATATTTGTCTTGTGGAGCCTCATTATTCTGTAAAACTCAGCTTCTCTCATTTTAAAATTTGTTTCCCTCTGAGAAGTAGTAAAAGTAAATATCAGTTCAAAAGCAAAGGGTAATTTATTTTTAAAGTTATTAAAAATTGAGTATTACAAATATAATCTCATTACTTTAAGCAGTGTAGTAATTTTAAGTTCCTCAGGGTTAGGCTTAGCAGTCCCCTGAATAAAGGTATTTCTAGTAGAAAAAAATATTTATTTGTGTGCGATTCATCAAGGCACTAATTTTTCAAATGCACAGAAAAATAAATCCCTAGAACTATTTAGTAGTGAAGTTTTTTTTATAATAAGTTATTTCATTCAACAATAAATGCAGCTGTATGTTTAAATGCTATCAAAGGGAAGACAGATGATAACTCACATTACTACATACTGTCATGATCTTGGTTTGGTCCCTAAAATACACAAGTCTGTTGTGTAGCTGGAAACTGAAACCACTGCAGTCATAGAGCCTGTGCTGCCTCTTCAATAGGATTGTTTATAAGGAGAAGGGGGGTGGCAGAGAAAACACTAGATTTTTTGCAACAGCATTATGCAGTAATACCATGTAACACCCCGGTTCAAATGGGGACCTCTGTCAAGTAAATAAAAATGTTTTGGTTGCTCACAGAACATTGTATTTGACACAACAGGGCAATTTTACCAGGCTGTGGATGTCATTACAGCAGAATCACTTCTTGGCTTTTCCAGTATGATTTCATACTCTTAAATCCTCCCAAGCAGTTTTAAATCCCATGGAACAAACTCCTTAGCTTCCCCTTCCTGGGGCCTTGGTGCTCAGGATTATTTCCTGAGATGCTGAACTCCATCACCTGGGGGAGAACCCTGGGAGACCCCTGCCTCCCCCACTGTAGGTAAACATTCACAGCTGGGCAGGGGTGATCAAGGGCTGAGCCCCACACTGCATTACTGCTGTATTTGGTGCATCTGCTGGGGAGTAAGGGGCAAGTTATGCATCACCTGTAATGCAGAACCACGGCTTTGGCATCATAGCAGTGAAGCCCCCCACACCAGACCCCTGAGATCACCTGACAACATTCAAAAAGATAACAAAATGCCCAGTATGGTTAAAAAAGCCTCAGCTTAGATTTCATTGTTATTAAATATTGAATGGAAATAGCACTAAGATTGTTTGGTCTTATCTGTCTATACTGGCTTCTTGGAGATACCAGAACAGCATCTAATGCTTATTTCTCCCACCGTCTGCTAACTATGAGTTTCTCCTTTAATCACTGAAATGGTAGGCTCTTTTTGCATCCTCCTATTGTTCAGGGAGCTAGACGATTCACTTCCAGCAAACACAAACCCAGTAATATGCATTTTGGGGGTGAAATTACATCTTCCATGTTCTGCAGTTACTATGGTTACCATCCCACAGCAACCCTGCATGCATGGCTAAAAGAAACAGTGCAAAAAGAAATGTCCACATTAAAAACAAAAGGAGAATCCCGACCTAAAAAAAATACAAAGTACCAGTTGAGGAATCTAAAAGACTTATTTTCCACATTGACAAAGGAAGAGGGATATGTCCATGGTCTTGTTGATAAGCTCCCTTATTTAAGCTTTAAATGCTGGAGTAGATTTTTGTCCCGTCTAGAACTGGGAAGATGAATGAAACATGGTCTACCCTCATGCTCCAGAAATCAGCCAGTGTCAGCACATCCCTGGGAAGGGGAGGACGGCTGTGCTGTTTTACCAGTCAGAAGCTAACACCATGGGGCCACAAACCACAACAGTATTCAGGCTCCTGATGCCAGCCTGGGCAGGCAGCCTGTCTTCCTCACAGGGGTTAGTGGGAGGTCAGGGGTTATGGTGACAGTGGGAAGCTCAAGCCCTGTTATGAATTGGGCCCACAGCAACAGAAGGACTAGGTGGCTACAGCTGACTTTTGTTGAAGTGATGTGTCTCAGCCCACGGATGCAATACTCAGTATCAGGCCAAAGCCTGAGAGGTGCCTGCATCTGGAGCTGTCCCCCATAGTTCTGGCAGACTAACACAGCTTAGTTCCTCCTTTGGACCCAAGCGTGACCAAGACCCTCAACAGACCCTCCCATGCCAGGCCCGGAAGGAGATGGATGCAAACTTCTCTGAATGCACCTGACCAATCCTGCTGGGAGAGATCCCTGTACAGCAGATGTCCAGACACCTTCCCAATGAATGTGGCTAATGTTGGTGGAACCAGGGACATCCCTGACCTCTTCCCCATCCTGAAACATCACAGGTGACAGCACTAGTCCAGGTCATGAAAGACCTGGAAGCCCCATGAGAGCGATAGAAATCAAGCCCTCAGCAGGCCAGAGGTGCTCCACCCCATGGGAAACACTGGTACCTGGCAGAAGGTAACTGGAGACTGACTGGAGCAGAGAGCATGAGCAAAATGAAATCTGTCTCTCTGCCTGTCCAGGAGGAGGAGCCCCAAGTTCTCACTTTTCCACAATGGCTAAGGATTTATATCACCATAACCACAGTGGAGGAGGTGGGAAGCTTTCTTCTGAGGTGAGAAATGCGAGTCTGATTGCCCCCCAGGCTGACCAGACACCGACACCACTCTCAGACTCTCACCCACAAACCACAGCATCCTTTGATGAACATTTACATCCCGCTTCCAGGCAAAGACATCACTAACTGAAAGCCACAACAGCTGTGATTTGAAGAAAGACCTTAGGATTCAATGGCTATTTCAGCAACTGAGCAACTAAACAAGAGAACTATGCCAGTGGCATCACCAGGCAAGTGAATAAGCCACCCTTCTTATGGTACAAATGTACAGCCATTTGGCATGGGAGAACTCAGAATAAGTATAAGTTTGGGAAATGCTGCTGTCAGCAAAATTAAAAGCATGCAAACAGTGAGTGGAGGGGAAAGACTGGGGTCCTCCTGCATACCAGGAGGGACACACAAGCAGGACCTGCGTTCTCCTGACTCACAGTCTGGCTGCAGTGACAGATGCTGGGTTTCACTGCACACTGGCATGATGGCAACTTCTACTTCTGTGTAGGGTAATAGTCTACTTAGAGTGGTGATGCTGTGGAATAATCCAATTTATGTGAAACCTAGCAGCTAGCCTAGTCATAGAAGGCAATGGTGTTACTATCCTGCACCTTCTTACTCTTGCTTTTTGTATGTGGATATCATTATATCACAATCTTCAGTGTTTCCACTGAAAAAAATGCAAACTGAATACCACAGCCTTATGATATAGAAAAAGAGTTTCTAATGATTTTATTCTATGTTTGTTGATTTGAGATTGCAGCACCAAGAAGGTCATTTCATTTCAGGATCACCTTCTTCTATCTGGTCTACAAAGGTTGACTGAAAGCAGAGCAACATCTGAATGGCAAGTTCTTTCTTCAGTGTGTATCTCAGAGGAAAAGTACAATTTCAAGAACAAATGACAACAAAGTAAATCCCCATTCTTCATTAACAAATGATTGGCATGGGGTGTTGTGAAATGTAAGGGAATGGAACAGAAGTGTGAAAAAGCATCCTGAATTCCCCGACACTTCCCTGCTGTGTCCTTAGGGCATTTCGAGACCTACCTTGGAAAAAAGCTTTGCATAATAATCACTGCTATGATTAGAGCAGTATTTTACATTATATAATAGGTACAATTCACCTGATAAGCATTGCAAGAGGAATTACTTGCAATTAAAGTTTCAAAATGTTCCAGGCTTTAAGGACTTCTCCCTCTCAGCCTAACAAAACAGCCCCATCAGTTTCCTCAGCAGTCCCTCAGTAAAACTCACTTTAAAGCAAGAAATTCCCTCTAGATGATGACAAATTCATAACAGCAATAATACCAGTGGCTCCAGGGCTATAAGCAGCTCACCAGTGAAGCATTACTGGTCAAATAACTGCAGCCTGGAAGCTGAGCAAAACTGGTTTTAGGAGTGACAAGATGAACAAAGACCAAGCATTTACCATATGCGAGAGACACAGTCAATTTGGATCTAACATGGACTTGCAAGCCAGTGAAGAAATGGCAAGTTGCAGTACGTTTGTAAAGACAAAAAGCAATCCCAAGAAGATTCTAGGAGGAAACATCAACATCATGCAACTTGGGATGCTGAGGATGCCCTGTACCCCAAAACTGAAGCTGTTGACAGTGGAACCCAGCGAACCAATGGAAGGATGAGCACAACACCAGAGCAACTGATGGGTATTAGAAAGTTTTGTGCATATATAATTTTAACAATTTGGACTTGTGTTCATTGTGATCATTGTAACTGGAGTAATAATAACTCTTTCATTGGGCTATTAAGACTTTGACTAAATTCTTGGCTTTAGACCTACTGTGTTTTCCCTTTGCACCCAGCAAGATTTCAAGATTAACAAGCTGGTAGGATTTCAAACAACCTATTCTGTAGCTTGGATGCCACAAATTAGTAACAGTCATCCTGAGGATACACTGCAAGCTAAGTGAAACATGCACCTCTAACACCACAGATACGCTCCCTTGGGGAAATCAGGCATTGCCTTGCGTGAGTTCAGGTTCCCAAGCTGCAGATAGACACAGACAACACTGATATCAGGGTACTAAAACAATACATATGCCTGAAATAATAAAAGCTAACAATTTGATGCTTCTTTTTGTATATAGAAGGCAGCAAAAAGCAATGAGATATAGTTCAGGGCCCCTCCTCTTCTCACTCTTACTGATTTATATTTGGCTGAACTGTATTTAGAATTATTTATGTTCCATATATAGTTGTCCATAAAAAATAAGTATGTCCTTTGAGTCCTAAATCAACTTCAAATACTATGGCAGATTTAATCATAATGTATAGTTTTACAACCTCCACTATGTACTTAACTTGAATTGTTCTTTTTTTCTTTTTAGCAGCATTTATTCTACTAATTTAAAAGCCAGTAAGCAAGATGAAGTATTCATGGCAGTAAACTGTAATTCTGAAGTCATTAGAGAATAGTTAGTGCTCAATACAAATGCTAATGTGGTTTAAACTTGATATAACCTTTCTAGATTTAAGTCATCACCAAATAAAATGTTAATAAAACTTCTGGGCTGTATCTAGGTTTCTTTTTGCATTAGTAACCTTACTATTACAGAATGAACAATAACCAAAAATCTGCTTTTCTGAAAGAATAGTTTCCAGTATAGCAAGTAACAGTAAGAGGAAAAAAGTTTGAGAAATCCTCTTTCATATGAATTATGAATGCAAGAGACACTGTATTTCTGAACAACAGCAACATCAGCAGGCAAATACTACTAAATACTGTTGAGAAATCCACAATTACAAAATTGAAGCAAATTTGGCCATAAGTAACATATCACTCCAGTGACACTTCCTTACCAGATTTGTAACCATTTGTGCAGCCTTTAATCTCCAGCAAAATCCTGACCATCCAACTGCATATGCAAACTTCATGTGTTTAATATGTTTACTGTCCTTGTTTCAGTTTAGTTTTTAAGGGAGAGTGACAAAGAGTACTTCTGTGAAAGAACACATCCCACAGGAGCAAATATCCTACGCAGTTCGGCAAACTTCTGAGATCAGCAACCCGCAGTTAGGGAAATCCACCCATTTCTATCCCTGCCCATCCTATTACAAGAGCAGCCCGCATTTCAGTTATGCCACAATGTGCAATGTTTTATGAAATAAAATGTCCATGAATTTACAAACCAACCAAACCACAGGCACCTCCCAATGTATTTTACTGCTGGATGTGCTGCATCTGGCAGTCTCAACCTGCAGCCCACATCATCCCTGGAGCAGCTGTCCTCAGAGTGGGGATGGGCTTGGTGGGTCCTCCAGTGTGCTGTCAGCCAGAGACACGCTTGCCAAGCCAGCCTGGGGGCAAGAGCCATGCTCAGCTTTGGGAATTGTAAATTCAGCCTGATAGATCAGACAAGGAAGAGTGGAAAGGAGAGAGACCAAAGTAGACTTGAGGAACATCATCTCCAAGGACTATTTCTTTCTCTTTTTCACATGTAAGCACCTTCCCTGCCTGGAGGATCTTATGTGCTCATTTTGGTGCCATCAGCTGCCATTTCTGATGGTAGCAGGGCTGTCTCGCCCCACAACATCCAGGCCAGCTGACAACAATACCATGCAAAAGCTAACCAAGAGCTGAACAGCAAACTTGTCTGAAAATGGTGTTAGCACCCCTTCCTCCAGTGCCAGCTGAAGAGGGCAAGCATGTTGTTTAGTTAGGGAAGGAGAGCACTCACAGATGGACCCCACTAGGACAACACTGATGCTGAACACTTGCTATCTAGGTACGACGTTAGGCAGGGCATTTTGCTACTTCGGAAGGGAAAAGGTTGGGCATTTTAAACCTGTGGCATCCCATATCCAGTCTCCTCATCCCCAGCAGCAACGTCCACATGGTGGAAAGTAGGCTGTGGAGGACATCTCCCAGTGACTCTGGACTGCCCTTCCCCAGTTCCCAGGTGGAGCTTAGACACAAGCACCCTGCTTGCCATGGCCCTAGTCTGTGGAAACAGGACTGTGCTGTGAGGTTTAATTACCTAACCACAGAAATAATTTTGCCTTGTTAACTGAAAATCACCATAGCTTTCTCTAGAATGAAAAAGCCTGAAATATAGAAGCAAGGGCTCCAACACAAATACTAGTTTGTATACACAGTTTGCCGCCTCATCACATTATGACTATAATCCCAGGCACTCAGGATATTTTGTTTGCTTTGGTGAACAGATACAGACCCACATGTCTAATGTTTTTTATGATGAACTATACAGGCATAACTCTTTCTGCAGGCCCAGCAAAAATAATCTTGGATACTTTGAATGAGTATGACTGTGCACACAAAAAAAACTAAACTACAACCAGCCACAACACAGTCAGAATACAAGTCCCAGGGAATAGATGTGGGTAGTAAAGTGAAGGGGGGTCATAAGCATTTCTTTGAGAGGCTGGTGCTATACCAGAGAGAGGAGTGTGGCTCTGTAATACATGGATGATTGCAAGGGAGAAGAAATGGTCATATCAGGGGGAGGATAGAAGTATCGGGAATGACATTACAGGATCAATAAAATCTTCCTCCACCTCCCACACAGCAAATTGCCTGCAGTGCTACACAAAACTGCTGAGATCAATTTCTCAAGTTTTGCATTGGCTGCTGAAATCTGGGAGACAGGCTGAGTTTTTGCTCACCAAATCCACTAATGTAATTAACAGAGCAATGGAGTAAATAAGAATAAATCCTAAAAAAATCAAATTGCATCTATATACAGTTTTGAATTAACATATTATTACTAGATTGACATACAGTTATTATTGCAATAGCACTCCTAGGGCTCCAGTCTGCCAAGGACGCATTGGCTGGTGTACGACAGAAGAGAGAGATGAAGGGTTGTCTTCATTATCAATTAGCTGAATATGGAGTTTGTACAACCATGGCAAATCCTTTGAGCAAAATCATTCTGCCAGTCAATACACTACTTGCTAGTATGAGCAATCATGTATGGACATAGTTTTTTCCATGTTTTCTTAATTCTACAGATGACAGTTTTTATTGTCATAAAGGGAAACTACTGCAGCATGCATTGAGCAGCATCATTAACCATCAGGAAGAAGTCAGGATTCCCCCATGAGGAAGTGCTTTCCCTTAAAATGCACTATTTAATTGCACTCAAAACTGAAAAATAGAGTGGTTTCCTTTTGCAGCATTTGTTAGTGTAATTCTGAGACATCTGTCTGAAAACAGGACTCCATTTCACTGCTTCTTGTTCAACAAAGATATTTGATTAGCAAGAGCTATGTTGCTCTTGTGAAACTTAAAGTTATATTTGAAATTAGGACCTTTTTTATTAGTATGCATTAAAATCTGTTATTGATCTCCTAGAGGTGCTAATAGAAGTGTCTTTTGTAATACAAAACCAAATTAGATTCTGATCAGGTTCAAAGTGTTCAATCAAAGACTACCTAGCAGCATTTTTAAATGAAATGCAGTTTGTGTTTGGCATTTCAGATAAGCTATTTGATTGAAAGTCAAGAAGAATGCCTAACAATGTAGCATCTCTCTTCCTTTGCTGGGCATCTAAAATGCATCTAGCATTCAACTGCTACATAATTGTTGACATATTGTTTTGTTCAGTCCAGAGCACTTTGACATTTAATGCATACTACAGTGGCTAACTTAAAAGGGACCACTGCAGTACATTAGTCATAAAGAGGTTAGGTTTGAAAGATTCAGCAAGTTTTTTTTAAGCTAAAGACTGACATGTTCATTAACACAATGCAAATGTGTAATGCATCACTTCTACTGATCATATTACAATAATACTAGTCTTCATAGAGAAGTGATAAGATAGGTGAAGATACAGTACAGTGACCTTTTGAGACCTCAGGTAAGTTCAGGGATCCACTGTGCAAGGTGCTATACATGGGGCCCAAAGATGGACCTTGTCCTGAGGAGTTCACAACTTATACTTGAAAAGAGAGATGTAAAGCAGATAGGATATTTCTATCATATCCACAAAGCCAATTCCAAATAGGGATATTTTCACCTCCCCTAATTCCATACTCAAGTATAGACTCTTACAATTATAGAATCATTTAGGTTGGAAAAGACTTAAGATCAAGATTTAAGATCCAATATTAAGATGAAGCTAATACTGCCAAGTCCACCACTAAACCATGTGAACTGCTCCGTACAGTGAACAGAGAGATAGACTTTTGAGGATGCAGTTCAGCTGATCTCTGCTTTGCAGAAAGCCAGCTTTAGTAGAAAAAAACCAGTCACCTACTTTTGCCAGACCTCCTGTCTTCCCGGAGGTGGAGAGCCTGCTGTGCAGGCGTGCAAGGTGTGGGAGCGCCATCCTCCACATGGCACACACATGGGCACTCACCTCAGGCATAGACACAGCTCTCATCTCTTCGAAATCAATGGGTTCACCCCAGGGTGAAAACCAGAGCCCAGAGACACCAGGACGGTAAGCAATTGTGAAACCACACTGAGGTAGCGGAGACCAGAATCCAGCCCTTTGGGATGCTCTTTGCTTCATCTAAACTGAAGATATTTTAAACAAGTAATCTTTGCAATAGATCTACTTACAGAACAGCACAAAGCCTCCAGGACGTTGAAACGTTGCAGCATTGAAAGGCTGCAGCTCTGATGGGTGGCTGCTGCACACAGCAACTACTGCAGCCAAATAACGGTCTCAGCGGTTTGATCTGTTTATTCAGATTTAGATTAATTCAACCCCCCAAAAAATGCTTATGTGGTGTTATAGCTAAAAAATAAAATTAAACAGTAAGTGACATGAAAATACCTCCTGGTCAAGGAAACACTCAAGCCCCAGTGCATGCCAGGTCCCCTCCGCCAGAGCCAGCTGACAGGGGCAAGGACATCTCCTGCATTGCAGGAGTGCAGCTCCCCTGCCAGCCACCAGGCTCAGGCTACTGCATCTCAACAAATTCTGGTTCCCCTAGACCCCTTGTGGTGCTCAGATTTTACCACCCTTTTTACAATAAGTGGCAGTTAAAAGTGTGGGTTGTAAGAGACATTAAACTCAGCACACCTCTATTCAGACTCATCCCTCCAGCCTGGATTTTGCCCACTTTCTAAGGTCTTCCAGAGCATTTCTGCTACCTCCCACCATTCCCAACTTCACAGCAAAACTCTTAAGAAAATGACACGAGCTCTCTGGCTGATTCACTAGCATTCACTTAAATGATTACTGGCAAATAATGCCAGCTGTGTCTACAAACTTCATTACTTGCTCCCTGCTGGGCTTAGTGGCTCTCTAATGACCCCCTTCCTCCAGTTAGTTCCCAGGCAGGTAGTGGCTGGGCTGGGGGCCAGGGGGACACATTTGTTGCATGGCCCACAGCACCTTTCTCCTCTCCAGCCTTCTGGAGACACAGCTGCAAGAGCACTCAGCCTGCATGGAGCAAGCTAAGGAAGATCAGGCGCTCCAGGTGCTGCCACACACCAAGAATTACGAATCAAAAACTGAAAGAGAAGGAAATGTGTCTCATGCCAGCTGTTACTGGGGCCATGTCACCCCACACACACACACCCCTGGCTGGTTAAGTGCAAAGGAGGGAAACAGAAGAAAATACAGGTCCATAACTGGTGCATAGCATTTTTTCCCTGTTGCCCTATAATTTAACATGCAAAAGTCCAAAAAAATAGATCACCATAACTGCCCCACCAACACATTACCTACAGCAGTCCTCTTTCACCATTACCTTTTAAAATGTTCCAGGATGAGAGGAAAGCTAAACGACAGTGATTGCCGCAAGCCCCACAAAAATCTAAGCACCAAGAGGTTTTCTTTACAGGTGAAATACTTGGCCTGTACTGCACTGAAACTGGGGGTGGGGGCGGAGCAGCATCAGCCCCTGCATCCAGGGGGTGAGAGAAACAAGCCAAGGTCACCTCACCCTGCCCGAGCAGCGCACAAGATGGTGCCAAGCCTTGCTGCAGAGGGATGCCACAGCACACCAGGTGCCAGCCTTGCTGCCCATGAGATCGCCTGGAAAACACAGCAGGGTGGGATCTCCTCAGTAGCTGAAGGTCACTAAATGCAAGACAATGCAAGATGCCCCATCTGTACCCTTGCTTCCCTGCTGGGACAGCAGTGTGAGCTGGGAATGCCGGGACTGGATTTCCGAGCGTGGCAGTGAACCAGGGAAAGAAAAGCCCTGTATTTCCCAGCAGACCACTGAATGGGGCTTTTCACAAGCCTAATCAAAAACCGAAATCAAGATGTACCAATTTTATTTGTTGGTGGGGTTTTTTAACTAAAAGTCAACAATTCACCACCTGGTAATAACCTCCATTATTGCACAAAAGCACATGGCTTACCACATCATGCTGGCATTACTCTGTGTATAGGCAGAAGGCTAAACTCACCCTTCAGCCAACTGCATCAAAGCCAGTTACTCCAGGATCAAGTTTTACCCAGTTACAGACTTAGATCATAACTTCTGAGGATGGCATCAATCCTAGGTAATAAATGGTGCTCACATGGAAAAAACTTACCCATTTAAGTTTACAACAGCACCCCTCCAACTGGAAATGGCAGGCCGCTGAAGTTTTGATATTTCAACATTTTCAATTAGTTGACATACTAGTAATTTTCTTGGTATCATCCTAAGCAATAATACATATTGTGACTGAATTAATTTGGCAAGCAGCCAATGACTAATTAGGAAAAAGTTAATTACGTACTTGTCACGAAATGCACCCTATTTATGGCAAAATGTGTTGACTAAGTCAATCTTGATACTTAAAACAAATTAAAAGTTAGCACAGAGTGTCAGTATTTATGTTAAGGACAAATTGTCTGCAGGGGAAAACAGAAGAGGGAAAGAGATGGCTGCAAGCCCCAGCTGGAGGCAGATGGGGTGGGGTGAAGCATCCCATCGCCTTCTCCCAAATTGCTTTGTGGACTGCCAGCGTGGCAGAGAAGGGAGCCCAGGAGGGGCAGCCACTTGCCATCGGACACCACCACAAACAAGACAGCAATAGCTGAAAAGATGCAGATAAATTCCAGCATATGCCAGTTGTGCCTTTACAATGAAACCTGAGAGTAAACCTCTGGGTTACCAGGGGATTTCCAGAAAGACTCACTTTGGGGATCAATCTCATTAAAGACTGTAACCAAAAGCAAAAGGTAATAATTTGCCGATGATACCTAGTTAGGGGGAGTTCTGTCAATTCAGAAGGGAACTGGGATTGCACACAGTAATAACCTGTTGACATTGAGGTCTGAACTAACAGAAATGGATGCAAATCAATTGTGCAAAGTGCAAGGCCATACTGCTAGGGACTAATAATGAGCATTTCTGGCATAAACAGAGCTCATCATCTGGAAATGGTAGAGGACAGACACTACTAGATATCCAGAACCACTGGCAGATCACAGAATCACTGCAAGCCACCAACATGAGAAAAATGACAGAAGAGATCCTACAACATACCAGAAATATTGCTACAGAGACAGGGAAGCATTAACAGCATTGCACAATAATGGTGAGAGCTCCCCCACAACATTCTGTATTAAATTATAGCATGCTTATATGTTTAAGAAGGATGACCTCCAAGTGGAACAAGAACAGAGATGGGACATTTATGATGCTATGGAAGATCTGACTTACAAGAGAAGACTAGAACAGAGTTTGTTGGGATGGCAAGGGGCAGTAGAGAGCAGATTATTATTCAATATAAACACAGTATCAGGGTAAGAATTTGCATATTTATTATCAGGGAGGAAAAAGAGCTGGTGAAGTTAAAGGACAATAAGAAAAACAAACATGTATAGCTCTATTGCTAACATTTATATCAAAAGTAAGAAGGACACTTCTAATCAACATATGAACTGAGCAGTGAGGCCACTAATCTAACTACTTCCAAGACAGAAGGTGACACAGATACAGGAGAAGCTGTATGAGACTACTAACAGCAACCACGGAGGCTGGAAGCCCTTTGGAGCATCTTTTGGTCCCTGAGCTCCACTGTGAGCTTGAGCAAAAAGCTCCAGTGAGACTTTTCCTATGTAACCTCCTGCAGATGCTACTTGGTCCTTAAAAAAACGTCATTATTATGATTCCACACAAAGAAGTTGTCTTGCAGATTTTTTTTCTGAAGGAGCAGAAACCCCAGATTTTGGCGAGCGTTACTTTATCCAATTTAGTCATGTCTTCCCTACACCAAATGCAGCAAATCAACTGGTTCCACCTCACACCGAGGTGACCTAAGTAGGCCAAAACACCACTAATTTATCTACAGAAAGGATTATTTAGCATTCCTTTCTGGAACTATTTGCAACAATGGTATACCCAACAAAGGTATACAAACATCATAGGAATGGTAAAAACTTTACCTTAGATCATCAGCTTTTATCCTAACTTCATAACCCTGAAAATTCTCCACTGTCTATAACTAGGCAATAAATATCCCCTAGTGACAGAGACAAGTAACTCTATTTGAAATTTTCCAAACTTGGTACCAGAAAAGTGTAATTTACAGACTGTTGTTATTATTACTACTAATACAAAGCATGGTTCTTTTTCACATGGTTATATGAAACAAACTTATCAACTTTAACTTCATTATAGAATACATGTCTTTCTGTCTATATTGCCTCCAGAATGAGAGCTAAAACAACATTATAGGCATTAAATCATCAAATCAGAAAAATGCATTAGCATCTCGTGTTGTTACGTGAGGTACTACACAGTACAATTTACAAGGTAATAGGCCTATTCATCATTGCCACATCATTCATTCCAGTTTCTCTGCTCAGATGATGTAGGGCAGGAATTCTGATGGACTATTTGTCCTTAAGAATAAAACACGGCTTGAAAGTAAAACACTTCACCTGCTGTTCCACATCTCTGAAATACGATTCTTGTGTTAGCAGAATGGATCAGGAGTACTAAATATGCTGTTCACAACGTTATGAAATCAAAGTTGCATCCAAACCCCTTCTTTTCTAAATTCACTGTATCAAACTGGGATAAGGATCACAGACACCTGTGTATCTTTGCATTTCCCAACTGCCTTGCTTCAGCAACATGATAATCCATGGGTTAATAGAGGACTGTACACCTGGATTCAAATCTCTGCTACAGCCCAATCATCCCATATTACCTTAGAGAGAGATCTCTTAAGCTAAAGAAAATTATGTGCTTACATACCTTCAGCAATCTACCTTGAGGCTACAGTAACCTAGTCTACAACACCTGGCTATGTCTACACAGACCTTGGTCTGCTCTTCACTAACTGGAGCTGAAGATGATTAAGAATTGAGGCATGTGGATATTATGGAAATGAGACTATAAAAAAGTCTTTTAGCAATAATTTTTAATGCTGTGGCAAATGCATATGCTGCTCTATGACATTAAGGGTTGGTTTTCACATGACTCTCACTGCAAGGAAATGCTCTTGCCTTCAATGTCCTCCAGTAGAGATTTTACTCCCACCTCTTTCTAATTTTTCCAGAGGGTTCTTTTAATCACAATGCACAAGATAACTGAAGCTGAAGGGATCCCACAAGAAGAGAACAAGCTTCAGACAACAGTGTTTTTTTTTTTTAATTAAGATCTTGTTCAGTTGCTCTCATTTCAACAGTCGATGAGGTAAAGGCAGCTGAAGTGCACAGGTACAAGGTGCAATCTTCACCTCAGCCACCAACACAAAAACATGCTGCACCTACAGCTAGAGACAACCATCAGCAGGAACAGGAACTGAAATCCTGCTGCACCCCACACCGCTTTCCACATCAGCCCACACACCAGGCAGCCCCCCACTAACCTGCCGACTCCAGACCCTACTCTTCTGTGCCCACTGTCCACACATTTCCCGTCTTCTCAGTGTTTCCTAAATAATGAAAAATCAAAAGCATTGTAATGCTCCCCTGCTTTGATCGTGTTAACACTCACAGGCTTCTTTGGCTTGATCACTAAATCAGTGCCACAAGCCAACATGTCTTTGCTAGCTAGAGAAGCCCAGAAGTGCTTGCGGCTACTGCAGGTACCTGGCTGTGGGACGCAGGACTGTAGCACGATCCCCACACTGCACAGCATGCAATGCTTAATTCTGTCCAGAAATATAATGTGAAATCTTCATTTCATGGTCTGTGGCATTTCAGGTTTTTCTTTCAACTTTAAATACACTTATTTCACAAAGCACAAAAGCAAACTTCCATTCATAATCCTCCACCTCACAACCTCCCACTGCAACCTGAGAATCAAGCTGAACCTTCTCTGCCATGAGCCACCATCTACAACATTTTAAGGAGCAACACGAGCTTTCTCCCCCTCCAATTCTCTTGGTGGCTTCTCAGAGTGTGACATCTCTCCTTCTCCAGGCAGACTGACCCAGTCTTTTCTCTTAAAGCAAGAAATGGTTTACCTATTGTAAAAGAAACGTGACTGCCATACTCCAGGCTGGAAAAAGTCAGTTTGGTCACCCTGACTGCATCTGGGGACACCTGCTCCCATGCTGGTGCTGCTTTAAAGTTGCCCGTATGTTGCAGGTTGAGCCCAAAGCAGTTAGAGCCTCACACATGGCACCACTTGTCACAGCACAAGCAAGCGAGCAAACTGCAACAAGGCTTTACCATGGGTCAGAGCCTACTATCCATGCTGTTTTTCCCATCCTCCTGAGGCCAGACCACCCCGCTCCTTACCTCTGCTATATTTGGGTTCTTCCTTCTTCAGGCTCCTCCTTCATCTAGCATCTCCTCTCCTGCACTCCTCAGTGCTCTTTAACGACTTAGCAGGAACGAGCTACACCTGCACATCATCCATGTCAATCAACCCACTGCCCTCGCAGCAAGGCCACAGCTGCATATTATCAGTGTTAATCAACACACTGCCTTCATTCCTCTGCACCCGCATTGCACACATCCTCTTCCAAACCCTTCCCAGCTCACTCACAAACGTTCATTAAAATGGGCACATACAGCTGTCAGTGAGGATCCGAATTTTTCAAGCTATTGTTCAGAACAATTTGTGTTCTTCCAGTATGGTGACTACAAGACGAGAGACACTTCATGTGTTGTAGCTCCTGTTATGGCATGATCTTCCCAAAGCTGTGAGACAGAGCAGTTGCTGTAAATCATGCTACTTCCAGCACCTGCCACGTGGTACAGGCAGCTGATGTCAGTGTTGTTGCGTGGATGTAAATGAGGGCAGAATGAGATGCTGTGGTTGCTGCCACGATCCCTGACAAGCCAGCAGGTGCCTGAAGGAGGGAGAAGCGCTCACATGTCACGGGTTTGCTTTGGGCTGGCGTTGGCATATGCTGACAAGAAGCAAGATGACTGGAAGATGGAAGGACTGTAGCGCACACTCATGCCTGACAAGCTCCGGGATAGACAGGAGCATTGGACTATGGAAACTGGGTGTCCTAACAAGTGCACCCCCCAATGACTTGATGTCCCTCAGGCACCCCATCCTCCCCTCACTGCCAACAGGGTTTGAAGGCACAAGCTGGCCAGGCAACAGCAAGTTAGCTCCATGCTGTGGTCTGATGGGAAATCTCAGGCCAGTAGATAAACAATCCACATTTTTCAAATGATATGCCCAAATAAGTGTTTATTTGATGAACGCTGCTGAAGAGCATTTTGCACTATCAGCTAAACAGCAGTATATCAGGCTAATTATGGAGCCATCATATTTACTGTTTTATGAGCTCACCAGCGAACAAGACAGACCTGCCACAAGATTAGAAATCACAATTTGGCCATAAACCGCTGCTAATCTTTGACTCCATCTATACATACTCAGAACCATTTCAGTGGAACACAGAAAGGAGAACTGTGAGAGGATGGACTGATAATTATTTCTCCTTAATTAGGATTTGATCTTTTGTGCATTAGGGGGATGAAAACAAGCCCAAATACACACACTCCTATTCATTCAGTAATTCTAAATGACATAGAATTAAAAGCAGAGCGGTGAATCCCTTACTCAGTATGCACACACGATTCCCATCACGGATAATGGTTATTTTGCTGTGACCAGCATGTGTTTTGAATGTTTAATTTCCACCATAGGCTTCTATTCAATTAGATATATTGGCAGCAAGCCTTACACACTAAGAAGGAGGAAGGTGAACCAGAGGTTAAAAAAAAATAAAATAATTGCCTATGGAGCATCTTCCAGAACAGCAACATCTATGCCCCTCTCCCATCAATTTAAGAAAGCAGACTTTAGTCCTTCGTTATTTTTACATGTAACTTAGGTGCAACTGTGGCTGTTACCAAGACCAGTAGCAAAGTGTGGGAAAATAACAGAAGATTGGCGAGGAGGAGTGTAAACACACTCAAGTGACTTGCAGCTGGGGTGTCAAAAAACACATATATAATACTAATTGTTTCGCCTTGTGTGCTGGACAAATAGAACACCTCTCCTTAGGCAACAGAGATTTGTGATCGACTTAGAGGCACCCTATTCAACATGCTTGAGATTCCTGCCCTGCTGTGGGAAAGATCAAAGCACAGTGGTAAATTACACCTGTGTGAATCCCTGAAATACAGGCAACACCAGCAGGTTCAATGATCCTCTAGCACAGATAGAATTTCACAGTGCCTGGGTGCTGCTTCAGGGATCCCCTGGTTGGCGAGGTAACAAAGATTTATTTACTCTTTACATTTCATCTGTGGTTTTGTGGTTGTTCCTGCGTCCTGCTTGTGCCAGCTCACACGCAAAGGGAGGAATCACTCCCATGTGCCATGCTGTCATCAATGCAAAATGCCACGCTGAGGTGCACTGCTCCTTGTTTGAGGGTCTGTTGTGAAGTGAAACTGGTAAGTAGTGCCACCAGCTTGCCCGAAGGTGTCTGAGGACTCTGGTCATGAAGCTGTACCCCTCCATGCCTTCCTCCAGGGCAGCGCATGGAGAACATGTGCAGCCTCCAACTTGTAATGACAACCACTAAGTGAAGAGAGTTTCTTAACAAATTAAAGCTAGCTTTTTTCCCATGCCCTTTGATTGCTGAGAAGCTGAAGTTTGGTAATCGCCACTGAAGCACAAAGGTTTTTTCTTTGCTGGAAATACAAGGTTTGCTACAGAAATGCAGTGTCCGCACAGCGGATTGACAATAGTTTTTCAAATGATAGATTAAGTTCCTCTTAACACTACCAGGACTAATCACACTGGGCTCCTTGCTGTCATAAATCAAAAGAAGTACAGCTAGGCGCTGTGGGAAGTGGCTGTGGCTGCATGTCCCACCCAGGTAAGCTGGGAGGCAGGGGGATGCCAGGACCTCGGGGCGGAGGGGGGCACCTCTGCAGAGTGGGAGAGACACGCTGCCCCTGAGCTCACAGCAGAGAAAACCAAAAAATACCCTGGTTTTATCTGCTTTGCCGGACATTTCTACAGGGTGATGCTGCAGCTGAAATAGTGAGTTTGTGATTTTCTGAGCTGAGCCATTAGATGAAACCGGAGACTTTCAAAAGGGGGAAGAAATACCTGTCACAAAAGCTCCAAAGTCAACAAAAGTACACAAAGAGGAGTGATCCTGCTGGAAGGTATCTGTAATTCCCTTTGATAGCTGACGATATGACATGATTTGGGCAAGGGTGTCCCTGAATTTTAAATGGCATTTTCTGACTTCTCTGATGGACTCTTGTTATTTTTGATACAATATGCAAGCTCACAGTGAAATCACGCTCCTCATCCTTGTGCAGCCCATCCACCTGAACTTTACCAGCTGAGAAAAGCTAACAGGATTTTACCCTCTGGCAAAACACCTCCAAATATTTAAGAATATAAATGCTGACTCCCCTCATCCTGTATCAAAAGCAGGCATAAAACCCAGATTGGACAGAAATTAATCAATAAAACTAAAGAAAGCTCTAGACACAGCCTGAGCAGGAAAAATAAGCCCTTTCAAGTCAAGGTGATCACTGATTAAATAAACAGTGAACAGAGCTGATGAACCAGGCCCTTACATTCACTCCCTGGGCATCCTGGAAGGTATGTCCAAGGAGAGAGAGAATAAAGTGAAAAGGAAAAACAAGACAAAAAGGGATCTCATTACAGCCAATGATGGGTATACAGAACTGCCAGCTATCACACGGGGAAAAAAGCAGAATGCTGGCTGCAATTGGCTTTATTGTGCCTTGAAGTCAAACTGGGTGTCTCCTCTCAGCCTGCCGGCACCCCTCCGAGAGCAGACTCCACAGGATGCACAAACAAACCAGGCTGGGGATGAGGATGTCTGCCGGATTAGTGCCCCCCCCTGTGCAGAGCCCTGTACCCCCTCACCCCTCTGCACACTCATGGAGGGTGTGGGGGTGTGGGGGTGTGGGTTGGGGTGGGAGTGTGTGGGGGGGTGGAGGTGTGTGTGGGGGGGTGTGGGGGAGGGGGTGTGTGTGCGTGTGCGTGTGTGTCTGTGTGTGTGTCCCTGCCCTATCATGGCAGAAAGACCCCTGTCTGGGACTCCTTTGAGCCACCTATTTCACGTGCATCAGCAGCACTCCGGTCATCATTCAAGTGACAGACTGAACCAGGCCTGAGAAGCGCCATCCTGCACTGTGTGAAGGGATGGCAGCAGCAATAGTAGGTGATTAATTTTGCTGTAATTTCTCTAATTTATACTCCACTGGAAGTACACATCAACGTACCTGCTCCATCAGCCACTACGTAGCACAGCCCATTTGTGCACTGACAAGCGCAAAAGGCAGCAGCACCTGCCACGTGCCTCCACTTGCACACCCGGTCCCTTGTGGTGCTCGGGTGCAGCCCTGACCAGGTTAGCACCAGCAGGGCTGCAGGGGTGTCTGCTCTGCTGCAGTGACGAGGGGGAGAAAGAGAGAAGTCTGCGCCTGCAAATGCTAGCCACACTAATCCCAGCCTGGGAAAGCCCGCTCTCCCAGAACGAAAGCCTGGTGTAGTGCTACACTGCATTATGGTTAATAGGCTGGTGTTCATTTTCTCACTTCATTTTTGATATTTGCTGAAGACGCCTTAGAATTTATACATATTTTCCCAACCACAGCATTCTTCCTCATTTGAGGAGTATTGGTTCATGGTCCTGACAGACCTAATGGCACACTGCTTCCTTTTGTAGCCTTCTCCTAGACACCAAATCAGGTACATCATCATCAGAAAGTTGCCCATGCAGGGGCTCTAAACTCTACACCCTCTCCTAAAAAAAATCAAAGGCAGCTTTTCAGTATCTGGCCTGCAAGAAAGTATTTCACTGGCTCTCATAGAAGTTGATAAGAAAGCAAAAATTAATCATTTCTTGATCATTTGACCTCACATTGTGTTAACTTTATTGGCTATCTCGGTAAAAAAGTGTGGGCTCTTGAACAAGAATTAGCTGGAGAATGCTACAAGCCCAATTTCCACACGAGTGAATGTGAGGACACCGGAGCCATTGCTCTGACTGCATTTGTGGGAGCAGGCACTTACACGCTCGAATGCAAGAAATCCCAGCCTGGCCTTGCAGACCTGGAGGCTGCTGTCAGACGCCACTCACTGCTGGGGGATGCTGCTCCCCGTGACAAGCTACCTGCTGCCCAAACACAGCACACGCTGCCAAAGAAGGGATCTCTTGTGCACCCGCCGACACAAAACATGGGTATACAGGTGTTTGCTCTTGAGTACAAGAAACAAAAAAGAAGGAGCAGATGGAAATTACCCAGGGGTATGGAATTATGATGGGTCTTCCTGCTGTCTAGAGCAAAGTCCTTCATGTGCTATCATTTACACAGGTAACCTCACTGGAGTCATTTGCAATAAGCACTCAGAAAAATGGACTGGATTTGGTTACTGAGAGAATTTGATCAAGTCAAATAAACCATTTTCATAGGCAAGTAAGACAAATCAGTAAACATTTGACTTCCTTTTATGAGAACAGTGATAAATCCCTCTATCAAACATAATATACTCTGTACATTTCTCTGCAACAAACTGTAAGTGTTGTTTTTGTGAACATTTCATAGGATTACATGATCACCACAGCCTGAGTCAGCAGAAAGATCTGGTAGGACCGATCTGATAAGAAATTAGATGGATGAATTATGCAAAAGACAAGTTCTGTAAAAAATCCTCCATATGCTCTGTAAATTTTGATAGCTTGGCAAATAATTTCAAAGATAAGGAGCTTCCCTCTGCTTTTGAATATTTATGGTGTGGAAGAAATACTTGTTTGACACAGGGAATCAGGATATGAACACAACAGCATCTTTCCTCTATTCCTTTAGCCCTGGGAAAACTCCAGATGTGCAGGGCTGACTCCTCCAGCTGCACCAGCCTGTGAACCAGAAGAGAACAGGGGATACAGGGAACAGTGCTAGAAACCCCAACCAAAACCAGATTTTCAAGGCTGTTGGATTGGATCTTAACATGGTATTTTGCATGAGTACTGACACGAAGAAAAATGCTGTGTTCGGATATAGCTATACAGAACCTGTCATGTTCTCAGCACATTTTACATTATGAATACAAAAATTAGCACATTTTGTGCTATACACAAAGAAATGTCAAGTAGGTAACCTAAAATCTCAAATGACAAAATCAGTAACTCCAATTTAAAGAGTAGTGAGTATAATAAAACTTTACAGGATTCCAATGTCACTGTATTTGACCAGCCCTGGTAAAATGCTACTACCTCTGAATTTCAGAACAGAAAGTTAACTATTATGGACAACAGTATCTACCACCAGGCTGATACAAAGCCCATTAAGATACACCATCTGTGCAAACGTCTGTCCCTGAGCACATTTTATTTAAAAGATAAAAATAATGGGCATGATATGAGAAAACCTAAGAAATAATTAGGAGTTGAAACTTGGCTTTATATAGGAATGAACGTTCTAAAATAAAAGTATTGAAAAATATACATACGACCATGTTTAATACAAGGCAGAGCACAGCAACCTTGCATTGTAAATCAGCCCCCTTGTGATAAAACCTCTTTCTGAGCAAGAAGGATTCTTCAATGTCATGGTTAAGTCATAGCTCCTGCAAGTGAATGGCAGTGATATACCAGCCAGGAGTGGCAATAAGTTCCCCCACCACAAAGATAACACCACGTCCTGATGCAAAGATAAGACATTCAATGTATAATTTTGAAAGGGTGTTGACCAACTGTTTTTTTCATACTACAGCTAACAAAGGGTGGGGTGGCATTCAGGGCAAGCACAGCAGTCTGCTTACATCAACTTTAAGGTCAAGACCAAGGACCGAAGTTTTAAAATTACATCTTTTTAGTAAGAATACTATTTAGTAAGAATACTTTAGTAAGAATACTATAAAACTAAGGTTTTGGTAACCTGAGAGTAAAAAAACATCGCTGCTTTTTTTATTTTTTAAAGCTCAGTACCTTTATTGCTGGTATGGTTCAAATAGTATTTTCACATGTGTAAGTGCCAGAGCATTGAGACACACTTACCGCACAGATTATAATCAATACATTAATTAACGCTAATCTGCTCCCATGCTTTGGCTGAGTAATTTTTTTTCCTGCTGGGAGACCTGCAGACCTCAGTGCAACCACAGAGGAGGGCTGCACAATGAATCCCCAAGCACATGGCTTGGCAGATTGCTGTCTGCTAAAGCTAACCTGCTGTCAGCTAAGGCAAACAACAGGCAAATGTGCAACATGAGGGCAGCCCCCCCCTCAGCAGCACCTTCCTCTGGCTCAAACATCCTAGCACTGCATGAGAGTTCAGGTATTAAGACAACATCGTATGATGCAGTAGCTGGTATTGTAAAAGGTGGAACAGTCTCAGGAAACCATTTTCCTTTCCACTGCCTGTTTTCTGACTGCCCCCAGCGAAGTGTTGGGCCATGTAGTCCCACCATGCAGACGTCCTCTGGCAGTGGTGGGGCTTCCAGATGTAGTGGCAATAGTGCTGTCCCCATGGGCATTTCAAATGGAACCAGTTAACTATTTTAATGATATTCCGTTTCCTTTGGAAACCAATCAAGACCAAGACAAACCCCTCTATCTGCAAAGGACAGCATGACAGAGAGACAGCAGAAGGAGGGAAGATGCTCTCACAGGAGTTTGCTTCTGCACCTTCTCCCTATCAGCAGCACAGGGTTTGCTTTCCCATTGCACAGATTCAGGTCCCAGCCCACAGGTGGACACATTTCACTAAAGACTCTGAAAAAACTCCAGTCTCCTACTTTGGCTTTGTTCCAGCCTGACCTTCGTGCCGTGGCTGCAGTCCTGCCCCTGGCCGGGGCACTGAGCCGTCGGGCAAGGACAGCCCTGGCAGGGGCACTTCCATGGATAACATCCTCAGTAAATGGCCACACAGCTTCAGGGGAAGAACAGCAGAGCTATTTCATCTTTTTAACCTCATTTCTGTGGGTCTGCGAGAAGCTCAGCACACATTCCCCATGGTCCTGCCCTTGTTCATCTATTTTTCCTCTAGGCTCACAGTCTCCAGCAAAGCAGGCGAGTGCCTAGCTTCCCACTGACATCTGTGTCCCCTCAGACGAAGCCACTGCCACCCCGCACTGGCCTGGGACCTGCCGGCTGCCCGGTACCCCGGCTGGAGGAAACCAGCATGCACAGGCCAGCCTGCGGGATGCGGAGCTCTGAAGCCCTATGCGACGCGATGCTGGTGGGTGCCCCCGTCACAGAGCCCTGCTGGCAATGTCCAGCCGATGGGGATGTACAGCCAGGACAGCGGGAAGGGAAGAAAGCCGGATGTCTTCTTGAAGACATTAGGTTTGGACGTCTGTATCTATTGATTATGAATGTATGTAACGAAGGCTTCGTCTTCTACTTACATCAGAGAGCAAGAAGAACTTCTAATTTGAAGCAAGACTTTGATATTTGCAAAATTGAATATATAAGCGAGGACTTCTAGTAAAGTTTCTCTAGCAGAAAACCACCAATTTTCTAATTTGTTTATAGTTTTGGTGGATGACCGAGAAAAAAATATTGATTGACAGGCCCAGAGATAAGTGGGGAAATGCTCAGACAGTAATAACTTACGAATGCTGCTTTCAGGTAACATTTCCCCACTTATCAAGTCTCTCATATTTCCAAATGAATGAGGTAATGTTAAAATCCTCTGCAATCAGAAAATTGTTTTCCATATAAACCACATGCTATCTTTCTGCCTGCCTGTGATGTGCCCTGATTGTTAACGTTCTGTAAGCCACAAAGCTATATATTCTCCTTCTTAGTTTTTTCAAGATTTCAAATAATCTGCTCCACATGCCACCAAGGATTTTAAGAGGCCCTTGTGCCATTGACACTGTTCTTCATATGTGAGGACATAAACTTTCAGGCAACCAGAAGAAAACTCCTGTTGTTCCAGTATTTTCAGTAGGTAGTACACAGGCAGCTCAGGTAATTAAAAGCTTGTGAGCCTGACAGCAATCCCAGAGAAAATAATGAAATGGCTGAGAGGGGCTTGATTAATAAGGAAATAAAGATGGCTAATATAATTACTGCCAATCAACACACGCTTAGAGCAAGCAGATTTTGTCAACCTAATTTGACTTTATATGGGGTTTCAAGTTGCTAAAAGTAACCATGATGGTGTAACAGGCTTCTAAAGGCTACTTTAGATGATGCTTACTACATGATGTTTTGATTACCCTGTGTAATATAAAAATCAACATGACATACATTAGAAGGATTAAAATTTAAGTAATTGATCATTTATTAGGGAACTGTTCTTGAACATGGGTTTCCAGTGGGATCCTAAAGCCACTGGTCCGTAGCCCTACTCTTCTTTACATTTTATCGCTGATCTCCAAGAAAACACAAAATCATTACTAATAAAGTTGGCCGATGGGACAAAGATTGGAGGAGTGGCTGAAATATGAGGACACAGAGCTAGCGGTACAGAGGGGAATGGATTGCTTTGGGAACCAGCACAACCAACTGACATCAACTCCAACAGCACCAAAGGCCATGCAGAGAGGGCTCTATTCTCAGAAAAAAACAAATCTGAAAAGAGCTGGGGTTTACTGAGGGGTTTTCAGCTGAATAGGCATTTGTGTAAGATGTTCTGCTAAAAGAATGGATGTGATCCCTGTATATGGAAATACTGGATGGGTACCTGGTGTTTACCTTAGTGGTTGGTACTGAAATACTGTGTCCAGCTTTGATGCCCGCAGTTCAAGACAGATGTTGAGTAGTCAGAGGGAGTTCAGAAAAGAGCCAAAAGAACGATGAAAGAGTTGGAAAACATGGTTCCCATGAAAAAGTTCAAGGTGTTCAAGATATTTAGGAGCAAAAAGTATCTGCTTGTAGCCCATGATGCACCATGTCAAACACAAACTGGATTTAGAGGGTTCCTCAGTGTGGCGAACAGACCCAAGAACTGGAAACTGAATCAGAAGCAACCATTCAGACATATGGTGTATACTTTCTATAGGGAGGATGATTTCCAGTTCTTTGGCAAATGTTGCATCATTAGAAACTAAACACTTCACAGGATTTTTCTCTGAAAGATACGTATGTCCTGTTTCAAACTTAACTCATTTGAGAAAAACATGAGGCCTCTCTTAGCCAGGAGTTTAGATGAGCTCATTATACTGTGTTCTGGGAGCCTGAAAACCTGCCACTCCACAAATGTGTCTACTTACCAGATAAAAATGCAGCAGCAATGCAAATTTCCCTTGGAAAAAAAAATTATTTTTTTCCTGTTCTCCTTCTCCTGGAAAAGTTTATTTTTCCAGTTAAAAAGCCTTTTCAACTAACATCCTTCTTTTTCACTCCTTCCCAAAGTTTTAAGTAGGTGACAGCTGTAGACTACTGATTCTGAATCCCAATGTCGAAAAGGCAGCAAAGTCCTGATGAAAGAGGCTACCAAGAACATATCCTTCAGGATTCACAGGCAGACAAAGGAAAGGGATGCTGTAGACAAGCGACCTCAGTCCTGATCCCTGCTCCCAGACTTTCTGCAGAAAGTCTGTTCTCCTAAACAAGGCTGGATATGCTGATAAATGCACATCTTAAAGCTTTACGTTATTACAGAGCTTGGCCAGATTTATATTGGTAACTTAGGGATGAAATTGTTCTCACCAGTACTCTTTCTCCTTGCCTTATGCTTTATGTGTATGTGTATATTTATAGCAAACCTATACTTTAAATGATCTTTAGCAGCTGAAATAATTACTCCAAAACAGTGTATCACCAGACAAATCAGTGAAGTGGGGAAAAAAAAAATCACTAAAATTTGCTACATAATCTGCAGAAACTGAGCAGAGTAACAGATGGCTCACAGTACTTTCTCCAATTAATGGCTAAAGAGAAATAGCTTACTTGGGGGCAAGTGACACTTTCCATTTAAACTTGGGAGTATTTTAAGGCAATAATTTAGGGGAAATTCCAGCAGGCAATCAACAACTGTTATGACCCTTAATATTTCAGGACTTGATCCTCAAAGAGGCCAAACCCTGGCCTGCCTCTCAGGATGACATCTTTATTTTATGCTAAGTCCTGTTCCTTGCTCCCATTAAAGTTACTCCAAACCCAAAAGCATGAGATAAAAAAGGTGGCGAGGAAAGATATAAATAATACGTGCAGTGCAGAATAAATTCACGTCTAAATTACAGGCCAAGGGAAAAAACAGCTCCTGCAGAAGGCTCATCACATCCACTGCCTTCCCTTTCATATCTATTTTCTACCTTCATTCCCAGACTATTTACTGTTTAATAACTCATTCAAGGTCTTGCTTGAATGCTTTGATGCTTCTCGATTGAATAGATTTTCTTTGGAACATAGTCCCTGAGCTGTATGCATTACATTTGCTATGAAATACATTTTGACCAATACATTCTCTTAAAAAAACCCACAAACTCCCACAGTTTTCAGCTAGAGTTTTTCAAGACCATCTCTGACTTCAGCACACCAAAATTTAACAAAACGGTCATTATGGGGATAAAGATAAACTCCTATTAAGGTATCTCTGATATATTTTCATTTATGCCACCAAGTTTTATTTTACATCCAGGCTTCTAGATGTTCCTTACTTTTTATGAGTAAAAACACTCTAAAAACATCTAGCAGAATTGTGCAGTCCCCATACAAACAAATCTCTCAGTTGAAAAAATTAAGAATTTGATCTGTGCTGTGACAGTAAGACCACAGCCTGGTAATGACTTATTTGTGACACTGTTACTGATGTCTTCATTTTATCAAGCTTGACTCCTACTGTGATTAAGGTTTTGTTTCTACTGTTTGAAATGCAAGGAGATTTTATCCACCTTAATTATTCCTAAAGATTTTCACTTTCACCACATTGAATTTCTGAACATTCAATGGCTGTTTATTTTGTTTCTGATTCATTTCTCAAAGACACTAGAAAGTGCATTTTTCTAAAGATTTTTTTTCCCTTTCACTTTTCAGTCCCTCCTGGATGGTGTAAGTATTTTTCTTCTATATTGATGTTTTTCCTTTTTTCCTTCAACAGATGCTGATTATTTTACTAGAGTTAACTGAAACAGACTCTTTTTTTTTTTTTTTAGCAGTTCAGTGCATATATTGCTATTATGGACCAATGGCCTTGCCCACCAGCATTATTAATGCAAGCAAAGCTACAGGAAAATTCTTTGTTAGTTAAATTGTTATTTTAGTTAAAGATAATAGTTTCTGTTGAAACCTTTATTCTTGTGTATTCCCTTGTGAATTATAATGCTAATTATCCCTAGGTATAATAATAAGGTTTTAGGCTTGCAACGTCAAGCATCCCATAGATGGGAAACGCCAAACCCAAGATAGGCACAGATGCCCCATTTCAGCTTCTTGGCACCATTTTAACACCAATAATGGCAGTCATTAAACATAACGATATCTTAAACATCCAGCAACAGCATAATATATTCAGCGACAGTCCTGCGCTTCACTGTACAGATTAGGATGCTATCGAGTATTCTTTATAGAAAGGGTAATAAATCTCACCAGAATTTGCTGTTTGCCATGCTGACGCTGCAGTCCATCGAGAGTCACCCTGCCCGCTCAAGGCTGGTGGGCGAGCGAGGGCTGCTGAGCTAACCCTGCCCACAGGGTGCGACCTGGGGAGAAGCCCAGCATGTTCCCTCTGATCCCGCAGAGGTCAACAGGGGCTGATGTAGCATAACCCACTACAAATGTTGGTCTTTAAAGAGTGAAAGCAAGAGCTTGCATCTCCTCTTCCAGAAGTTTTAGAGAGAGATGCTCAACAGATGTATGTAACAAGTTTTACTAAGCGAAGTAAAGGCCTAAATGTTGCACCGTGTTAACGAGAGCAGGAGAACAAGCTGCACAACTGTAGAAAGAGTTTGAGAAGTTCTTTGCGGTTTTTTGGGGTTTTTTTTGGGTTTTTTTGTCTGTGGCCAATCATGGATGCAGAGAAAACTACTGTGAGTTCTTACACCATACTCCATGGCTGAACACCAATAACCGTGCCGACATTCCGAGCAGAGTACTTGAGTACTTGATCAGCTGCAGTGGCTGTAAGGAACACATTCAGAAACCTGGAAGGACTGAGCTAGGAATGAACAAGAACAGCGTGCAAAGCCCTGCTGCAGCGTGAGCAGGTGAAAACATGCAGCCAGCGGTTCGGTTCGCTGCACAGCACGCACAGATGCCAACGCAAGAAAACTCCACCAGAAGCAAACTCAACAAAGAGGCTTTGTGAGGCTGATCCTCTTTAATTTTTCAGGATAAAATTTCAAGCCCAATTACAAATAAATCCTACTTATTCTGGATTCTGACCAAAATCATCCACAGGAAACCTGTAAGGGCAGAGCAGAATTGGAAACCTCACACACCATTAGGTGTCTTGATTTACTCTTTAACTGAGGGCACCACAGCTTCTGTAGTGGCTGCTGTGCCCATGTACCTCAGGCCTCATCGTAAGCACATCCGTTTTGTTTAACACAAATAAGCTCTGCTTGGGGTCCTACCTACTCAAAAGCAATGTCTAAGCAGACTGTTGCAGCATATGCCTATATTAAAGTAACACGGCAAATATAATGAGTTCAACAAACAACAGTATTATCTCCTTTAACCAGAGATTACTATAGAGTTACCGTAATTTATATGGTCATTTACTTCAAACAAAGGCTGTGGCTCACAAATCACACCTACCACCCTGCGATCTACCCAGCCACTTTGCAACCCAATGCCTATAAGGCAATTACAGTGTAAACTCATGGACTCAAAAAGACATTTTAGAAAAACAGAGGTGCCACAGTCTGGAATTCGGAGAAGTTTTACTACCACTATCCAAACAGCTGCTTACTCATTCCTAACCCAGGTGATGAATTTTCTTTCTCCTTAAATGATTATCTGCATTAATTGAATGCTGATTAAATGCTTTCCAAAGGACAACGATTTTCTTGGAAACAGGCATTCTTCTTTATTTCAGACATGACTATTAAAACAGAAGATATTAATCCTAATTCGGTTTGCAGTCTCCTTCTTACAACCTCCTTTTCTACTTTCCAGGTAGAAATCTTAAGAGCTGCCAAAACCACATGGAAAAGCCAAAGACATGAGGCAGACAATTCATATGTAGAGTATGTTATCTGCCCAGCCAATGTATATATATATTATTCTAGACAGTAGGTTTCCTTCTTGTGATCACTTCAGAAAAGGAGGAATACTCAGGAAGCAGCCTGTTAAATAATGTACATATATACTTAAAAAATCGTTTTTGTAGTAGCTTATGTAGTATGAGATGAAACTTTTGAACTCTGACTTCCTCCTCCATCAGTACAAGCGATAGTATTTCTAAGAAATGTCTACTTTATAGCTCAATACTTGGCTAAAACTAAAATTGTCCCAGAAAGGAGATGATACAGAAGATGCAACTTACGTAAAATGAAGTAAAATGTCATCTAAATGTAAGGTCACTTTGTGTTACACTTCAATTTCAGATCATTTAGCAGACACACAAGATCTCTTTCTTTTTCCCACTAGTTGCTCTATTAACTAGGCAAATTAAAAAGTTTTTAAAGGATCACCTTTACTCTTTTTCCCTTTAAAGCAGCCCTTTGCTAGAAAATTGGATCTCAGACTGAGTATAAAACATTTAGCTACGGCTATGCCGGGAGCCACAGACAGAAATATTTAATTTAAAATCAGCCTCTCAAGGAAGTCAAAGGCCCTCGCTGCACCAAGAGAATAACGTGAAGGCTGATCTGTTTTTTTCTGATCTGGTTATAAGGTTACAGGTCAATATGTGTTATATATTATCTGAAAAGTGGCTCCAAGAAATAGATATGTTTGCAGTCTAAAGCATTTGGTGGGGGATTCACCGGTTCAAATATAGGCTTCAATGTGGTGAGTAGGTACATCTGAGTTGATGTCTAGACTTCATTTAAAGGTAATAACAAAAGGAAGCAATGGAAAAAGACACTTCTGAGGTGTCTGAGCAGATGTTTATCTCACCTGAAAACAGGACAAAGCAATTTCTCTCTCTTACATAGCTATAAAGGAAGCTTCAGGTGTAGATGTCTACCTTGGATATGTCTTAAGATCCAAGTTGCCTCCCTGCAGTCACAAGGCCAGTAGCCCTTCTCTCCAGCATGCAGTGTGATTTATTATTTATTATTATTATTATTATTATTATTATTATTATTATTATTATTATTATTATTATTACTACACTGGTAATAAAAAGAAGCGTTCTCATCTGTGGCATTATTTTCCTATGAGTCATCTGATAGTAAGACAGTGCATGCTTCTAGATGAGCATCTTTGTCAGAACATTAACCAAGACCTGGTGTAATTAGGTCTGTAATTTTACAGACTGTTACTGTACAGAAGTAGTCCTGGGCTTTTCCCAAATTTCAAACTGTTACAACCCTTTCTGTCTCTGTTTAAGCTAATGACTTCTCTCATGCAATTGCAACTTTCTTGAGGCTGACAGAACTCAAAACTTTTACATTTTAAATACTCCAGTACATTTTCTGTTTCACAATACATACACATTCATGAGGAACCACGAAAGGCAGATTTAAATAGATCGACAATGTCTTATAACATGCCTTTCAGTTATTATTTAACAAATTTCTTCCTCATGATTTCCCCCTCCCAGTAGATAAGCTAGAATTTTATCAGCTTTGACACTCTCGTCACAAAAGGTGGTTCACCTAGTTTTATTTGCTGCACTTTTCAGTCAGTATATCTAAGTTTTTCCATTACATTTATGTGACTTGAACTGCTTTTGATTCTTGTGAAGAATCTTCTATCTTTATGTGTCTTTTCAAAGGCAAATAATTATTTCAATCTTTTTTTTCCTCCTTCCTACATTATCAAAAGTATCATGAGGTAGTTCTCTTCAACTGCTACTTTGGACCCTTCTTTTGGGAATTTCTGTCTTCAGAAACACCATTAACAATCCAGTATTTCCTGTATTTTCCTTTCCTTGTGACTTGAAGAAGTCAACAAATGGATGTAATACAATGAAATAATATTATTACTCCCCTTGTAGATGTTTGTGCTCTAGAAGCATAAAAGATATCCTGGAACAGGACTATTACCAATTCAAGCAACATGCAGCCTTTTTTTCAGGATGGATCTGGATGCTCTGTAAATATTTCTAGCCTATATTGTGCTGTAGAATTAAGGAGAAATAAGAATCAACAAAATAAAATTTGCCTTATTTTCTGTAATTTTTTGAAGGAAGGTGAGAGGGAGGGAGAGTGTAAATGCATCCAACCAAGCATTTTATTGATCTCCACCGATGAAAAGAAAGCAAAATGTAAGGTTACTTCCATTATTTCTCTCTTTTTTATTTCTCCTCGTTCTGACTAGAAATTCTGTTCTGCTTCTGAGAAAGCTGCAACAATGAAAGGTCCACTAGAAATGCCAAAAAGCTTCATTATGTGCCATTTTTAGTTCTCTAGGCTTTTTTTTTTTTTTTTCCTCTTGGCTGTAAACAAAATATTCTTGACTATCTGTTGATACAGTATTTGCCACATTATGGTGAAAAATAGCACATATTCAAGCTATTTAATGATCTTATGGATCTTTGCTACTCTAGCTGTTACTTTATAAGAAGTATGCACAATAATAAATACCACTGAATGTCCGAACCATCCAACATATTATTATTTTGCTGAATTTCAAAATCTATTGCATGTAAATTTTCTACTTGGTAAATATACAATGTCTAAGTAATTCCCTCCTTTCCTGGATGCCCAAGGTGCAAGCACTCGTGTTCTGTTTTTTGCACCATTTCAAATGTAGTTGATATTTTTAAAAAACTAGACTATAACTTCTAGATATTACTAGTTTACCTCTCTATCACATGACAATTCTGATTTAGAGTCTTCAGAATGCTTATCAGCAGCCTGTCACCTACACCTGGCTATTTTGTGCTCTTATCAATAATCTTTTGAAAAATAATACTAATAAGTAGATATTGACTTCTGCTGAGATGAATATCAAGATTTATTGAATGCAGTGTAAATATTTACCAAAGCAACCTGCAGTCAATAATTTCTTTGTGAAACAATAACTCTTGATGTTCACGGAAATAAAAAGACAATCCCGTGCATGTGCATTAAATTCTCACTAACCCGCACTGCAGTAGACTGTAAACCTTCCCATAAAGTAGATTTCCAAAAAATAGGTATCACAAGTTCTGTACACAACAGTACAATACTTAATTCTCCTTTAACGGAAAAGGAATCTTACTGAGGAGGAAAGGATTAATAAAAAGGTAAAGAGATTTTACAAGGAGCTGCTCTGTTCCCATTTCCTCAACGTAAGTTTTTCAGAAACAAAGCAAAATGAATATTCTGTTGCTGGACAGAGTAACTTTTACCTCCACTCATCCTGTCTATAGCCACACTTCCAACACAAACACATACTTTACTCTGTTTTTTGCCTCTGTCCACAATTTCTCTGGTAAGCAAAAAAAATCTATAAAATCTTCTAAGAATTAGAATCTGCCCTTAGCAAAGCTGAAAATTTTCAGCACAATCTTTGAAATAACAGAATTCCCTATTATAGATGATTTGTGTAACAGAATTTTTGCATGAGAGTCACATTGCAGTATCATGCCCGATAACATCTTTCTTCCACCACCAGTCTTTCCATATGAATTACATCTGAAAGAAAATGATGGCAAGAAACTTCAAAGGATAGTATTTTTTAAATAGAACATCCTACAAGGTGAATCACACTTGAGGGGGAAAAAATAAACCTTTTCTCCCAGCCTCTGATTCAAACACTTCCACGGAGCTCAGCAGGACCAACCGAGGGGGGGGGGGGGGGGGGAAGGTTTGTGCACACGCACATGCTAATTTGCCTGTGCAAACAGATGTTCCAGATCTTTGTATTAATTAACTTGGCCATGGCAGTCACTTACTGACTCACTGCTGGAATGCTTACAGCCATTAGAGTAAGCCAGAAAAGGTATGACAATGTTTAGATAAATTATCTCATCCTTGGCTAAAACAGCCTCTTCTGAACTGCTACCACTGCCACCTGAAATATCCTTGTTTAATACAATCCCTTCAGCCGTCACGATGAGCCCAGATTGTCATGATGAACTCCAGATTGTTCATAGAGAGCCTGATTATCACTTTTGTCAGCTTTGTGTTAACGCAGCTTTTCTGATTTCAGTTTGGTACCTCTGGTTTTATACCAGGCTGAGCAAGACTCCAGCCTGTGGTTTGTACCCATCACTAAACCCCAAGTGCTGTTCACATTTTTATTCTTTCAGTCTCTCAAAGTCTCCAGACTAAGAGAACAAATCACGTTACCTTCATTGGCCTCTTCTTACATCTCATCATTTACTGTGCCATCTCATTTATATTCAGACCTTCTAATTTATATCCTGATGTACTACGTGAGTTTTCCTGCATTCTGAAAGAAATCTATCCACCCACTTCTTTATATTCATCTTCTTTGAATCAGTAGACAAGTCACTTCCAGGAAAAATTATCTACAGAGCCTACTATGTGTCTTTAGATACCTTTCTCCCCTTCATTCACCTTGTTGGTACTCTACCACCTCCGCTGCAACTCTCAATGTAAAATACTTCTTCCCTTTGACTTGGGGAGAGGATGTTTTGCCCACTTGTCAACTCACACTTGGCCTTCAAATACAGCTGTCCCAACAGCCACTGTTGGTGGTGCCAGCTTTCAAGATGTGGTTTGAGTCTCTCGAGTTAATTAAAGAGAAGAGTATCTTCAAAGTGGGTTAAAGTTCATTGAAATCAGGACGGTTAGCTACCATCATCCACGTCATAAAAGATGACAGAGAAATAAATTTCTGGTTAAAATCCCGGCACAGTGCATAGCAAGTATTCAAACATTCTGAAAGAAATAACAATGCTGAGTATTTTGGGGTGCAGGGACGTATGTGTGTGGGGGGGGGACTGCATGGCCACGCATGTTAAGGCAAACTGTATAGGTGAAGAAACAGGAGGGCATCCCACAGAAACAACCCCAGGGTATGGCCACATTGGACAACGCAAGTAAAAGGAGAGCTCCGATAAGAGCTTCCAACTGCAAACAGTAAGCAAAGCAAAGACACCTGTCTATCTACTGCAGACTAAAAGTTCCTCCTGTATATGGAAACAGACTTTGGTTGATCCGGAATTTGCTAATAGAGATGAGCTATAGCAAGAAGGTTAGAAAATACATCACAAAATTCAGCTCTGGGAAGAAATCAGATACTCAAGAAAGAATGGAAGAGAGTCACGGGATGCCCATTTGGGCCCCTCGAAGGATTTATGCTTTAGGAGGAGACTGAATGATGCAGACTGGGATCCTGCCCTTTCTGTCAGTTATGCAGCTAGCTCCCGTATGTGAGAGGCACAGGGTCCAGCCAGACAGCTTTAAGTACATGGAAAAATGCTCTAAACCAGAACTGTCTAGGAAGAACTAAGAAGGCTAAAGGATGCAGAAAACTTGCCCAGTAGCACTGAGAATTTATAGGATGAAATGCCAGTGAATCAGCATGAACTTTATCAGCTGGGCTTGGACATACTGGTGAGCACCAGAAAACAGAGGCCTCTGAGAAGACATGCAATATTTCCTTGTAATAGCATCCCATAATAGGAAGGCAGCACTGGTGAGAAAGACCAGCTGCCACAAGCCCTGTAAGCACAGCTTTGTGTTTAGTATGTAAAAAGTCAAAGAAAGACTCATATTTAGTAGACAAAAAAGAAGCTAAAAGTCACTTCTAAGCCAAAGAGAATAGACACCTGGTAGAAAAATGATAGGAACTCATTTAGCTAATGCCTGCACAGTCAAAAAATAGCTAGAAAAATAAGAACAATTTATGCATAACAAAAGAGACGTCCTTATTACCAAAGTCCCTCTTCTGTTTAGGAAGCAGGTGGTTAAGTGGAGGAAGACAGGGCACCACCGACGAGATACGTGAGAATCATCGAGACAGTTGTTATTTTGTATTGTAAAAAACAAAAAAGAGGGAAGAAAAAAGGAAAGATGTGGGTCAGACGAAACAAATTATACACAGTCAGCAAATTGTTCTTCACTCAAGGGAAGAACCCACGTAATAGTTATTCACTACTGGGATAGTTTCCGGAGGTAAAAAGACAGGCTAGAGCAGCTTTGGGACCTAGACTGTTGGGGAGTTTGGGGGTGCTACTGCCTTTTAGGTGAACAGAACAGGGACACATTTTTGCTGTGAAGACGATGAAGGATCATGAAAGATGGAAGAAAAGCTGAAAAAAAAACCCAAACCAGTTACCCTGACTGGTGTAAAGGAATACTATGGGCAAGTAAGACGAGAAGCTTAAGCTTCAAGAGACTTCATGACTAAATACTGACCGTGAAGAGTACCTATGATGGCCAAAGCTCCAGTCCAGCAGCTTTCCAGATAAGGGACCAATGAGATATGGCTTATGTGCCATACTTCCTTCCCTTGGAAAGCGAGGCACTTCAGTCCTACCCCACTGTGGGTTTAAGATGCAGCCAGGATATGCACCAAGAGCTAAAAGCTCTTTATGTCATTTAAGACACAACCTACAGGCCTTTTTCCAGCATAGAGGTCTAAGATGCTTCTGGTTAATAACCAGGAATCATTCTCCCAATCCCATTCACTTTGCCTGCAGAGGGGCAGCAAGGGAATGACACCAAAGGACACCAACCCTTCTCCCTCTACAAGAGGGAGAAGCATTCCTAGTCAGTGAGGAAATGCGTAACTGAGTTTAACCAGTCTCTGGGCTCATCTAGAGCTCTGGTTAAGAAAAAATATGGTAAAATCAGATCAGAAGTGGAGAAAAGGTACAAAAGCTTGGACAGATAATCTTCCCTTCCAACCTCAGTTATTCTATTAGTCCATGAAAATTAATTTAATTTGAAATTATTCTTATCCGTTATTACAGAGAGATGATAACCTAACTCTGCAGCAGGTTCAACCAAGAGAGATATGAGAATGGGTTTTGGCAAGGTGAAGTGGACAGAAAAGATAGAGGAAACTGTTTTCACAGCTGAACGCAGGCTGCAGCAATGTATGGTGACCCCTGGCTTGGGCAGTGTACCTGCCCCATCTGTCAGTCCTACAGAGGTAGTATTACCTGGTCTGCCTCTCTCAGCTCCTATGTTACCTGCAGATGATATCCTAAGGCCAGCTGAAAAAAGGTTTCTGCAAGAAGTTAACTATTTAAAATCCATCTGAGATGGACTGACAACTGCTCATTTCGAACTAAAGCCAAAGGACTGAGAGTTGTTCCAAAGCCTGGAAGTTTACTGGAGGCATGTTATCATCAAAACAAAAATTTCCATCAGCATAAAGAAAGGAGGCTGTGCACTGAACGGGCCAGCTCCCCAAATGTTCACAGATACACAGAGTTTTGTAGGATTCTATTCCTATTATAGAACATTCTTTTTTTAAAAAAATAAATTATCGTTATTGTGAAACTGTGGTTTGGGCGAGAAGCAGATTCTGCATCAGCAGACTGCGGTTTGCCACTTTCAGAGCTACAAAGACTCCTGTAACGGTCCACGTTGTGGCTTACCCGTATTTCCTATTCTTCTCATACTGGATGGAATAAGCTAGTATTAGTTTGGGAACTGGCAACAATTTGGAAATGTACTGACACAAACACATGCTGAGTTGAAGTGGATGGCAGCTGGTTACAGCAAAAAGGTAATTCTACAGAGGAAAATCATGGTACAACCTGCAACAAACCCCTGACAGTGGGGACAGTCACAGAGGAGGCAGTTTCTGAATCATGACTGAACATCCACCCAAACACCATCTCCAACAGAATCTGCAAACCTGAGGAGTGATTTGCTGTATAGTTGGAAAAACTGTACCACTGTGATTGTGCAGCCTCACACAAGAAAGCAATGTTGATGCCTTGTCAAGATAGCCTTGTTGAAGTGATAGATTGCAAATGCTGTCCTAAGTAGGAAACCAAAACCTCAAAACCTGATTTCTCAAAGGAGCAAGCATACTCAGGAAAAAAACTACTGTCTTCTCTCAACCTTTAATCTGCAGAAAAGGAAATATTGCTGATTTATCCACTGGTGATAAAGTAGGAATGGAAGAATGGATGCCAGAGCACCTGAATGCTTCCTATGTAGAGGGGCTTCAACTTCATGACTGCAGAGGAAATGGACAAAATACAAGTGCAACCACCTCCCCTCTTCTCACACGACCATGAACATATCTCCTAATTCTAAAACCACTGAAAATTTGGGGATTTTTAGAGGGAATTCTATGAGAGGACGGCCTCTGATAAAATGAGCCAAATGAGGGACACTCAGAGGGTGACTTCAACAGGGTTCTGCACAGGACAAGGGCCCCAAGCTGAAACCAGCGCTTTGTCTCCACGACAAAGCTGTTACTAGCCCGGTTCAGCTTTCACAATGAAGTACCACAGTCTCTGCCACAACTCCACCATCCCCTGGCCCTGCGGTCAGACCAGAAAAGGAATCTTTCACTTCTCTGGAGGCTGGGAGAAAAATAAGCAGGGAGTGAATGTACCTACAGAGGTTTCAGTGGTCTGGGCTGTTTGGATTCACTACCAGAAATCATCTGGCAGACAGAACCTGTCAGCATATTAATGCCACTTCTCATGTTTTGAACTATTTCTCTGGTTTCTGTTCAGCAAATTGTTCATGGTATCACCCTTCCAGACCCAGTGGGCAATGATGGCAAGTAAAGAAAGAGCCCTAATTACCATGTCTCAATCAAACTTTGCAGAAAGTAGCAAAATTAGCCACTGTTTTGCCTTTTAGACAGAGGGCAGAGATTGGCTATCACTAGCCCTAATGAGCTTATCTGCAAGGGTGCACACAGGGGCTAGGATGACCTGGGCAGAACAGCTCTGCTGAGCGCTGTTCTGGACAGGGACACGTGCAATAAGGAAATAAGAAAGCGAGAGCTCAGGTGGAGAGGCAGTGACACATCCCAAAACAGACTGAAGAAGATGACCTACTCAGTCCTAGATTTTGCCTGTGTACTCAGATCTGAAGGGCTGGCATTTTTACATTAGTAATTTCCTTGGCATCCTTTCCTTCTTGGTTCAGAAAAACTGCTCCAGTACATGGAATTTTTGTTCTGTTATTTCTACAATGTCTGAATCTCACATCTTGCCCTCATTAACTCAAGACTTGTTAGAGGTCAAAGCAATTTAGTTTTATTTATATTTAAAATTTGAATTCTTGAACAAAAGATCTTATGTCCACCCATTTGGAGAAAAAAAAATATGCAAGGATCCAGTCCTCCCCTGGCATACCTGTATTCAGTGCCCATCAACAGGCCTTGTTCCTGGATTCCCTTCAAATTAATAAAGAAGAGCATCTTAGAAAGCAGTGGGAAGGAATTATACATGGTTATTCACTTGGCTTTTTACTGAAACCTGAGCTGGGGTGTTCTTTTTTTGGGAAACCTCACCTTTTACCACTGCAATGCTCTGGAACAAAATGAACAAAATCTCTGTTCTGCATTAAAGAACTGTTCTCTTTAAAGAAATCCTCATCAACTGAATTCATCAGCTCCCTAAAGGTATGTTTTCAGCCACGACACTCAAGGTTATTTTCTGAGGATATAATTTCTGGGTTAGCATTTCTAGTTTCTGCCTACTCAGACAGCCAGATCTTTTCACTAAAAGGATGGAAACTGTATTCACAATCATGATCAACTCCACTGTGAAATACGTATCCACAAACTGAGCAGTTTTATCTTCCTGACCAGCATGTACCTTGAGATAGGCATCAGCTCAGATGAATTTCAGCAAATGTGCTCTAGAGACGATGCAACTAAAACCTCTCTGAACGGTGATTTGGTGTGAGTAACAACCAGCACACAGAGCACTTTGGAAACAATTACAGTTTCCCAAAAAACAGCAGCAAGAGTTTGAAGGTTACACAAGTCTTCTCAATGGGAAATAGAAATAGTGACAAATATCAATTGCCATTTATTTTAAACAGCAATCCAGGTGGTGCAGCTGGCAGGAGCCTTCCCTGGGGATGGGGAGCACCCATGAGTGCCCCCAGAATGTGCTCCCAAGACTTGATGTCTCCCCCAGGAGAGTTATCTGAAGAGCCCAGGTTGTGAGCTGCAGCTATGTTTGATTTAGGAACAGGGACGTGCAGACTGGCACCATCTGCCATGGGTGCTGGTGCCCTGCATGCACCAACAGGCTCTGTACCCCCCTCTCCTCCTCCCTGGGGTCTAGCTGCTCTGTTTGAGGTCTGCTCCAGCACACTGCACCAACACAATTCTGGGTACGACTGCTGTGAAAACAGCTCAGCTGCGGGAAAGGGCTGTGTTGAGAAGCTGAGAAGGCTTGGCTCAGGAGCTGTGTTTTGGCTTAGACCTCTCCCTTTTGCCTTTGCTGGGATATACTCTAGGGACGGGAGCACCTGGCCACGTGCCATGCGACCCACACTGATGGACTTCCCTGCCTGACCTTCCCAGCTGCCTCCTCACCGCGGACGTGCCTGGTGGTTAGTGATGGGTGGCTGACCCTGGTCATCCTCCCTTCACCCACTATATGGATTCCGCTGTTCCAGGTTTCAGATCTACTGTGTTGGCAAGAGAACATTTAGTTTGCAAGGTATTTTGAAATCTTTAGAAATAAATTGTGTTTGACAACTGTATAAATGGAATTAGCAATGTGGCAAACCGCATATCTTCATGGACTGCTCTGACGAGGAAAAGAACATGGGCTTTAAGAGGGAGAGGCATCATTTCTGCTTTCAAACATTTCACTCAAGCATCAGAGCACTTGTGCATCCAGAGATGGTAAATTCCGAAGGCCTTTTATGTGCTTTCAGAAAACTGTACCTAACAAAAATCCTGAAGATTCCTTCAAGTTATCTGAAAATACTTACACAGTACCTGGATATGACACCGAAGATACATACCTTTTCCTGAACTCTCAAAAGGTCATGACAAAGATTATTATTTATATAAATATGTATCCTTTCCACCTGTCTAGTACTTACTTGGTACAGGACATGTAGAATTATGTTCAGATTTAAAATAACAGGAGCTTACTATCTAAAGCACTCACTGACTCTTTTTGTTTCTTCCAGATTATTCGAATTATTTTTAAAAATTCAAGCATGTCTGCGTATACAATTTTTACATAAAATTACCTAAGTCATGAATTGTCTGTAACTAAAGATACCCCACCTCAGCTGCAGAATGTTATTTGGCCCTAGGAGCAGAAATTATGGTCACAATTTTAGAAGTTGTAATGAAGTATTAGAATGATCTTTCCCTTTCTAATATTAGATCACATCACGTACTTCAAAAGCAGCAAGTAATTAAACTGTAGCTTCCTTTATTAGATAACTTATTTTAAGCCAGCCAACAAATCACTAGCTCTGGCAAAAATAAAAATGACCTGTCTTTTAACTTCCTAACTCTGGACTTGTCTAGAAAAACAAATCCTGTGCAAAAACCTTTTTTAACTTACCTAATTTTTAACTTAACTACCATTGAATTACCTGTGTGTAGCTGAAAAGCTAATCTCCCATACTCCTACACACAGATCTGGTGTGCGTTAGAGTCAGTCTGGGACCAAACACCCAAAAGCGTGTTTATCATGGCACTTCTCTCTCCACAGCCCTCAGGGTTGGGTGGCTGTCCTCAGGTGGGCTCCCTTCTGACTAGCAGGCTCCTCTTTTCACTGGCTTGATCTCTGTAGTCATCAGCATCTTTGAACAGCACCTCAGCAATGCTATGGCCAATGTCACTCAGTCTGCTTCCATCACTCCTTGCTCTGTATATGCATTAGGCATGAAATCAAACATGTTGCACAAGCAACTTCAGCACCTGTTCTAGATTTCTGTGAAACAGAGATTTTCCTGTCCAATTCTTTTCCAGCATCCTTGTTCCCTAAGAGTCTATTCCAAATTTTCTTCACTGAATTTTTCTGCCTCTGTATCTTTTTTCTTTTTTTTAAATCCAGAATGTTGCTGTCATCTCAAATTTATCTTGCTAAATACTTCTGTTTTCAATTCTAAGACTCCCACCCACCACCACTTACAGGTAGAAAAGATTAATTCAGATGAGTAATAAACATACACCACATGTACCTTCTGAGCTCTTTACTGTTTGCAGAAATGTTTATTTGCGTCAAAGACCAACACAATATACAGAAAACTCATCAGTTTCATTTGAATTGTTAATAAAATCAACTGTTAAATGCTGATCTTTCACACAAAGAAAGCTGGATAGATTAAAATGTCCCTTTTAATCTCTATTCAACTTCAAAATGCCTCTGTACGTGAGTGACAAAAATTAGCTGTATTCAGTAAAAGCAGTTGGGAAGGGTTAAACGAAGAAAACTCTTGTTCACTTTGGCCTCTCATTGCCTGACTAGAGCTTATGCTACCAACCACTACTCAGGTTCTCAGGTCAAGCGATAAAGTAGGCAATCATGTAAATGACTGCAGTACAGACCTTTTCTCCCATCTGCCTGCAAACAGAGAAAAAGAAAAATCAAGTTAAAAGCAATCACTGTTATTTCAGCCATCTAATTTATCTGAGCCTCTCACATCTCACCATGGTTTCAGTGATCTTACCTACTTCAAATATAGTCTCCGGAAAAGAGCAGGGAGTGAAATAAGCTCCAAGGACTGTCAATGAGCACAGGAAGTTGCATTGTCCTGTCATAAGTGAGCCTTGATGAAGATGTCAGTTTGCAAGTAGCATGACATTCCAAGAGAAAAATAAAGCTACAAGGCTTTTAAAACACTTTCTGCAGCTCAACAAAGGAACCCATAAATGCCTATCATTACCCTACACCATCTCACAACAGAAATAGATTCAAATTGTTTTGATATAAAAAGATACAAATAATTAAAAGGAGAAAAGAACAGTTGTAAGCAGGGAAGCGCAAAGCTGCAGCATTGACAACACAAATGTACACATTAATAAATTGGCGCATTCTGGCTTTTTATGGTCACATATGTGAAATTCAAAAGTCCCTGTTCAGAATTTGGTCTCGTAGATTCAGATCTTGCTTAGCCAAAGAGCAAATGGACCCACAGTCTGGAGAAGACAGGAAAGGTCAAGAGAGAAGTGGAGGCTTGGGGAGGCAATGCTCCCTTATCAACAGTCAGCGGCAGCTCATGAGCAAAGCTGGGACAAGCATCCCTCACCCACGGGCTTTCAACAACCCACTGCAGCAGATGCAGTGCAGGCTAATGGCAGAGATAGTCTCTAAGACAGCCAGACCCAAAATTGGTCAAAGATTTCAACCCAACAGCAAAAGTTTTGCAATGGACTGTGGTCAAGAGTGAATGCTGGACACTGCAAGCTGAGCTCAGTTAAGCATTAGCTGTTTCACAGTTGGTGAGGTCTTTGCTTCAGTGAGAAACTCCCCTCGCAAAGCAAAGCCTCGCAATGGTTGTTTCACCATAAGGGCTGGATTTAGGGTTCTCTACACACTGATGAAGTTCGACCTCATGGGCTTTCACTGCAGCCACTGTTTCCCCTTGATAAACACTGAATAAGAGTGAGACAAAGAGGCAATCACCAGTTTGCCCAGGCATCCCTGAAGACAGACTTTATAAAATTACCTAACTTGCAAAGAGAATCCCAGCCTGAACACTGTGGCCCATGGACAAACTGTTGGGTCTGGATTAGCCATAGCAAAGAAACTTGCAAAAGCAAACTTTTGCAACCCATTTCTGCAGCAGGGTTACTGCTGTCACACCTAGCCCTTTGTAAGTCAATACAAATGGTTTAGAGGTCTGCTGTCAAAAGTTCTTATGCAAAGTTAAAAATAATCCTATGCAGAATGTTTGTGATTAAGGCACCATCCTTTGGCTATATAGCAGATTACCTGCTCACTCTGTGAGAGTACGGTCTTCCCTTTGAGCCCCCCCTTAGACTAATTTCTACACTGACATATACAAGAAACATAGTAAAGCAATGACGATGAAAGAAAGAAACCATTAAAATACTTTTAAAAGAGCCACCCTTGAAAATATATTCTATCCCTCCCCCTTATCCGCCACCTGCTGACCTAAGAAAGCTAACTATTTGGGTTAGGTACTGCTTGTACAGGACCTACCACACTGTTGGTGTTACTGAAACAGAAGAAATCAATCAGTCAAGCTGGGTTTTGTAACACTGCCTTGCATTAAACCTTGATAGGTCTGCAGGTTGCAACCCAACAGATTGGTCACCAGTCAGCTGAATTGATGAACTGCATTGAGAACTTCAGGACTTGCCTCCACAGGACAGAATAAGATGTTCTATGGTTACCAGATCAGTGGCATCAAAGTTAGCTTAATATGTGGGCCACATAATCAGGCCAGCATTCATAGGAACACCAAATCCATCAAATTTTCAAATGGCCTGGGAAATGAGAGTGCATTCCAATTACATTTCCTGTATCAGTATTCAACCAAACAGAATGATCTGAACCGCTAAGGATTGTTCTGCTCCTGTACATCTTTTAAAGCCTTCCACCTGATCTATTTGTCAAGCATATGAACAAATATGAAAAAATAAATGAACAAAATAGAAAATTCATAAAACTAAACATAGTCCCTTATGCACCAATAGATAGCTGTTACTTTGGAGCTCCTTAGAGCCACCCTTTAGTGCATCTATTATGTCAGCACTCATTATAGTATTTTTATCTGGAATAGATATTAATGTAAATGGAAAAGCACTGACTGAAACCGAAAATATTATCTAACAAGTTACAGTAATAAGGACCGAATTAATCACTGAAAAACAAGCCAAACACACTAATAATATGGATATGACCTTATGACACAGCCACAGCCACAAAAGCATAAAGGAAAAAACATTCCTCTTTACAGCTAATCTGACTACATTGCCATCTATGTTATGATATGGAAAAGCTTCAAAAAACAGCTAAAGGCTGTAGCATTTAGTCATATAATTACAGGTAACGTTACTCTTTCACTATGGTTAAGGAGATTAATTTTCAATAAGGAAAGCACCCACATTAGAATTTTTTTTTTCCTTCAGAAGGTGACAGTCATGAGATGTTAGACAGACAAAACATGGGTTATAGCAAGGTTTCATTATTATCTTCATACAGAAAAAGGCAGTGCAATACACCACAATAACAACCCAAGAAATACTCTGAATTATTACAGAGGCCAGGATGGACAGATAATAGTTTTGGAAAAGTGTATGGGAATGCATGGTCTTTAATAAGGACTCATTCATGTATTAATGAAAACTGGTACTAAAGGGCTTCCTGTAAGTTATGAGGCAGGGGGGGAAAGGATCCAAACACAATTAAGGAACAACCATTGACAAAAAGCCTTCGGCCTTTTTCATTTATTTATTTGGCCTATTTATTCCCTCCATAAGAGGCAAACACAACAACAGCCTTAAGACTTGGTTCTGTCAAGCTGCACAGCAGGGAAGTGCATGCAAGATGATTTCTCCTCCTTTCCCAGCTTACCAGCGAGTGACACGCAGGACTGCTCCCTGCCTGCAATGCAGAGGTAGGAACACGGCTGGAGGTGGCACGGCGGGGGCAGGGGTCTGCCCGGGACCCTGCCCCACCACATCGGGCTCAGCCGCCCCAGCAGCATAACACACGCAGTGGCTCAGCAAGTGACATCTCAGAGACTCCCGTGCACTGCCACGAGTGACTCCCTTTTGAAGGCGAAGGGGAAAGCAACAGTTTACACTGGCTTTCAGCACTGCAGGATGGTCTTGTGCGTGTGCTGTTACCCTGGGAAGGGACCTAAAGGACACCCACTCCTCATGGCGATGTCACCAAAACCTTTCTGAAGAGTTCCACAAAAGGGAGAGACATCCTGGGACAGCCAACAGGGTGACTATCAGGGCATCCTCATGGGCAGGGAGAAACTTCTAACATTTAGGTGTTTAGGCTTTCTGATTCAAGATTTGATAGTGGGTGTTCGGCTCCTCAGACAATGGGCTACTCCAAGTATTCCCCTCATAATTCCTGCCCTAGATGGGAGACACCACTCCCACTACCTTCAGTTTTTGCTGGAACTGAACATGCTCCTACATGTGGCTTTGATGACTGCAAATAAGCACTTTCTAATGAAAAATCTTTTTGTTAAAATTTCCAATCAGCTATATGGATGATCTTGGAATTACACCATGAAAACAGAAACAACCAAATTTTCCCAAGATGTTTCCTCTGATGGATTAGGAAATGTCTTTGCACCCATTACTTCTGAACCAATCTTGCAACTAAATCCTACAAACAAACACTGCAAATGTCTCCTTATTGTTGTTCATCACTGGATAAAGCAACTGCAAACCTTTTACAATGTGAACTGGTAGCAGCCAAAGCCAGAATGGGTGTGATTCATGTAAATCAACAGCTCCCAGCCATATCATTATGGGCTGGGGATGCGAGACCCAGCAGTACTAGCAAGCATCTAGGAAATGCAGAAAAGCTGAGAAGTGTCACCTCTTAATGAGTCTCTCACCAAGCAGCAGGACAGATGCCCTAACAAATTGTCTACTTGTGCAGATAGGACACCATTAATGGGAAGGTCCATATGATTGTGTAACACTTGCCTATTTGTAAGTTCAGAGGAATGCAGCATGCATTATTTATTTAGTTGTGCTACATGGTAATTAGCAGGGCTGGAGACTGGAGCATAGTCAGTTAAGAGGTTAAATGTGCTCTGCCAGAACACTACTAACCCCCAGCAACGGGCCTTGAGCTGTCTGCACCATTGGAAAGTGCTCTGTTACCTACTACAGTGAAGTTGGGTAGCCATGAGGGTCTTTTTAAATAAACTCTTCTTTTTCTTTAAACAGACTTCTAAAATTTAGCAGGAAAAAATAATACACATGTCCTAACGTAAATATTCTGTGGGCTTTTTTGCATGACCTTTTGTCACTTTCGGGATTTGCAGGAAATGGAACATATTGGAAATGGAGTCAGGAAAAACAATCAATTTTTGGTTTGGAAATCAGGTCTTCCTTAGATAAGCCAGCATTTTGCATAACACTTTCAAATGCTGCGAACTGCAGAAAAACTCTTGCTCACTGAACAGTTCAGGTATTTTTATAAAGCACAAGCAATTACTGTTGCACTTGTTCTCTGGCATCTCAGCTGGACAGACCTGACAGCCAGGTAGCTCACCGACAACAGCAGACAGAGGAATGAGGACACAGATACTGTCCGTGAAAGCAGGGTGAATCACATACATAGGCAGGATGAATGACTGGCTTGGCACCAGGGTGATGACTGGAGAATTTTGGCAGCCAAACAGGGTGCAGATAAAGGCTGTGTTTTCAGGATGTGTTGAACTATAACACGAGAAAAGTTCGGTTTGCTATGACCGATATGGCAGGACAGGACCTCCCACCATCCTTCCATCTATGAAAACTTTGCTTTGCATTCGCCTTTCCTGCTAGGAAGCTCACATCAATGGAAAAACTGCCCCACAACCGCAATTAAAGTTTGTTTATACTGCAAACAACAATCAGAGGCTGAGATGCTTGTCCTAGACAGTTATATCACAATAGTGACCTGAGTACACTGACTTTTGTGTAGTCTGATCCTTGCTGCTTCTTGTCAAGAGGAAAGTACTGCTTTCAGCAGCCAGTCCAAGCCAGGCACCTTGATCTCATGCTTCAGGCTTGAGTGCAGCCCTGCCCCGAAGGACTGCTAAGTCACATCACCCTAAGAAAAGATGGACAAGAGCAGAAATGGAAAAAAGACCTCTGACTTTGCAGACAGTCCAGCTGCTGTTGCCTCATTCCTCCTAGAAAGCAAGAGGGCAGAAGCCATAGGTAGATTCTGAGGTCCATGAACTTTGGGTTTTGTGGTTAGAAGCCCAGCAGGTGCTGCACCACAGAGTATCTTTTTCCTAACCCATCTCATCTGTTGACTAGCTTCAAAGCTTATCAAAATAATCTTAAGCTGACAAGCTACTTATAAAGCTTCCTTCTTCACCTCCAGGTCTTAGGGATGGGAACTCCAGCTCACCTTGCCATAAGCACAACAGGCCTCTGCACTCTCACAGCCCTTTGCTCCAAGGCATTTTGTGCAGGTGCCTGTTCCCTTACACCCTCTCAGCTACATGGCAGCAAAGTGAACTAGATCCATCCTGCCCCTGCTCAATCCTCCAGAGTTTCTGCCCCAAGTCCTTCCTTACAGCCCGCCGCCTATGCAAAGCCTTTAGTAGGAATGGAAAAACCACACACTTAATGGTGTTCTCCAATCCAGATCTAAACTAGAAAGAAACTGGAAAAGAAACAGTAACTGCAGTAAAACTAGTACAATTAAAAGTTTTGAAATATGAATTGGTTAGGAATCTGATGAACTGGCAGGAGAATTGTTTTCTTTTTCTTTTTTTTTTTTTTTTTCTCTTTAATTCAAACCTGAATTAATTCAGGGAGGCCCTGTGGGCCACATTAACCAGAAGGTCAGGCCAAGTGTTCGAAGCGGTCCCTTTGTCCTTATAGTTTGTGAAGATCAATGGAGATGGAATTTCCAGATGGAAGAAAAGGCACTTCACTCTCTGGGCCAGACTAGCACACAGACCAACCTGAAGACCAGTGCCCAACGTCTTAGCCACAAGCAAGGCACTTTTCCCTTCCTACTGCAGTCTTGCGCTATTCTGCAGGCTCTCATGCTCACCTAAGGTCAGGCCCTTCAGATAGACAGTGTGCTGCTTTTTCAGTCCCTGTGCATCAGTCTCCTACAGACCACACTACAGAGGGGTCCCCGACTCCCGGCATGCACACGAGAGGACTGTCATTTGAGAGAGTTCACAGTAAACAGGTTTTTCATGACATAGTTTTACTGTAAGGTTATCATCAGCTGCACCACAGCACTGCAACTTCAGACAAACCTGGATTCATCTCCATTTATAAGTCATGGAAAGAATATGATGGAAAAGGTCATTCAATACTAAATAACATGCCACTGAACATACAACACAGAATTTTTGGCTAATCTAGGCTGTATTTTCATGTCAGTGTCACCGGCTGTGTTCTAGCTAATACAGTGTCAGCCTTCCCATTCAATCAGTTCTAACTCTGCATGAAGCTCCATTCAGAGGAATGCTTGGCAGTCACAGCAGGGGTAATCTGGTTATTGAGAGACTAGCGTTATAGGCTACAGACCTGGACATATCACAGCTTTCCCAGGCAACCTTGACCCAGCCTCAGAAAAACAGCATCTTCAGACTCAGACTCTTGAGTCTAACCTGCTGGTGTAAGTTTCTCTGAACCTCCATTTTCTACTCATTAAGTAGCAGCAGAGCTGCCCTTCTCCTGCTGGGGTTAAGACGCTCCACTCGTGGATGTTTGCAAAGTGCTGCAACACTCTCAGATCAGAGAGCAAAGCAAGGGTGAGAAACCTTTTTCTTCCTGAGGCCCAAACAGGCTTTTAGCAGGTTACATATTAACCTCTTGTTCTCCAACAATTCCCAAGGAAACCCAAGCAATGTGGCACGACCTACACGGAATGAATCTCCAGGTTAAATTCAAATGCATCCCAACTACAAAGCAGCATGATGTGACTTACTAAGCACTTTTAGAAATGTTAACTATGACGTTTCCATAGCAGACCTAGGTAGTAAGTAATCTGCACAGCTGATTTAAAGAAGTAAACTATATGATGTGCTCAAAGCCACAACGAGTACTTTTGCAAAGTATCAAAATTGCAATTCTAAACTAGGAAATCCTGACTTTCACCTCACTGTTTGATCTGAGTAGGTTGCCTTCCACTCAAGAGCTGAAACTCCACAGGCAAGCAATTTTTTGTTCCTACACAAATTGCTTTAACTATTTTTAGGTCTGATGAGTAGAATAAATATCATTAAGAATTGTTCAGGAATCTTTAGAATTGCTTCCTAACTAAAAAAAGAGATCTTTTTCACAAAAATATATTCTCTAGTCATCCATCCATAAAGGCAGATACCTTCTGATATCGTAATGAAAAAAACACTGAGTTAACCAGGTTAGGAAAGCTGATACTGTACATTTATGGCAGCTCTTCAGTATAAAAACTTCTAGCAGGCAGGAGTACAGTGGACCAGAGACGGACTGGATTAGAGCCAAGCTGTGCTATAGTGACATAAAGAGACCAAGCAATTAGAAATGAGGACCGTGGAGCAAGATGATATGTAATTACCACTAATATCTCTCAGCAAAGTTTGGTAGAACATTCTTTAAAAACACCTCAGCTCAATCCATGGACATTAGCCCAAAGAGCCCTCGCAAGACTACTTTTGGGCAGTAGAGCTTAGCGGCTGGGACTGGAGCATGAGTCAAGAGATGGAGACTGTGCTTTTGGCTCTCTGGACACCATGCCTGAGTCATGCCTATTCTCTCTGCCACTGCTTCTCTTCCTGCCTTGCCTGTTCTGAACATGGAACTTTCTGGGACACAGTGGTCTCTCTGTACCTCCTTCTGGCTAGGGCTAATCACAAAAGGGCTCAGAACCCAGCCAGACATCTTCTGTGCCCCATACCATGGGTATCCCCAAAAGGAAACAGTGCAGCTCCATTCACACAGCACCACGTTCTGTGTACTCACCCTGAAAGAATCTAGGGACTGCTCCACCATGCGACCAGCAACATCACAGGCCTGCTTTTCCTCCATGCACATGTGCCTTCTGCCCTACCTGCATGTTTGATACCATCTGTGTTTTCGCTTCATCCAGGTTATCTCAACAACCTCCCCACTACCTGGCATAACTGAGAGTTTGCCAGAATAATGTCTTCTCCTGCTCAGCTGACCGTAAGAGATAAAATTCAGAACATTATTTGACTACAGTGCCAGGAGGAGCTCATGGCAGCTGTAAGCCTACAACTGGAAGCTTCCCTGACCACCACTACCAAAAGGAGCACCCTTCCCCTCTGGAAACACTCCTTATCCTGACAGGCAGTAAGTTCCTGTAACTGGTGCTCAACTCAGCAAAACCTGCCCTCTTGGGCGTTTGCCATAAATCCTTTTGGCCAAATGGCAAAACAGAGTCAAAAGAGAGACAAGACTTTTTGGGAAAAAATGGGATGATAGATCTAGGGAACCAAAAGTTCAGGGAGAAAGCAAGACACGAGATGCTGCCCTCACTGCCTCTCTGACACAGCTGCTTAGGCTGGAAGAGATAACGCTGGTGTTTCCAATGCCCAGAATGCCAGCGCTGGAGCCAGATGGCCATTGCAATACATCCCACAGACAGAACAGAGCAGCCAAGGGGCTCGCTCACGCTGCAGGTTGCACCTGCTCTGCTGTCAGCCATCATTAGCCATCTGTAATGAGCAAAAGGCGACACTACGATAATGGAGACAGGTTACGGAGGCAGTAGAAGATAAAAACTAATTAAGTGTTCTGATCACACCTTCTTTTGCAGTATGACTCTGAGTACCCAAAGAGAAGCACGTGCTTCTCAGAAACCAGAAGTCGTCACTGCTCTGATGAGCTCCCAGGTGTGAGTTCTAGCAAAATTGGCCAATTATCAAAAGAGAGAACACAAATCCCTTGGTCACTCTGCAAGACACATAGGTATTTCTATACATACTTATTTTGATAGTTAATTAACTGAGACTTACACCCCATGCTTAAGAATGCCCTTCACAGTGGCGCTGCAGCGAAGTCAGTATGGTCAGGTATAATGCATCAGCAAACACTCGGCATTCCTTCAGGAAATGGAGATCCCCAGTCGACCCCAAAAATACCCTTCCTAGGGATTGAAAAGAAGCAGAGACAGCACTGTCTTCACCTCTCTCATTAACCTGAAGCTCAAATGTGCATGCTTCAAGGAACTGTTCAACATCTTCTGTATTTTTACACCTTTCATAAAAATCGACCACAGCTTTCCATCTCTGGACAGGGTGTTTGGCTGGACCACACTCACAAAGGATTTCTAGTCTTGAAGTCACACAGCTGTTTCATCACTTTGTCCAGTGATTCTCCTTCAACATATACCAGTGTGAAGAGTAATCCCCAGCAAATGCTGGCCATAGCAGGGGATTTTCTGCTCCACTACTTCTGAACATCTCCAAGCAAATATTGGACAAATTGCACAAGAAAGGGGTCAGTGCCATCGTGAATATTTCATCTAGACAGAACAACAAAATCCAGCTTAGAGAATAGAAAGGGAGAAAAATCATTTATCAATTATTCTTTTACTCAATAGTACTTATTCTTCAATAAAATACTGCAGAGTGATTTCTCTCAACATCCACTCTTGGCAAACTATTTTTGAAACTGAAAATCTCATTCTGCCTTTTTTTTTTTAATTCCTGCCTAGATTCCTAGGAATTTTATGATGAAGAAGTAAGCCTTGCAGATTATTAGAAATTATACAATTAAGATTTTAAAAACCTACAAGAGCTGATTTTTTTGTACTAAACTCTGCTTTTACAGACAATCATTGCACAGCCAAATTTATCTCTCTTAGACAGGTGTTTTTCCAATTTCTAACACTCCCCTACGTGCTAGAATTTAACTGTCATAAATTTTCTTGTAGACACATTCCCTTCTGCCATTTTCCTGTCCTCCACGTAAATAAACCTTTTTAAAAAAAAAAAAAAATAGGCTCATCAGCCAGCCCTGTCATTTTACCTAGATTTCAACATTTTTGTCTCACTAACTGCTTTTCCTACTTAGGTTAAAATCTACTCCTCCTCCCTAAAAAAGTACATTTGCAACTCTTTACCACTGAAGCTCAGGCTGCAGTTTCTAGGGTAATTGTTATTTTTTCCCCAGTGTTGCTCACTCTCAGAATTTCACCAAGTATCTCAGACGTTTTGTGATTTACCAAAGAGCTGGTTCTTGGAGATCTACGAGTACACAAGAATGTCACGTTAACCTCCAGAGTTGTAGACCAAACTCTGGAAAGGAGAATCTGAAAAGGTATGACTCTAAATGGCAATTAGTCCTTACCAACTTTGGGTATTTGGGTTTTGTGATGTCTTTTTATGCAGACTTTTGATTCTAGGAGGTCTTGACTCATGACTACTCATGGGTAGTTGACTCATGGTTAGTTTACGATCAGATTTAAGAATTCAAGTAACAGCAGTGGTTGCACCTGAGTTCTCACTGCTGCCAGTTCTGCTTCCCACGATGTGATCCATTCTCAGCCTTCGTGACTGCAGTGTGCTCTACTCCCACCTCTGACCCCTCATCCTCACCACATCACTGCCACCACTTCCCGGGGACTGTGAAGACCAAGGTGCATTTCAGAAGTGCCTATCTGCCATGGCAGTTCAGTCACTGAAGCTATGGCCCTTCACTCCTTTCAAGCTCAACCACTTGCAGAACCACTGGCCCTATAAAAGGCTGTGCCAGAATCATACCAGTTTGATTAGACACAGACGACAACAGTGCAGAGCAAGAAGCTGGATTCTATTCTGGACTCTGCTATTGATGTACAACACAAGAGTGGGCAGACAGCAAAGCATTTTGTCCTCACATGCCGAGGCCGAAAAAACTAGGAGAGTGATAACCATGCCTATCCTTATGTACAAAGTATTTTGAAACAGTTGAAAGCCACTATATAAATGCTAACTATATATTATTAGATATTGCTCCTACTTTAGGGCATTTTTTCATTCACAGATGTTATGCACAAACCATTTACTATATCAGCCACAACCGTATTTTTAAAATCATAGGATATATGGAGAAGTTAAACTCAGTAGCCACCTCCTGGGAAGGGAAAAGAATGATTCTGACTCTGGCAGCAAACACTTACTGCATCTCATTACCATTTCTAGCAGGGTAAAGGAACAAATATTAGCATACTTGGGCTCGGTACAGCAATAGCTTGGTAAAATTCTATGGTGTATGTTATCCAGTAAAGCAGACTAATGGACCTGTCCAGCCTTAAAGTCTGTAGATCTGTGAATTAATTTTATGAAAAGAAAAAGTCTCCTGAAGCACTTGATGCTAATGGGCAGGCAATCCTCTGACTGGCACTTCATACTGGAATATGCCATGGCCCACTGAAAGAATAAATAATCTCTGTTAAAAATACTTGCAAAGGAGCAACAGATACACTTTGTTGGGACTAAAGGTTCATCTAGCCTGGAATGACATTCCCAACAGCAGACAGTATCAGACACTTAGAAGCAAGTTGAATGTGAAGCATTCTTCCCCCATCACACCTTCCTTACTGACACCCATCTCCTCCCCAGAGGGTGATCCATGCAGACCAGCAAGTTCAATAGCCATCACTGGATCACTTCTCTCTTTAATTGTCTAATCCTTTTCTGAAGCAACCTGTGCTTCTGCTTTCCACATCCTCTGGCAACAAACTGGAGCTATCACCCTGTATCCCCACACCAGCATCACAGTACTGGGCTCTGCACCCTGCAGGGATGGGGAGAAGGATCAGCCTCAGTGGTTCCTGGTGGTGGTACTCCCAAGCCATCTTCCTGTGCCCTACAGTAAAAGCAGAAGGAGGCTGAACTTGCTATGCAGCATGTCCAAACCACAATCTGGGATAATTTTCTGCTGTTCAGTTCTCCGACCTAAAACACAACTAACCAACAGAAACAGAATATCGCACTGAAGAGCTGAGGAGCTTTCAAGGGAGCAACATAAGAACATGCCCTCCTTCCATTTCTAGTGAGCTGCCCTTTCTGTGGGACATCCATACCTTCACTTCCCCACTTCATGGGAAAACTCACAGATGACAAGATCAAGTCACCTGGGGGTGAAATGAAGGCTGACAGAAAGCTGTAACAGTCACAATAACCCCCAAGGGATGGGTACAAGCTGGGTTAATGCGCAGCCTTCTGCCAGGAAGAGCACCTCCTCATGTACCTCTTCATGGATACTCTTACAGAGTTCTCGTCCCCCTGCCATTTGTCAGCAACCACGTTTGCATAACCTGAGCTAGATGCTACAGTCATCCCCATGACTCCCTGAACAAGGGTGCCTACCCTGTACAGTCACTATAGCTAAATGAATCGGGGGAGCACCCTGTAACAAGCCCTCATGAGTTCCTCTGGGCATGAACACTTTATTCTCATGCATTTTAGGCCATAAATTGGAGATGACAGCAAAGTAATCAGGAGAGGATCATGCTGTGCCTCCTAATTCTCATGGGCCTCCACTGATTATATAGGAGAAATCCAAGCAGACATGAAATTAAATCACTTCCCTTATGTTGGACTAGCCGAAGCTGTTCCTTAAATGACAGATTGCTAACAGCTCCCTTAATGACATCACCCAATATGTCATAAAATTTGCTGCCAACACTATGGATTTTTCTTCCCCTAGCCAGAAGCATTCCCTGGCCGTGGAGCAGAAGATTCATCGACAAAAATGTGGCTCAAGAAATAACCTATAAAGGGTTCTCAGTGCATAAGGCAAGTACCACCCAAAACCGCACTGAAGAATAAAATTATCCTTCTTGGCACTGCTTTCCTGGAACAGTGCCCCACATCAGATTTCTCCTAAGTGTTTGTGATTGAAATTATCCATCCACCATCTCTGCAGGTAGCACTAAAACTCACAGCTCAGGAATAGTATCCAGATCTTTGTCAGATTACCACCCTTGGGTGAAAACTGTTTTTCTTCTTACTATTTTTGTGCTTTTTGGAAGGAAACTCCAAGGTATTAGCATCAGAGAAGTAACAGATATACTTGCAGTACAATAGCAAGGATTATTTACCTGGAGTTTCACTATTATCCCTTTACTTCCAGGCTCACACCAGTTTTTCTGTAAGAACTTCAAGTGATAACCAGAGCATACACAGCACGAACTACCTTTGAGAATGTCTAAGAGGCAATTTGCAGGTTCTTCTCTATTCTTCAGACAGAAGAAATCTAGCTTGCAGCAATGCACCACAAATGACTACCCATTTGCTCTTAAAATGTGGAACCCACTTACGCAGCCATCAACCATGACTGCGCAAAGGGTGCTTAATTACCCATTCCTGTAATTCTGTGCTACCTGCATTTTCTCATGAGTATGCCTTATGTGAGAACGAGCTCAGGTGCACAGACTGTTTTCAAAAAGGGCAAATATATTTCTAAGAATAATAACTTCAGTCAGTGGAGCCAACAGCAAAGAAGGAAAAAAATCCTCCTTCTTTATTGAGACTTAAACTAAATTCTGATTTATAGCTGAGAGCACTGGAAGTCTCCAAGATTTGGTCCTTCTGATGAAGGTGAGGTTGCCCTCTCCACCCAGTTGCAGAAAATCAGTGTTGGCTGCTGCTCCTCTAAGTCACTCTGTAAACAGCCCTGCCTCTCTGTGTATGCTGTCTTTCCTGCATGCCACCATCTATCCTCTCAAAGCAGTCACAGTTGAACAACCAGAACACATGGAGGAAGAAGGAAAAAGTGAAATGCTAAATCTTGTGGGAACTTAAAGCTAGTGCGCTCATCTGCAATGGTACCAGGATGTGGCTTGAATATCTTTGGTAACTCCTTAGGTATCAACTGTACTTCTGTTCCCTGCAGGAATTCTTGCCAACAGTATGCTGGGGATGCTAAAAACCAGTGGTCTGAACAATCTGTCATTCATGTAAGTTCAGAAGAGAATCACTGCGGTGGCACTCGCTGGCACTGTGAGTAAATGAGCCATCAGCTATGTATCTGGATATGCTGCAGTTCTTTTCTGAAAGAAAAAGCAAGTCAAAAAGGAAGTGTAACACTGCTGAATGCTGAAGTGACCAAATAAATAGGATTAGCTAAACCTTGCTTATCTGTCAGTCAATCCTCCCTGTACGAAAGCAGTGCTCTCAAGCCTGCCCATGACCATCACAGCCTCAGTACCTGGGTTCCTGAACTGATGTATTTCAAGCTATGTCATCTGCTTACGTATGCAGTCATTTTGGTTTTGTCATCCAAGAGAAAAAACCTGGTTTGGCCAAATGTCTTCCATCACGTGTACTTCCAGTGCATGGAATGAAAGGCTAAAATAATCCCCATGCATTTTGTTCTCAAATTCAGAACCGCACTGCCATGACTGCAAAGTGACAGATGTCAAACGCAGGCTGAGTACCTCATTAATGCAGAGATAAACACACAGAATATGTTGTTTGGAATCACAACCCAGTGTGTTTATATACGTATGCCACTATTTATCGTCCTACAGATGGTTGCTCACAGTGATGTACATCTACAAATATGTTTAATTTTGCTTTTTCCTATTCTAGGTAATTACCATTTTTCCTTGTTTACACTGACTACTACTAAGATGGCCCAGAGATGTCTGGGGTGAGGGGTCATGTTGCACAAAGCAGACCCAGAATCTGTATGCAATCAGTTCTTTGCAGTAATAAAGCCTATGACCGTAGAGTATTTTCTAAGGAATTATCTCACTCTCATTTTACAGTCGGGAAAACTCAGAAAGGTGAAATGACTTACCCAAGGTTGCACAGCAGGCTCTGTTCAGTACAGAGTTGTTGCAAATTGGGTAGCTCATCTGCTCATGCTACTCACACCACTCAAACAAAATTCAAACAATAATTATTATTTTTACTGCAATATGCACGGCAGTCAAGGCTGGAGGCCACAATCAGGATTCAGCTTATGTTGGGCTCTGTTCAAACATCAAATCAAATCCAGTCCCTGCTCCAGGGGGCTTGCAGTCTCAGTAGGGACATAATTCTGTGGGAACACAGAACGCAGTGGAAAGGGATGGAAGGAGGGAGGGAGAGATAGAAAGCAGTAACCTGAATGTAAGGTTTCACATTGTTTTGGATAACTGTGAAGTCTGGAAGCTATTATTATTTAAATTATTTAGGTGGGTAAGAAATATAAGCGCATTACTGACAGCCACTTGTCTAGTTACTTAGGTAGCAGTTTATCTTCATAATCTTAATTGCACAAGCACTTTACTTTCACTCCTATGGTCTTTGATTACACTGACAGACAGCAACTGGATCCTACTATTCCCTCCTTCGGGAGACTGACTCACACTGCACTAACCCCATACTTACAGTACACTGTACTTTACAAAAAGTGGTATTATGCTTAGGTTTACACTTCCCTCTCTAATCTGCTGCTAGGACAATTCTTGCTGTAGACCTTTTTATACAGTATGTGCTTACACATTTTTACAGCACATCACATTGTGGTACACTAACTATAAGCTAATGAAATCACTTCATTCACACTAACTTTCACTAAGCACTGCAGTAATATAATATCTACTAACTCCCACCTTGCTGTCTGTCACAGAATCCAAATGTGGCTCCATGTTAGCAGTACGTTATGAACCAAATGACCATATAGCTATTTCTCTTTAAAAGACTTAACTGGGTATAATATAAGAATTAATAGCTCCTCTAATACTGAATGGCATAGACACAGTGGGATTATTTGCAAGAGTAAGACTGCTCAGTACCACATCAGGATTGCTGAATGGTCCTTAGAAGTTAACTCTTTAGTTTTCTGGTATGGATCTGCTACTCCATTATTTATTATAATGTATGTGTTTGTATAAATAATGAAAAAGGATATACAGGAAATATTTGATTGACACCCAGATGGGTGAGTATTTTTTCTGGATTTCAATTAAGCCAAGCATTTAAAACATGCTTCCAACCCATCAAAGCATGTGCTTAAATTCTTTGCTCAGCTGATGGATTCTGTTGAAACCAATGGGCAGCACCTTTTCACTGACACTAACAGATTCTAGATCAGCACAATAGGACCATAATGTACTCTAGAAGAGCTTGAGAAATCACAATTTAAATACACTATTTTACAGAACAAAAGAATGTGCATTCATTTACAATGACCTTCCTTGCTCCTATTCTCAACTGGCTAAATCCACATACAAATTAATGACTTATCACAATGTCTGTTGAGGATACAGCATCAAAAACTAAGGCACTGCAGAACCTACATAAAAAATACTAATGCAATTTCATTTTACACTACTAAAATTATGTAGTTTTTCAGAAAATTATGTTAGGTACACATTACTTCCTGCATTTATTCCTCTCTGACAGGGATGACTGAAGCTCAGCAGAACTGATGTATTTACTTTAAATGATTAGAACCTGACTTTTAGTGCTATGATAAATGGAAGCAATAAATAACAATAGCTTTGTTTAGCAACTGTCAATACCTATTTTGCAGCTCTTCATACACTAGCCACTAATCTTCAGCATCAGGTAATTCAAATTCCTTTATCATATTTCTGATTCATTTATGACACTGCAGCTTTATTTTAATCCCAGGCAAAAGCATACTAAGAAGGAACTATGACATTACATTGCTAATTTAAAACAAAATACTTGTTTAATCATTCCTATACTCAACTTTATAATCCAATGGATGGAAGCATAGCCTGTATCTACATCAGCAAGTTATGTATTGCAACAAAGTGGACCTAAAAAGTGAAACAGTTCTTAGGACCTAATATCCACAATGTGTGCGTTCCAGAGGTTTCACTCTGGACGAGCCCTAGGCTGGTCTGGTGGAAGGCACACACATCAGTGGTAGAAGTGCATCAGGTGTACTCCTGGATGGCATCTGGTTCAGTTTATTTAGAAAGAAACCCAGTTTGCACATCCCAAGACTGTTCCACCATGTGAATCAAAGTGTAGTAAGCTGGGCAACCAGAAGATCAACTTTAAAAATGCACCCCTAACCAGAACTAAAACACTCTTACAGTCAGTCCCATGGATGATCCTCTTGCAGACCACTGGCCAAAGCAGGCAGTTTTAGCTGGCTGCATAGGCACTTGGTCAACTCCAGGATCTCTGAATGCTTATCCAGATGACAGAACAGCCATGCCATGCAGGCATGGTTGCTCTGTTCAGAACAGCTCATATCCAGGGCTAATTAGGTGCCTGAGACCAGGATGGCTTCATAGCCACAGAGGGTCGGATTAATCTCCAGACTGAGAAACCTAAATGAAAGTGGTTTAAGTTTTAAGTTAAGGCAACTTAAGAGTAGAAGCTAGGGTTTGATTCACTTGCCATCGTGTTGGTGCCTAATGCCACTTGAGCTCTTCTACCACTCATGAGACATCTGTGTGTGGATGATGGAGAACCTCTGGAAGACCTGTATCCTCCTGGAAAAGCAGTCACAGGTCAGACAGGATCCTTGAGGCACTTTAAGCACAGGCACCTGGATGTAGGCGACTGCTTGATGGCCTGGCCTCCACAGACTGACATAATAACCTAATGTTGTCCAAAAAGTGGGATCTTTACGCAGGTATGCAAGCCAATACACACAGTGTTGAGATATTTCTTTTATTACAAGTCTGTGCAACGTTGGCAGCTAGGTGGCATTCCACAAAGCTAGCTCAAAACTCAGCCGAAGAATAATATCTATACAGTCTAGTTATACATACGTATTTTCCAAACTCTACCTGAAAGATATTATTGGTAATTGGTTATACACTATAGTTTTCTAGTGGTCTATATATCTCTTGCTTTGATTTAAAGTTACAGTGTATTTTCAATTCAGCTGTCGGGGGGCAGGTGTGGGTGTCTTCTAGTCCTGAATTGAGTCAGCAATCGCGATCTCCCCCTGCCACTGTTACATTTGTTCTAGTTACTGTGAATTCTGCTGACTTTACATGGTGTGGCAACCTTCCAGTCGGACAACCTTCTTCGCAGCAAGTGTTTCCTTTATCAGTCCTTGAAGTCCCTCGCTTTAGTTCCTCCTTTATGCAGGTAGTTAGTGCACAGAATAGGCCTGTATTTGTAATTTATCACTAAGATGAACACTCATGGATTCACTGCAGAAACACTTGCCTGGCCTTGCCAGAGCCAGGTGAGTTCTGCCAGGGCCAATGGTGACACCATCCTACCACAGTCTAAGCCAGACGTGTGTAGCCAGGTATTTCACTGCATGTTCTCTGGCACAACTCCGCTGTTGTGTCTATGCTTACCCATTGCCTGATGTAGTTTATAGTAAAATAGAGCTGTCTGTAGAAGTGTGCTTTGCATTTGGTTCAGACTTGATTTGGGAAAAAGCAGCCCCAGGGAATAAAAAAAATTACATGCCTTGGGAAGAGACAAAAATGCAGTTACCACTTCCCAGACAACCTTACTTTTGCTTCAGCACAATTCCTCCAGAATACCACACAATTAAAATTAAATGAAATGTTGTGCTATATGTTTAACACTCAGCTATTAAATATACCATCTTAGGTTCACATAGACACTCACTGAATTCAGTAAGGCTAAATGTAAACCCAGATACTTGTATCTGCAGATGTGTCCCTCAGGGTGTGAAATCCCAAACAGGCATTTTTAAGTATGCATACTGCATGAGATAGCTTTCATAGAAAAGTGCAAGATCAAAAGTGTTTCGTTTGAAGCTCAGGGTGTGCCTTACATACAGTTGTTTGATGCACCGAACACTTGTTTATCCCGTTGCCAAAGTGCTCCCTCCTCTCTCTCCCTCTCAAACTGCCACAGGAGGCAGGAAAGGCGGCAGCAAGGACAGAACACGGAACTCAGTGCTGCTCCGCATCCCAGTGTGCATGAGCAAGGACCACTTGTTGAGCCTTTTCTTTCTACAATATCCAATGCATTTGACACAAAGTTATTCACACAAAAAATGCAGCATCCAGTAGCATATCAACAAGAGGAAGAGATTTTATATGTTTCTTAGCTGTTTAGAAAGGTTCTTTACGTAGCAGCATGGCATCACAAAATAATTAGGTGCATGGAGAGATAACAAGCAACAAATTATCAGGGAAACATCCTTAGCAAAACTAGATCTCACATTAGTCATAGAACTGACAATTTGTAAACTGTTTTTCCTGAAACCTTGGTCTTTTAGAACATTTTAAAGGTTCATTTTTCAACCACTCTCACTTTTAAACATCAGTATTTAGCTGACATAACTTAAATTTTCTTAAAGGAAATTAAATATCCAAGTCACATGAAAATGTTGACTGCAAAGGGAAAATGTGAAGCACATTAACCACAGCAGCTGTTGTTGACACTTTCACAGTTTTGCTGGGAATTTAAGGACCAAACCTTGCTTGTTTGTTTGGTCAGAATGCCAAATGGAATGGCAGAATGGAGCCCCACTTGACTGAGCTACATATCTTGGTCACTGTCTATTTTTAATCCTAGAAGGCACCAAGAATAGGAGTGATAATGTTTTAAAAAACAGAACAAATGGGAGTAGAATAGAAAAGAGCATTCACCTAGATGTTCTGAGAAATGAGAAAGGAACAAGGCATGCTGTTACAAACACTGCATTCTGTAATCTCTTTCAGGCACTCAATCTGTTTCCAATGTACAGCTCAGTATTTTACCAAATCTACTCCCTTTAGAAAGTTGTTACAGAACCTTGCTGCTTTAATAGTTAGAATCCTTCTTTTAATTTCCAGGCTGAAGTGATTTGTATCCAGACAATACTCGTCTGTTCTTGTGCCACTGTTACCCACAAGTTTAAAGTCATTACTTTTCATTCGACGGGCCATGGACTCAGGAGGTATTCATAAACCACTTCTGAGATTTTTAAAGTGTCATGACGCCAAGTAGGCCTAACAGGTTGTACTTTGCTCTAACAATGCAACAGGGCATGTAGCAACATCTTTGGAAAAAGTCTGGGAATCAAATCAAATAGAAGTGAAAAGCATGGGCTTAAACAATTCTTTTCCCTTCCTCTTGTTTTTCAGCCTTCCATGCATTTTCAGACAGCAGTCATGGACATCTTATCAAACTTCCTCTTTCTACATTAAAGTAACAAAGCCTTCCTAGTTTTCTCCTTGCAAGAAACATCACCTGGTTTTCCTTTTTTGCAGCTACTGCCGTCTCAGTCAGAATTAGACATCAGTGTCCAGAATTCTACATGAATTATCACTGTGTATTGCATAACAATGTCAACATTGCCCTAAATCAGCTAGAAATAGTTCATGAAATATGTGCCAAGATCACATATGCCCTCTTCACAGCCACATTACATTGACATCCCGTTGTCATCCTTTGGTGAACAGATGTACTTAGGCCCTCTCTTCACCCATTACCCATCCTCAGCTGCATGGACTTATGCTCTGCACCAGTGAGTCCATGCCACCACTATCACCTTGCTCCTCCAGGTTGGCAAAGAGTGAAGCATCAGCTTGGGAATGGCTGTTGGTGAACCAGCTGATGCCATACTACCTAATGTATCCGTTCAAATACAAATGCCTGACATCAACTAAATGCAAGCAATTGTTGCTGGTAACCCATCAGCATGTTTGGACTATTTTGGACCATATTTTTCTAGTATAATGACCATGAATTGCACTTTAAACCTTTTTATTTTACTGATGTTCTAATATAACTTCACCAGTAATAGGAAGGCTAAATAGTAAGACACAGAAACCAAGTAATAATTAACTTTCTTTAGAGGAATATAAAGCTACAAGGATGACTAGTTTTATTTTCATGGGAAGTCTTAATATTTCTCTCATGGAATTAATCTTAAAACACTGAATTAACTCTTTATGAAGCCACACTGAATGTCTCTCCGGTAAAGACTCAATGCATAACAGTTTTATAGTGTTCAAAAACGTATTAGACAAGCTGAAGGTACCTGGGGGAAATTTGATTTTGAAACATGCAGTCCACATCTGAGAGAAGACTCATTTAGATGCGTGGACAACATTTTCCCATGTCTAGGTGAAAAACTTTTTTGTGGCTTGTTCTACATTTCTGATCGTTTCTTCCTCTTGCCAAAGGTTACAAACCTTTTTCTTTTTCAAGGTCATTACTAAGCCTAGTTTCAAAGCTAACTACACTTCATGCCAATTTCTCATCCACAGGTTTTTTTATGGTTAATTTAAACAAAGAAAATCACAACTGAACGCTATGGCACTGAATTGCAGTTATAAATTGGTTTAAATTAAAGGACTAAATCCCATGTCACATTCACGTTCCTGCACGGGTACTTCTTGAGCTCCTCATTTTGAGGCTTTGGTACGCAGTGGTTATGTTTACACGGATAAATTAAGTATTGCCAGGGAGCACTCCCAGGCATTGAAACGCAACTGTCTACGCTATTAAATTGTTAGAATTGTCCCACAGCATGTGTCACAGGAGTGTTTTCAGTCTGTTCCAACTAACAATCTTCCAAAATATTGCCAGGGCACAGTCTGCAAGTCAGGACATGCCAGGAATGGTTCCCCATAGGCAGTGTGAGTCCGGTGACCCAGTTTGAGAAGGTAAAAAAATGTAATAGTATGGACACTGGCCAGTGTGCCAGCTGACTGTGCACCAGAGGGTGGTTCTGGACATGCTTACTTTGCAGATACAGGCCCAGCCACTGCTTCCCTCTGTTGGGCACTGGGAAGCTGAGGAGATGACTTGATACGGAAATGTCTGAGCCTAACTTTGAAGACTTAATCTCCAAGAAGGACGGGATCATTTATGTAGGTGTTTCACGCTTACATGCTGGCATCTGGGCTGTTGCAAAACAACCTTCTCCTAAAGAGACTTTATGTTACATAGAACTGAGGAACACTGGCTTTTCTACAGCCACTCCAGAAGCCTGTTACTGCAGAGAAAGAGGCAGGAGGTCAGATAGGAGGCAAACACACTGCTTCTAGCTCACCCTCCTCCCCTCCCTGCATAAATCTTCCCTGATCTTAAGAGACCATGTCCAATTTCATTCACACTTCTGCTGCACACAAAGTCCATCACAACAAAGTACTGTAGGGAGAGGTTGCGGAGGTGCAGTCTAGCACAGCACTGCAAGACACATTCTGGCCATGTTCATTGCACGAGGTGTCTCACCTTATTCAATGAACTTCTATAAGGTGCATGACTTTTGACTTAGAGCAGTAAACACAAGAACCTCCAAAGGTTTCACAAGTAGCATTTTCTAAACCTCTAAACTCAGAATGTTTGTCTTTGACCCTGCAAGTACAACATGTCTAGCTTTCTTCTCTATAAACTTTTCCTTTCTGAAAAACAATCAGAAAAATAAGGAAAGTAGAATGTGTGACAACTCATCAACTGTTTGTAATAATTTATTTTAAACCATTTATTCGGTAGCTCTCTCCTTCTGATGCACTCTCAATTACTTGATTGAATAATTCTCTGAAATATTCTCTGAAATAGCACATGATGTGCTTGTGTCAAAGTGGCTCTCCACAGAGGCCATCAGCTACCTTTTAAAATCAATGAAATTCATAAATTTGCATCTGGCTTCTCAAGGAGAAAATAAAGCAACCTTTTCCCCTGGTACGTATGACCTACTCATTCTAAGGCCAGCTTGTTTCAAGTCTGCACTATCTCTGAATGCCAACATGAAGACAGATAATATCTTCCTTAGAACAGATAGATCTTGAAGTCTATTATATTCCCCTTCTTAAAGATTCCAGCTGTAATTCTCTCTTAGTAATTGGGATTTGCACACTGTTCCACACAGTAATGCATATTCTAGCTATTCACTCTGTCATGCTGCCACTGCATTTTTTAACAATGCTGATAGCAACTGATGTTATCAAATTCTGCAGACTTTTCAGGCTCTTTGCTTGCTCATGTCTTTTTTCCATTTCACCATTTCTGAGCAAAAATGTTTTTATTTTTTCCTTTGTGATGCCTCACTACTGTGACCCTGCCATTCCTCACAGCTGGATCTTGTTAGTTTCAAATATTGAGTCCACACTGTCTGATCACACCATAGATTTTCTGTTCTGATATGTTTGCTCTCTTCATGTTTGCAAGATCAAAGCTAATGCTGTTTATAACACACTGCTAAAAAGGTTCACTTCTCAAAAAAGGTAGAATAACCTTAGTGTTTGAAACCTATCCTTCCTTTTATACCATGCCTTCTACTGCCACTAATATCCATATGTTTCTCCTCTTCTGGCTTCATTTTCCCATATAGCCATTTTCTTCATTAAACTTTTAGAAGGAATTTTTGAAAGAACTCAGCAGCAGACATATCTATGCCAGTGATGCCCCTTCAGGTGCAAGAAAGCAGAACTGTGCCAACATCAGCTGCTTTCCAAAAGCTCACCCCCATTTCTCTTTCCCAATGGTATTCAAGTTCTCAGCGCCCCACATTTCTATAGGTGATATACCCCTCTTCTGAATTCCCTCTCAGCTTCCTTCTCAACTCCTATACATCTTTTTTTCAGTGAACTGGAATTTGGCCTCAAATTGCCTAAATAACTTCATATATTTCCTTCTATATCTTACTATTCTGTTATCTTAGTGTTTTTCAAACAGTGGACCACAGCCCCCAGGATGTTCATAAAAGGCAATTGTCAGAGTTATAAGATGCTGAAATCTTTATTACACTCTAAAACAAAAGAAAATATAACTTCTTCATTCCCAACACATCTTTATCCTTCAAAAACAAGTTTTGCTATCAAAATCTCAAATCACTCATACAAATAAATGATATACACTTCTTACGTGATACATTTTAGCCAGGTTCCCTCTGGTATCAAGACTGATGCAGCTGTGTGACTTTAAGCCTGATGACCAACTTCAAACAAATTTGACTGATGCTACAAGCCTCCAAGATACTAAAATTCTGCAAGTTTTGTGAAAAAGCTGGCTCCTGGGCAGAGCAGAAAGTATTCCTAATTCCCACTAGTGGAAAGACAGGGATAGTTTATCCTTTAACAAATCTAGGTGGCAGCTTGAGGACATCAAATCAACACACAAACAGCTTTCTGCCAGCTATAACACATGCTGTGTCCTTGTCAACTACACAGATGAAGAGCGTGTGAGGAGTCAGACAATTTAGCTACTGAAGGCAAGGGATGACGGGATGCAGGAAAGAACTTTTAATACTGTGGGCACAGGGTATTTTGGGGAAGAAATTACTTTCGGAGGGGACACTGAGGCACATTTCCTTCATTTCCACTGTTCACAGGACACACCTTTAACCTTCATTTTTATAGCCAAAGCATGAAATACATCAAAATGTTTACTTCAAACAAAATAACAAAACTTCCAGTTCTTCATCTTTCCAACCTACCCAGCTAACCTTCCAACTCACATTAGAACACGAGCACTTCCAGTACTCATCACAGCCAGCATGACAGTAGCAGAGTGCAGGCTACCATGGGGCACTCCCACACTAAGGATGAGGAACCCTGGGAACCTCTATTAAGCCTGATGGGAAACTTTCCTCTGGAGCTGAACGGACAGAAAATCATACTGGCAGCACGATTTCTCCACTAGGAAAAAGAAGCACATGCACCAGGGCCCACTCAATTTAGGAAATGTCCTTATAGGCTTGATGAGACAGTCTATTTGTTAGCAAGGAGAGCACTCAGCTCTTTCCCTGCTCCCTGCCCACCTGCCCAGCTCCAGCACCCCATTTCACCAAGACGCAGAGGCAATCCTCATTTTATCATGGTCAGAGCCCTCAGCATCCCTAATTTTTCAGAATTTTCTCCATCAAAGGTCCAGTTCCCATTATTGCTCACAGACCACTAAATAACCTCAGTTACCTCACCCTGCGGGTGGGGTGGGGGTTGTTAACATTCTTATTAAAGTCAGCATCAATGCTGAAATGCAGTTCAAAATTCCGGTTGATGTTCCTGGATTTGCCCTCCTCTCCCTTTGGCCTCCCATGTGCCTCTCACTTTACAGCTGAGGTACATGTTGGGAACAAAAGCTGGCAGCCGCATTGGTTAAGGTCCTTGGCTTCTGGTGAGTTAGGCCATGCCTCTCAGAAAGAGGCAGCCAATCTTATGTAAAGGCTTCAAGTGAAGAAGCAATCACTGTAAAGATAATTAACAAATGAAATTTAACAGGTTAAAAATGTATATACCTCATGGCTCATGCAAGTTTGTGTAACTTCAGCTTCCAGACATAGCATCTGTCGAGTTAAGGAGCACAGCATGACTTGAAATCTCCCCCTGTAGGTCCTGATATACCATAATCTGTCAAATTCTAATCTTCTTTTGAATAGCAAGAAAATTCATCCTTTTAGGTCTTCTTCTTTCATTTATTTAAACCAGTCCTGAAATCCTTTCTCCTTTATACTTGAAAGGGAGTCTTGACAGATGTTTGACCTGGACAGAGTGGGCATGGGAACCACTGTGGTAACAGCAGTCCCATTGTTTGTGCACACATTTAGGGGCCACATCGGACTTCTTAAGTGCAGCACTGCAGTGAGAGCTCACATGCAGACACACATCTACAACAGCCTCTAATTTCTCTTCTAAATAACTGTTTTCCATAACACGTAACTTCGGTAATTCTCCCATCAGTAGGATGTCTCCTACATTTTGATCCCCAGAAGCCTTACACTGCATTTGATGTATTACAATACAGGCTGTTGAAGCAAGCCTAGGTTATTATGACATCCAAATCTGTCTATGGAATTAGCTATCCTTACTGTAATTTACTAAACAAATAACTATAATTTATTAAACAAATAATTTTTGTACCACCTCCGAAGTTCAGCAGCTATAAATGTATATTATTCTCCCAACTAATTTTTAAAGACACTGAGGCTACAGGCAAGCGCCTTGCCTGGCCCCACCAGACATCCTGCTCAAACACTGGTGCAAGACTGGTTTTTTATCCAGCCTTCTGGAATTTACCCCTATACCAAGATCTGACAAACAGCAGTAACAAAGGCTCTGAGAGCATCAAGGCCAAGGCGTTTAAGACTTACATAAAAGTCACCTGGTCCTGCAGACTGATTTCAAGTCAAACAACACAGCTGCAATGAGGAATTCCACCTTCTCATTCTGAAACAATTCCCTGTTTTAAATGAATTTTTAACTGTGGCATTTAATAACCTCTCCAAAGAACCGGCAATTGAGTAATATGGAACCAGTTTTAAAAACTGGTTTCAAACAGGTCCAGGTAAAACCTGGGGAACCACAGAAAGACTGATATCTGCACCATGTACATCATCAACAACAGAGTTATGTTGGCACATGCACAAACATAGCATATTTGTGTGACAAAAGGGAGTAAGGTAGGACCAACACACCTATTTTAAGTAATTTTTTACAAAACTACCAGAGCTCTCCAAAGAAGTAGAAAATAATGCGATCTGTGGAAATTTTCATTAACAAAGCCCACTTGGACTTCCAAAAGACATTTGATAAATCTGTCATTCATAAATCTTAAAAAAAACTAAACTCCCAGAGGATAAAAATAAATGTCCTTGCAAGGATAAATAATTAGAAACAGATGGTAGGAGAACACTGACAATTTCCCAGGCGGAGAGAGGTCAACGGTGGAGTCCTGCAGGGATCTGTGCTGGAACCTGGGAGCTGCTCGCTTATTTATAAATGAACTGGAAAACAAGGTAAATGGTGAGGTGACAAAGTTTGCTGCTGATGTTCATTCAGGGTAGCTAAGATAAGGGAAGACTATGAAGAAAGACTTTACAATACTGAGCGACTAGGCAATAAAAAGGCAAATTAAAGTCAATGTACATAAATAAATACAAAGTCATTTCCTTGAGGGGAAAATACCTAACTGCACAGTGATGTACTCCAAGGTGACTATTACCACTTCAGGACTAAGATCTTGGGGTTGTAATAGGTAGTTCCATAAAAAAATCAGCTCACCGTTCACTAACAGTGAAAAAGTGAGTATTAAAAATTACTAGGAAAGGAACAAAGAATGAAAGAGAGATTATTATTACGCCATTGTATAAATGGCTGGTTTGCCTGTCTTGAATGAAGTTCTCATCCCATCGCCTCTGAAAGGATACAGCAGGCTGGAAACGGCTGCGGGCAGGGCAGCAGGGATGACCACAGGCCTGGTACAACGTAACAACCAAGGAATGACTAAGAAGCCAAAGATTCATCAAGTCTCAAAAACAGGTAGCAGGGAGTACAGCAAAGGTGTATTCAAGGACCAGCACAGGGAAGGTGTCTGGGAACACCCTGCTCACAGCCTCTTCCAAAACATGAGCTGGGGGATCAAATTAAATGGGCAGGTACAAGGTTTAAAACATAAAAACCCACTACTGAATCTTCACATAAGACATATTAAGCTGTGGAACTCCTTGCTTTGGAGCACTGTAAACACTGTAAGTTTACACAGGTTCAAAAAGTGACCAAAGTAATGAAAAAGAAATTAATTCCAGCAAGAGCTTTTAAATGCCAAGACTTATCTTAGCAAATCCCTGAACACAAGTGCTGGAGGACAGAGAGTAGTGAAGGCAAAACGAGCTTTCAAAGCTTTGATGCTTCTGTGGGCTTATGTGACAGACCACTGTTGGAGATCACTGGGCCTGTGGTTTGACAAAGTACAGAGGTTTTATGTTGTTTTGTTCAACTGTCCTCTTACTGTGGCATGGGCTTAGCCATGTCCTGAAAAATATATACATTGGTTTCATCCTACTTGTCCACGGGATGCTTCTATGCCTTTCTTTTGCTTACTTTACTTTTCTTTCCTGTAACTTGCAACATCCTAGCAAAGACAAAAGTAACGACATGTCTAATAATGAAAAAAATCACAATAACAGAACTGAAGCATTTAATTTATTTAACTTACAAAGGAATAAATCTCAAGAAATGTCTTTGTAAGGTTTCTTGCAAACTTTAGATGCAGGGTAATGAAGAACAATAATACCTCATTTCTAACTTTCACTAAGTGTGTTCATGCAGCTGCTCAGATTTGGTAAGTGTATGTGCAAGTGTTTGTACATGATTTTGAGACTGCAGAAGGGGAGACTAGAGGCTGGAGAACAAGGCTGCCAACACTGGCTCTCAAGGTATCAAGTGTACCCTGACTGCATTATGCACGTGAAACAGAAAAAGCAGTCTAAGTCATGGCAAAATCGTAAGGGAGTCTAATGTTGTCCTCACGTACACAAAGGAAACTGCTTTTTTCCTAGGATTTTTCTGCTTGATCATGTCATAGACATGATTAGACAGCAAGGAGGCCTGAAAATGCGTATGTCCAAGATATTGTTTATTTTTTCCCTGTTTAAAAAACAACTCTTCAAAACAAGAGCTATATCATGCTGACAATCTATAATGACTCATGCAGGACAGAATGTGATCAAAATCTTTCTTTTAAAGAAATTAGCTCCTAAGCGTTCATCTGCAATCCTAAATCAAGCATGATCCCACGTCAAAAAAAAATGCTTCTTAGAAGATTTAAATTAAATTTTAAGTATTATATGATCTGTGATGAATGCTAATACTACTAAGGTACATAATAGCAAGCAAAATCAAAGTTATACTAACATACTTGCTTATTTCACTACTTCAAGTTCAATTTTATTCCTGTACTACAAAGAACTACACACATATGTAGATGACATTATTATTATCTGTGAGATAAGCACCTTAAGCTTATTATTGCCTATTACATATCCTCTCAAAACAGCAGAATAATAACAAAAGTAGGTCATATAGCTCATAGAAAACCTAGCAGAACTCATTATAACTCTCTTGTCCTGCACAATTTTTTCTAAGGTTTCCTTCTGTCCCACCACCGTTGCTTTCTTCTTCAAAGGGTGTAACCCAAACCGATACGGATTTTCTGGTAGTTTCCTCTCCCTTTGAGGAAACTTTTTTGAGGCAATTAACAGTCAGGGAAATGCTGAATTAAGGTACAACTTCCAGCAAAACAACAAATTCAGGTTCTTTCAACACCCAACACTGTTCTAGCTCTTCCAGGGCATTTACATACAAACCAGGAAAGATGGCCAATAACCACTTGGCTATACATGTATTCCCCCTATTATTTTAATTTTGGAGGTAAGCAGTCTGGAAAGTGATTCTACTGCTGACATAAAACTCCTGATGTTGAATGTTAATGCCAACAGCGCATCTACCAGCTTTGGCGATGACAAAAATTCTGTGTTAATTGCCTGAAAATGTATCTTCGGTGTCATACCTGCACATATGCAGCATGCTATAGACTGGTAGGGCTCCCACAGATCAGCTGCATGCAGTGGTTTCTAAACATTATTATTATTATCATTATTCACCTGTGCAGAAATGCAGTAAAGGAATCAGATTCATTTTTATATACCTTGCACTATCTTCTTGGTATGAAGCAGTGGAACTATATAAATAAAACACCATTATCTCTGGTGCTGGAAAACGTAAGGGATTTGGAAACTGTGCTGTCCTACTGCATACTGGGCATGAACAAAACAGGCTGAGGATGCACCAAACCAGTGAATATTCATGCCACCTTTTACCAGCGGAGCCATAAGGAGAGGAGACAGCTGAAAGCAAAAGTCCTTAACCGAGCAGAGGAGACGTCAGTGGTGCAAAGACGAAACAGTTTGCTCTGCCTGGAGCCAAGTGACATGACTGTGTACAATTAATAAGATCATACCAGAATGCATGTTACTGAACAAAGTAGCCACCAGCATCAAAGAGGATTCCCATTGCAGAGATAATGAGCCCAAACCTAGCCTGACTGGAATTGAGGGAAAATCTACGAACCTCAAATGACTGCAGATCAATCCCCAAGTGATAAAGAAAGAAACCATACAGAAACATGAGTGATGGAAACAGCATAAATATATATATAACACACATAAAACCAGCATCACAGAGAGAAATGGTTAAAGCTGTTTAATCCAAACCAGAAATTTCCACTAAGCCTCATGGACTAGGTGGCAAATTGAATAATGCTGAAGCTGCTCAGCAAACAACTCAGAAGAATTATTGCTCGGAAACTGAAATGAATATAGGTCAATTAAAAAGTGATTGTGAGCCCATTTTGGAGATATTTTGCTCAGTTTCCCTAACAGCTTATTCCTGCAAAGACAAAACTTCTCAATTTCAGGGGTTTATCAGGAGGACAAGCAAGAAGGTATGCTTTGATTTTAGACTTTTTTTTTTTTCAAATTATTGAAGAATTAATCTTTACTATCTTGCTAAAATTGATTTTGTTACTATCTCAAGTCTACAGACCATTCTCTTCTCCTCCTCTGCCTCCCAGCTGCACACAAATCACCCGTTCTCTACTAACTCAGAGGGGAAGCTGTGTTGGGAATGCAGAAAGGGATGTCCTGGTGTTCTCCCTCCTTATCATGCGCTTTCCCCAGGGAGACACTGGATGTGATGGGGAAAGTCAGAAGACCTTCGGAGGCAAAACCAGCAACCAAAAGGAATTCTTTCTTACACTCCTAACGTACAGAGAAGAATACACCTTGCAAACAGGCGGAACAGACCCCAACCAAAACTCACGCATGTAACACCCAATGACCTCGGCTGCCCTTCCAGTTGGCCAGCAAAAGCCCTCGCCATCCCCTCCCGCTGAACTGGAGCGGGCTCTGCCTGGACCAGGGGGCCACCCGGGCTCAGGACTAACCTTCAACAGGCGCTGAGTTAAATTCACCCACCGCCGCCCCCTCGAAGCGTCCCCCACGGCCCCCACTGCCATTTTCTCCCGACCTTTAGCGACAGACCAAGCGCCGGAGGACAGCCTGGGGCTGCCACTGCCCGCCAGCCCTGCCCGCAGCTGCCTGATGTTCACGGGTCGGTTCCCGGCCCGAAGCCGGACAATTTCTCCGGGCACCCCCGCTCCCCGGGGCGGTGCCGAGAGGCGGAGGCTGCGCCTGACCTGGGCCCGCGGCCGGTGCCCACCCGGGCGGTGGGGCGGCCCCAGGCGGCCCCCGGCACCGCGCCGCAGCGCTGCCGGTGCCGGCCCCGCCGCCCCGCCAGCCCCCGCCGCTGCCCCGCCACCCGCTCCCGGCCCCGTCGCCGCCGCAAGTTTCTCCAGAGCCGCCCGTGCCCCCGGCGGCGCCGGGCAGGGCCGGGCAGCGCAGGGCGGCGCGGAGACACCCCCCCCCCCCCGAGCCGGGGCCACTGCCCCTCACTCACCCGAGGTCAGCTGCATCCAGGCACAGATCTTGTAGACGGTGGCTGTGTTGCAGAAGAAGAAGAGGATGAAGCAGACGATGCAGGCGATGATGAGCATCATCGAGAGCCCGATGAAGAAGGAAGCAGCTTTGAAGGCTCCCGAGGGCAGACTGGAGAAGTCTGTGAAGCTGCCCCGGCAGGTGAGTTCCCGGCTGAAGCCGTTGCCGATGCAGTAGTGGAAGAGCCCGAAGTAGCCCGCCTGCGGCGTGTCCACGCCGTCCCCGATCCAGTAGGGCTGGATGAAGCACACCACGTTGACGATGGCAAAGCAGATGGTGAAGATGGCCCAGAGCACGCCGATGGCCCGCGAGTTCCGCACGTAGTTGGTGTGGTAGATCTTGGCCGCCTCCTGAGCCGGGAGCATCCCCGCTGCTGCCGCTCCTGACGAGCCTGCTCCTGTCGCCGCCGTCCCTGCAGCCGCTCCGGGCATCCTCGCCGAGAAGATCCCCCCTCCCCTTCCTCCTCCTCCTCTCCTCCTCCTCCTCCTCCTTCGCCTCCTCCTCCCCGCTCGCTCCGCTCGACGCGACGCGCTCCGCCGCCGCCGCTGCGTGCGAGAGCCGGCGAGCCCCTCCGCCGGGCTTCAGCGGCTCGGCGCCAGCAGCAGCAGCCGCGGCGGCAGCACCAACACGGCCCGCCGCCGCCTATCGGGGCGCAGCGCTGCCGGCCGCCGCGCACCGCCCGCCCCGCAGCCCGCCCTCCCGCCGCCGCCCGAGCTCCCCGCCGCGCCGGGCGCCAGCCGCCGCCCGCCACGGGGCCCGCCGCGGGGCCGGAGGCGCCCCGCCGCCCTGCGCAACCGCCGCCCGCCAGCGGGGGGCTGGGGGGTCGCCGGAGCGCCGTGCCTGAGGAGAGGCGGCGGCGGGGCCGCTGGCGCCCTGTCGCCGGGCGGGCGGCGGGAAAGACGAGTCCTGTGGGCGGCGGGGGCGCCGCGGCCTCCCCTCAGCGCCGCCGGCGTCGGGCTCCTGGGGCGCCGCTCCCGGGCGGGGCAGCGGCTGCCCGGCTGAGCGGCTCCCGGCGCCGCGCATGCTGCGTGTCCGGGGAGGCACGTTCTGGCAGCGGGTTTTAAAGTTGAAGACCCGTGTGTGGGGTTTGCCCCTTCCTTCACAGAACACCCGTCAGTCTGCAGCGGGGTCTCTCCCTGCCGAGCCCCCTGGGTTGGGGACAGCAGCGGCCTCCGGCCCTGCCACCGGCGCAGCCCGAGGCGCTTGTCTCCCGCTTGAAGCAAACCTCCGCGGGGGCAAAGCCTGGAGCCTGGGGGCGCAGGAATCATCGGGGGCAGCTCCTCACCTCAGGAGGTGGGGTGGCAGCTGCGGGGAAGACCCCGCCGCGAGCACGGAGCAGCCGCGGGGCCGCGGTGGCGGCTCTCGGTGCGAGTGCGTGAGGTGGCGACGAGCAGCTGCGCTCCGGTCGAGCGACTTTGGCTGGGCGCGGGGTGTGCTGAGCATGTTGGCATGCAGCAGCGGTTAGCGTATATTAATGAGCAATTAGCAGCTGGTAATAATCGTTCCTATGCCAGCGACGCTTGCGTTCGCAGTCACTGACCTCTGCGCCGGGCCTGAGTTAATAGCGGTAATTGATGGCGCATACACAGAGCGCCCGGGGAGCTGTCCCCTGCCGGGACGTGCTCGCAGCCGGAGCGCGGGGAGGCTGGGGACAGCGAGGGCCGAGCCAGCTGCTGGCTGCGGCAGGGGGCCGACCGGTGCAGGCAAGGGGCCGCTCGGTGCAGGCAGGGGCCGCCCGGTGCAGGCAGGGGCCGCTCGGTGCAGGCAGGGGGCCGCCCGGTGCAGGCAGGGGCCGCCCGGCGGTGCGTACCGGTGCTCGCCAGTCCCGGGAGGATGGAGGGCCGCGTGGAAATTACTCCCGGCGCTCTTAAGGATCTTTAATCCGTTTCGAAGTTTCATTTCTGCCCCATGACTGCCAAAAACCAGGCGCAGCTCAGCCGGGCCAGCACGCCGGCCCTCCCCGAGTTTGCCACAGAGGGGCTAGGAAGGGGCAGCACCTGCCAACGGGTTTCCAGGCCCCCGCACCATTTCTGGGGACAGTCAGAGCTTCAGGAGCTGCTGCCGAGGGGTGAGAGCAGGAGGGAGCTGCCTCAGAGCATAGCCTTGCCCCAACTGCCCTGCATGCGGGAGCGCTCCCCTCTGCGGGGGCAGTGGGGTGGCACGCATGGCACAGGCTCGCTCAGACACAGGCGGCGGGGGTGGCGTGGACCCCATGTACTCAAGCTTGCCTCACTTTCTTAGGGAGGTGGGTTCGAGTGTGCAAAGTACAGCTGAAATTCCTGGCCATTCCCACCCAGTGTGGTTCGTGCAACACTGACAGGGGTGCCCCCTGCATGCTCCACTGCCTCAGCATGCTCCTGCTGCAGCTGCTGCGTGACCGGACTGCTCATACACCACCTTCGGAGAGGGACTGCACTCCTTCCAGAGGGACTGCACTCCTTCCAGAGGGACTGCACTCCTTCCAGCCTCCAGCAGCAGGAGGAGTCGTGGCCTTCCCCTTCAGTGCTCGGTCCTGTTTCCTCCAGGATGAGGCCAGCTGGACCCCAGGGCTTGGTGCGGGATGCCTGCCTTCCCTGCCCTCTAAGGGGCCACAGGGGATGGAGATGAAGACAATACAAGCCAGACTTAAAAGGCTCTGGCCTGAAGTGGCCAGAGACAATTTAGGGATGGAAGTCGGAGTGAGGGCTGGGCAAGAAGTCCCGAGAGATAAGAAAGAGAGGAGGTAGTGGGGAAGGTGGCCTTCCCAAGGGTGAAGCGGCAACGTTGTCAGCTCCTCAGAAAAGGAGGAATACGTATCAGTCATCAGCAACATTCGCGCTGCTTCAGGGACATCAGTGTACCACAAACGAACCACAGCAGAAAGCCTGTCTTTTATATGAAGTGTGCACCTGAGGTCTCAAGAGATGGGACAGAGGGGAGTAGAAAGACTGAGTGCATGAGCATACATGAGAGAAGCCAGAGGACTGAGAACTGCTAAGGATATATGCTAGCTTACATGCTAACAGCTGGGCCAAATGGGAGGTTTAGGGATAGCGGGCCTGTGAATGTGCACACAAGGAAGATGAAACCTGGAATTGGTATGGCAGGAGGAAGAGTTACAGACCTGGGAAGGAGCCAGAAAAGGAGAAATGAGGTGCTCTGCAGAAGAAATCGGCCAAGGGAGCTGAGGAGGCCAAAATAACTGAGACTGGAGGAGAAGCCAGTGAAAGGGAATCAGGCTGGGGTAGGGAAATGTGGAAGCCAGTCTGGGCATGAAAGAAAAAGGCCAGAAGCAGGGGAAGAAACTAGGATTCCGCTGACAAGCTGAGTAAAAGAGTGTGGGAAAGAAGACAAGGTTGCCTGTGTCCAAGCAGTGGCTGGTTTGGTTGTCCTAGGATATCCTGCCTGGCCTCCAGCACCAAAAAGATTTCACATGGACTCTTAAGTGATACCCAGTAGTCCTTCAGTTTAGCGCATCAAAAATGGGAAAGTGGTACTAGCTGTCTGGTTTTTGGAGCACCTGAGTCACTCCAGTTGTGTCCCTCTCTAGAGCTTTGAATCCTCTAGTCTTACTCTTTGCTATCACAAATTTCTTCAGAATATACAAAAACAAGCTCAAGAGGCACTCTGATGCTTCTTACCACAATTACATGTGTGCTTCAGAGTATTAGAAAATATCACGTCTCTATGAGATAAAAGGATGGTGTATTCTGGACAGAACAGTGAAACGGCAGCTGGGCCCTCTTTTCTCAAAGCAGAGCTCCTATGGATTTTGGTTGCAGCAGTTCTGCAAATGAGGCCTCAGAAGGAGATGTACTGAGTCGCTGCTCATCTATAAAAAGTTGTAAGCATCTTGCCTCGTAACATCACAGAAGAATTCTGTGGCAGAAGCAGGGATAGTCTCCAGCTCTTCTGGACAGCTTTCATCATCTTAATCCTCAGAAGATTATCCTTTCTCTCAACAGCCCTGTTGTACCTCCACTATTTTTCTCCCTGAGAATTAACTGCGTCCCAGCCCTGTGGCTGCCATCTAGTCTCATCTAAAAAAGTCTGAGTCTTAAGCCAGGATTTTCACCAAAAGCTTCTTCAACAGGTGAAACAGGATTCTCATCATCCTGATCTTTCTGGACAGCAGATGCAGTCTCACGCACCTGATAAGGTAGGATCCTGTTCACCAATTAGCAAATGAGCATGTGACACAGAACAAAGGGAATATAAATCAAGTGGCATAGACAGCTCATTTTTGGCACACACTTTTCAGTACTGGATTTTACAACCATAACATTGTTTTTAAAAAACATTCTTGTGTGCACAGGTGGTTAAAAATAGGCACATTTAAAGACAACATAGATAATCTTTAAAAATACACTTTGTGCCCCAAATTGGCCTTGACCATACTGTTGATCATTTTTTCTGACCACAGATGTGCTCATTTTTGTATATATAGATCATTACACAAAACACTACATAAAAACTTATTATTTGGTTAGTGTTTCTAATCCCAGCATTTCTCTTTGGAACTAGCCAATTATTTGCAGTGGTGGAGCTGCAGTGGAGAACTGCTTAAACATTTTTGGCGTGCTGTGTGGAAGGCCTGTATGTTGTACTGGGGAAACCCTTGGATACGGTGGGTAAGAACAACAGATGAATGCAGTTCCTGGGCCATGGCTGATGCCTGGCAAGAAATGTACACCTGGGAAATCATTGGTATTCACGTGGTGGGAAACTAAGAGAAAGACAGTGAGGAGATGGAGTAAATGCATGGTTGGAGAAGAGTCAGCAAGAGAGAGGACTTACACAAAAAAGAAAGAAGCGTCTGAGGAGGGAATGAGGTAGTAAGAAGTTATGTGTTAATGAATAAATAGCAATAAAGGTGTCTGAAAATGAATGATCCATTTTGGTAGGGCTGGACCCTGCTAGGGTGACAGTCGAAGGAACTGGGAAGACCTGTTGAGCACATGAGAACATGATCACACAGACAGAGGCAAACTTCCATGGGAGGGAGATGCCCCTGTTCAGGCACATGACTCCCTCTTGCCCACCCCTCTGAGTGGTTTCCCCCATCTGACCCTCTTAAAATGCAGCTCTGCCTCAGAGGCTTTCCCTTCTTCACCTTACAGAGGGGTCTAGGTGCCGGATGGCTTTACATATCTGTCACTGCATGTAAGAGTACATGAACTGCTCTACCTTTCTGGGACTTACCTCCCGGGTTTCTGTGGTATCACTCACTGGCTATCACGTTCACCCAATGCCTATCAACAACTGGTAATTTCACTCTGAACCCACTTAACTTACACGGAACTCTTTAAAACCCATTTAACACAACTGATATGGATATGTCCAACAAACAAATTCATCCGATTTGGACTGACCTAGATCCTGAGGCTGGAAGAGGTGGAAGGCAAGCCATGGTAGTCTTGATGCTGCTCCAGCTTGTGTCCAAGGGTATGTGGGGCATTTAAAGCAGAAGCTGAAAAAGCAGAAAGTCTCCACTCGGCTTCCCTATTTCCTACACTTAGTGTGAGCTGAAGCTGGGACAATGCTAAAGGGACAAGCAGCAATTTTTGTGCCATGGCCAAGATAACCTAAGCATGTTTTGGGCTTGAGTACAGCTTAACCGGGTGCCAGCACTGATAGGTAGCATCTTAAAACATGTCAGCCCAGATCAGTTTTTCCCTTGTCCCATGTTATCTGTAGCCAGCTGCAAACAGTCGCTGGCTGTGTTTGCCCAGAGCAGCAGTGATTCCCAGTAAGCCCGGGACTGGGCAGTGGAGGGAGTGCTGGGAGCCCCGGTACCCTGGTGTGCAGCCCCATCGCCACAGCAACCCACAGCCTCTCCACCGATGAGCTCTTGCTGTCTATCAAAAAGCATTAACTTTTACATTATGTCTTTTTTTTTTTTTTACTAGTTTCTGCACATTTTGGTTTTCTTTCCTGCTGGGGTCCAGCCACACTGGTGAAATGTTCCTTCCCAGGGAGTGGGAAATGGCATTTCTTTCTGTTTCTGTAGTGTTTACAACTGTGGGAGAAGCACAGCAAAGGACTAGCTAGAATTACCATTATCAGTATTGGTGAAACTGCTGTTGCTGTCACTGTTTCAGTCAGAAATGGTCCAATTTAGGCCTACCTTAAAAATTAGAAAGTTAGTAACTTAGAAGATTTGGCCCACTTCTCTTGAATTTAGTCCTGCTCTTGGTGATAGCAGATGGGGAGTCCTGTAAGGCACCCATAAAGCAGGGCAGAGCCAGGAAGCACAGTGAGGCCCTGCTGGAGCCGCATCCCAAGCAGGCTGCAGGACTTGATGTCCTAAAGCACTGGGAAATGGAGTGCAATCATTAGAAAAAAGCCACATATTGCAAAGTCTACCCTGAATCAAGGTAGTTGGCTGTAAATGACAGGAGTCCGCTTCAGTAGGCAGAGAGGGGGCTAGCAGGAGAGTGGTGGTTTGACAAGGAGCAGTGGCTGCAGTGAGGCGGAAGGGATGTGAGGAAGGCAGAGAAGTACCTGGGTTGTATGTGGAAGCAAATATTGAAAGGAAGAAAATATTCCACCAGCCTTTAAAAGAAATAAAAGCATGGGAAAGGGATTAAGTTGCAGGTTCCCCAGTGACAGCAGAAGATTGTACTTTATAACCCAGGATAGATTCACCTGAGAAAAAGCGGGATGAGCAGTGGCTGTTGAAGGGGAAAGCGGGTGAGAGTACAGATGAACCAGGTGAAGTAAGTACAGGTAAAAAGGGAACATAATTAAGATCCATGGTAAAGAAGAAGAGATCTTAGTTCACTCTGATGCACAGCTTGGCTAAGACCTGCTTCAGCTTCCTTCCCTCGGCCTCTCTAACTTGGAGGAGATGCAGAACAACTCTGAAACACACTAGCTAAAATAAAACTTCATGGGCCACTTGGGAGCTGGGGATTTAAACTTTCCAGTCCCTGCCCACCAAGAAAGGCTTCCTCTCGGGGCCTGCCAAGCTCTGAAGGGCATTCCACATGGCCCAGGGCAGCCTCTAGGGCTTCTCTGAGCGAGTGGTCTTGCTCCCAACAATAACCACACAGCTCAGCGCTGCCTCACTAGCGTAGCTTGCTTGTCAGTGCTGCTAATAAACCCAGACAGAGCTTTCAGGTGGGTTGCTGTGTTGTGCTATTCAGAGACGCCATCAGCGACTCCTGAGATGATGGAAATTTCACCTGTCTTGCCGTGGCAGCTGTTTGTCAGAGGGCCGGTAGATTCAATACAAAAGGCACTGTGAAATGCTGTGCTGCAGGCTATATATTGCTTTTCTTCAAAGACAGCTGTACAGTTAAGGCTGGTGTCTAGACATGTTTTTCATATAATAACAGCTTAGTTAAGATATGTCTCCTAGACTGGAATTCATATGGAGAAAGACATATATTTCTCTAGACTAGTCCAGTTTAAAATAAGTACACAAACTCCCCTGCCAACAAGATGCATTTTAGGTTTTCTTTCCAGATCCCCAAGCATTGTGTAGGTGGCTGCAACTTTACTAGCATGATCATTCAGTCGTTTGAATAAGGATTATATGATTTAAACATAACATTGATGAGACTTTCAAAAATTGTACCTGCCAGTACTGAAGTCCCTTCTTTGCCCTTAAGAAGTTAATAGTACTGCAGCCAGGAGGTAACTTACTATATTTTCAGTTAATTTTTTTCACAGTGGAGAATGACAAAAAACATTTTACCTCACGCTGGATAAAAAAATTATGCTTTGAGTAGATTAACATTCTAATTCAATTAAATATATGGTACATTTCTTTCCAAATATTTCTTCCCGAGAGGTTAAACAACAGACCAGTGAGGATGCAGCAAGAGAAGGACCTTCTGATCTCCAGTAAGTCAGAAGCTGGCCAGTTACTTTACCCTAGTGACGAGCCAATTAGGATGCTGCATAGTGTTTCTGCTTGTTTCTAATTTTAGAGCTATACAATGGGGAGGCCAAAGTAGGTGATATTAACTCCTCTGGCATTGATCTGCTAGAATCATAGTCCTCCTGCAACCTAATGCATTTTCAGGAAAAGCAGGAAAATTACCACTCTTCTAGTGTAGGTATTGGGGACTATGCAGACCTTTCTAACATGCAGAACCTGATCAATACTTGGATAGAAGAATCTGCAAGGGAAGCTTGAGAGCTGCAGAGAGTGATTTTGATGCTGCACAAGATGATATTCTAGCATAAAGTGAGCATTCACCCTGGCATTACACAACACAGCACAACTAAATCTGCTGTGTTTCCAGGAGGATTTATGGTAAAATGTTTAAACATACCTGAGTGATCTGCCAGTAAATCAGCATCTTGACTTGGAGCAAACTGGGAAAGGAGATTAAATGGAAAAAGTATGGAATTTCTCTCTTTCAGAGTATCTCTGTGGCATAATGCAGTGCCACTCAAGGGTATCATAGCTACTGCAAGCAGCGTGGTCACATTAGCAAGATGCTAATATGATTAACTAGCCCTGATGACAAGCAGGTTATACTAACCTGGGCGCACCATCATGCTTATGTACTTAACTGCTTAAGTCTCCAGAGTGCTTGCAGCTCACTTAGGTTAATATAATCTCATGACTTAATAAGCATATAACCTATTTAATTGTTCAAGCCATTAATAACAGTATTGACAAACAGCAAACCCGAGGCAGACTCTTGTGGAACTGCTAAAGATACACACATCCAATATAGCTGTGAGCTACAAGTTACTACTTTTTAAAGCGTTCCTTGCCACCTACCTATGCATTCACCTTCCAGGAGCTTCACCTAAACAACCTTTTCTCATCTGGCTATGAAAATGTTACATAAGAGAGCACTAAAAGCCTTAAAGATATAGCACACCTATATCTTTGTCTTCATCTACAAGACAAGTTATCCTGTAATAGAACAGAATAAATTAAAATTGACAAGATTTTTCCTTGATAATCCCATCTTAGCTGTTACTCATCCCTGTTTTATCTTCCATGTATTCATAAAAAAACCATTGTTTATTTCCATAGTAGGAATTAAAGCTTGGCGGACTGATCTGTAACGCCTTCAGTTCTATTCTCCATGTTCATACTCCTCCCTCATCTTTTTCTAGACACAGACACTATATTTGTGTTTTTATAATCTTTCTAATATTCTAAAACTTCTCATCCCCCATGCATACCATGATATTGTCTCAGCCTCTTGCCTGTTAAGATTTAGAGTTCCCTCAGTAATTTCCATGGGCTCCCTTGATCAACAAACCCATATAAGTGGTCTTTAACCTATTCCTATGCCTATTCCACACCTGGAGTTTTACTTCTTTGTAATGATGATAATATATGATCAAATTTAGCATTTATGATGAAGCAACACCCCCACCCCTCCAAATTTCAGTCCTCGTGTCATCTGTTATAAATTCTCCCTTTCCACTGAGAAGTAAAACACCTTCTGTAGTGTCTTAGTCCTCCTGATGCTAATGGACTTCTGGAACATCTCCTTGGGTTTAGGCCCAGGCTGTCCTTTCAATAAATATTTACTTCCTGCTTAAATGATCTTTGGCCCAAAAATGTTTCTAAACTGATTTTTCATCTTAATGGTGATATCAAGGTAAACAACTGTTGAGTGGAGCCAACACTTAAATAGCTCTCAAAAACATATCAAGAGTTTCACCGTGGCAAATTGGCAATATTACACACTCTGCATAAAGCAAGTGTGCGTACAATGGTGGGGAAGACAGATGCAGATGGCCACTAACATGAAGAGGTTAATGAAAACAATGAGCAGTAAACATAGGATTTTACATAGTAAATGTTTTATCCAACATATTTCTTGCCAATTAAATGGCAATAGGAAGGAAGGGCAATAGCATTCTGATTTCATTGAAGAACATGATACTGTGTTTTGTAGTGTCTTGTCCAAATGATTCTAAATTACTTGGATGGGCTCATTACAATGTGTACTGAAAACCTTTTGAAAGACAATGAAAATAATCAAAACCAACATTTAACCACGTTGGAGCAATATTTAGTCACATACCCAGTGGATCCTTGTTAGATACAATTTTAATTAATAGCTTAATTATCTGAAGGAGGCAATAAACATCATGTTAATGAAACTTACAGTAGAGGCTAACTAGTTATAATCACCACTAACAGTAGAAAAATTTAAGGGGAATGTATGTGAATGAAAATATCAGCAGAGATCATCTGGGCAAAACCACAAGTTAGTATTATCTGGTGAAAGTAAGAGTCTCCATAAAAGAGGAGAAAGCTGTGCAGAGCAGTATGTTGGAAGAGAGGCACTTATTTATAGTGAATAGAATTGTGAGTATAATTGATTTTTCTGTTTGGTGGCCAAACTGGAAATAAATTAGGGAAAACTAATATCCAGTCAGATACATTACTGGCTTTTCACATATTTTTACCATTTATTAACACTAAACATAGACCAATTTTAGAGTGAAGCAGTATTAGATAACAAAACCAAGACCATTTCATTTTGAAAATATTGAAACAGAGCACTTCTGGGTTTTTTTTTTCCCCCCGGAACTATTACTCAAAATGAATTTCTCAATATGTGAATTGATTTTTGATTCATAATGTGCCTTTTTGAGAAATGAATGTAATAGACTCATTTGCAAAACACAGATTGTAATAATTCACCAAGAATGCCCTGCCTCCACACCAACAACTTGTGCTTGGTCTTTAGGGTATGTATTTGGGAGAACATCTCACAGTTTGGGAGCTCTCCTTGTCAAGCTACAGGTCCCGTTTGGTCTTGCAAAAGTCCTGTAGAAGTCACTGTGGGCTGGAGCCCCACCTGACAGCGCTGGCTTGGTCCTTGCCAGCCACCAGGGATGGGGAAGATGAGAGAAAGTGATCAAGGGCCATCAGCATCATACAGATCTTCACTGCTGTGCCGTGGGGGTTTTTAGCACAGGGCCACGTAGGATGCCTCTCTGCAGAAGCCCGCAGTTGGCAGAGGCCAGAGCAACCTCAGCCTGCAACACCTCTGCCCCTGCCACCACCATGGGAAATGCCCTGGCCAAGGAGATGTAAAGCGCTGGCGTGCCTGTGCTGGGGAGACCTGGCAGAGTAAGGCTGCCTTCAGGCATTGGCTGTTTCAAATGTTGCAGCTCATAAATGAAAAGAATTCTGAGTAAAAAATAATGTGATTGTTTCCTTTATAGTGTTCCTCGCTGTGCCTTGCCTGCGGGGCCCAGAGCTAAGGACAGTAACCCGTCTGAAGTTGAGTGTGGGTCTTGAAATCAAGATGCTACACTGGAATGTTAGGTCTGTTCTGCAGATTTACTTGCCCAGGAAAGTGTCTAGGGACAGCCTGTTGCAAGACCCCAAACAAGATTTAGGATATCACATAATGGTAATTATTTGTCCAGATTCAGCTTCCAGGTATTATATATTGTCTTATATATGACAGAACTGTAGTGTATCAGAGGCTGTCTTCTTCCTACATAAGGACCTTGATCAAGTTACTTCCTACTCATTGAAAAGCTGTCAGAGATGCTTAATCACTGTAATATGCACTTCCCAGATTTTGGATTACTCGCCCAGCTCATTTCCAAACCTTTGCCAATTTATCGATAATTGTTTGACTTTTGAGATGGAAAAAACATTGAGGCTGGCCCACAACATCATTACCTATGGAAATACAGAAGGAATGACAGAAAAAGTGAAGCATCTGGCTCAGGACCACTCAGCTGTTTGGCATCACGGGACTGAATGCTCCCAGACTTGCTCAGGCCAAGGGCTCCATTTCAAAGAGGCTAAAATGTTCTTGCTTCCCAGTCCAGCCCTGCAGCAGCAGTCTTATCATCAGCGCTTCTGTTCAGTTGATTGAGCTGCCCTGACCCATGAATATTTCCAGTCCTGTTTATCCTAATACAATGCCCCAGCCTTCACAGGCAGAACTGCAATCTCTGTTTACAGACACATTAACCTTTGTCTGGCTCTGTTAAAACAAGTCATGTAAAACCCCATCTCTGTCAAAGGCAGCAAGTCTTGTCATTGGCTGCAGTAGGGTTTATTTGTTCGGGGTTTTTGTTGTTTTCTTCCCCCTGCACTATGTATTCAGTTTACAGAGTGGTCCAGAATCACATTATGTAAGTTCTCCTCGTGATTTACTATTCTGCTACTGCATGAATTTTTACAAACATTATTAGCCAGTTCCTATTTTATTTCCAAAAAAAAAAAAAAAAAAAAAAAAGAAAAGTACTGGGCCATCACTGTGAGAGCTTTTCAGACAGCTTCTTCTATTAAGCATTCTCTTTAAGAAATACCCCATAAAACATACCAAGTTACTTTTTAATCCACTAAGTACTTGCAATATTGATATTGGATAGTGTTAATTTTTAAATCAAAATGTCACACAATAGGAGGTTAAATGCTGCATGGTATTCTCACTCTGACACACTAATCTGATAAAACCCTATTCTTCTGTAACTTACAGGTTACATCCTTTTGCTAGAAATCACTAACATTGACTGACACACTTGCTGACCATTCGTTCAGCATGATTAAAAAATGCCAGATCTATTTTGAACAGTGTTTCTGTTTTTCCAGGATCTGTAAAGAAAAATTAATGTTAATGGTTTTGCAGAGTTTGCTGCTCTAAGTATGTGCTCAGTTATCTCAAGAATGTTGCAAAAGCTTCACAACAAGTATAATTAAATCCCAACTCTTCTACAGAGCAGACAGACCTGGAGTTAAAGACCTCACTACAAATCACTTCAAATTATTTGTAGACAGCCCTTTCTGTACAGAGCTTGCTTGGATTTTCCTCTCCTTCAGTCTGCTCCTAGGGATGCCAGGTGCACAACAAGGCATAGGGAACTGTGAAGTCCCACAGTATGATCTTCTCCTGGCCTTACCACATTCTCTATCCATGCTTTAGGTTGAACTCTGCATCCACAGTCTGCTCCACCAAGGTCAATATTGGCCATGGGACTGATTTTTGTGCCCAGAGGTAACAAAAGTAAGAAGTTTGAAATCACAGAATAATTCAGCTCATAAATGCGATATCACCTTATTGAACTGCCTCGTTTGCAGAAAACAAAGTGAGAAAAATAGCAAACGTATAATAAACATCTAAATATAGATGATAATTGTAAGGAATTAAGCATAAGTAAGATTCCATCTCTGCCTTGAATTTTTAGGATTTTTTCTTTCAAATGTTATTGAAATTGATGTAATCTTTTAGCACATTTCAGCATAATTACATTTCTAGAGGAGACAGCTCCTGACTTTTTATTCTTTTCCTGTACATTCTGCAAAATTGTAAGCATACTATGTTGTTAAAAGGGGCAGACATGACAGTGCCTGGGGTGCCAATGTTCTCTGCAGGAGTCTGAATACAACCATTTGCCCACTTCTGCAGGAGTTTGAAAAAGGTTGTTTGCTAACCTGTGCGTTACGAATCCTTTGCAAACCGTTACATCAGCTACATTTATGTAGGTGAAGAGGGTGTGCCTTCCTTTCTCTTGAGACATTTATGAATAAATTCTTTTGCTTAAAGTGGATGGAGGTGTTTATCTAATACATCCTGGCTCCTCTGAGCTGGTTCAAAGGGCAGCAGTGCTGAGTGCTGCTGTGCTCTCAGCTCTGTCCCTACCTTTGGGGCTGATGAGCCACACTGGCGGCCGCAGCCTGCCCTCCACAGCTGCAGGGCCAGAGATGGCCATTGCTTCAGGCAGACTGTCAGACCTGCTGCAAAGATGCAACCACTTTCATAAGCAGTTACGGATGTTTTGTTGCCCTAGGTAACACCTCATCCCTTCTGTTTGGCAAACCTGACCCAGCTGACAGCTTCATTGCAGATTGTCGTCCCTCTTCTGTATTCAGTGGTGTGCATCGCAGGGCAGCCAGAGCCTACTCTTCTGGGTTTTGCTCTTTTTTTTGAGGTTGGTGTCCTTGCCTGCATATTTGCTTTTCCTTGTTCTAGGATATTTTTACTCTTTTCCAGGGCTGCACTTTCTGTTCTATATCCTTTTCCTGCTACCAAACTTCCTCCCAGCCATCTGGATGCTCAGCAAAAGCGTTGCCTGAAAAGTGGGTGTCCTCACCCCAGGACACAGTTGGTCTCAACAAGCACTTTCGTGACTTCCTACCCTCAGTCGTAGTGGCACATCCTGTGCTGCCTCAGTGGCAGCCAGTAAGTGACAGCGACAGTGGCACCATCCTAGGAAACAGCAGTTGGCAAGCTGGGGGAGGACAGGGAGGCTGCAGGCTTCTCATAATAAGCAGAACTTAAGCTGTCCCTTAGGTACGCAGGGGAAGGAGTAAGCTGTGCCTTTGAACCTACCTAACTGCTCAATAGTTACATTTTCCTTGCCACCTGGAGAATTGTCTGATTCCCTTATTGCTCTCATGTTTTTCTTCCAGCTCTTGAATTGCCTCATACTGGGAAATCCTTACCCTTGACTGCCTGTGCAGGGTGAATGAAGCACGCTTCTGAGGTGGTGTTCTGGGTAGTGCTGCAGCAGAAAGCCACCATGCTCCAAGCAGAGCCATGCACAGAGTCCTGGCCTTTTCCACCTTGCAGACCCATAAGCTTTTCCCAGGGAAGGTACAAAGCTGGTGTAGCAGGTTTTAATATACCAATCATAGACTCACTTTTCTCTGTCACTTTTTGCAGACACCTCAGAAACAGCCCATGGTCCAGTGGTTACCAGCAGATGACAGTCCAGCCTCATCAGGTTGTGATTTATCTAGCATTTACCTTTCAGGAGAAAGCAGAAATCTACTGGTGGAACCCGGTCTTCACCATGCTAAACATCCTGCTTACACCTCCTAAGACACAGCTGCTGCCCCACCAAATGTGGGCCATTTGCCTTACTCAAAAGCCCACATGTGGTTGCCTCAAGCTTGCAGAACTCTGGTCACTCCAGGACTCAGTAGCTCATGTGCTGTTAGCTCCTGGAGCATGACATAGGTCTAATGCTGCCCACAGAAGTTGTGTTTAGGAGCATGCAGATCTGCTGAGCTGGATTTTGCATATATGAATCCCTGAATCCAAGAAAAATTTAGTTGACCAGAATGTTTCCCCCCACCCTTGGGTTTTTTGGGTTTTTTTGCTGTTGTCCAGAGAAGCAGAGCAGGGAATATCACATAGAGATCTGCCTGCAGAGAGATTTCCTTACAGTCTTTTTGTCAGATGCCTCTTCTTTGCTCTTTTACATGGACAGTGTATGATATTATTTGGCCGTCAAGCAGAGGTTGAAACGCTTCCTACAGGAATTCAGTGGTTAGATCTTCTTTTCTCACTGTGAAGTATGTCCTTGTTCCCTGAGTGAGATGATGTTTAAATATTTCATTTTGCGTGAGAAGGTTACTGAATCTCCTCTGGTTACTCCTTACTTGTTTTGTACAGTGTGACTCCTGAAACAAAATTGTTGCAGGCTTTTTATTTCAATTTTAATACATTTCTATATCAAAGCAAAGTAAAACCCTAAAAACTCCTTTGTAAGAGTCCAAAAGAAGAGAAAATACCTGCTGCAGCTGTTCAAAGATATGCTTAGACAAATGGCCCCAAAAAAGAGACTGTTCTTAGTTCCTCCATATCACATGAAAGCAAAACATGATAATATTTGCTAGTCAGAAGTAAATTCAAGTCTATAGCAAGTATAGAGTGAAAAAGCCCATTTTATTCTGAAGTGATGCATTTCTTCCTGATGGGAAAGAAGAACAATGCCGGAATGGCTGTGGACATTAGACTAGGTTCTTGGCACCACTCAGGTACGACTCCAGCACGTTGACAGTGACTCCCCTGAACTTTGAAGCGCTTGATCAAACTCAGCTGTATGTTTAAAAAGCCTCATTGATACAAAAGCAGGGAGCAGCTTCCAAGCAGGAGTTCAGTTCATTCTCTGCAGCCTTCTTAGATGTGCATCACTGCATGAATTTTCCCTGCTTTTCCAGAGCCCATACGCATGGGAAGTTGGTGTAACTCTGGTTCTCAGTGAGTGGCTGTCTAGATGCCTCCCTTGACCGTCTGCAAGCACTATGTGTCTGTGAGCGTGCAGGTTAATTGTGATATGAGCGCAGGGTAGTTAGCACCTCACAGGAGCTGTAATCTGTCCAGGACAGGGGGGACAGGAGCTGCCATCACTAGCAGAACTGCCTGTCTTTGCTGAAGGACTTGCACATTCAACCCTTCCGTATGCTTCTCACAATCTCAACATGATAGTCTGTCACTGAACAGGCTAATAGTTGTTTAGTATGATAATGACAAGTCTCTTAAACACTACTGAAAGTGTCCAACAGATGCATTTTTGCAGGCTGGCTCAGTCTCTAAACATTGCTTCTTTCTATATGGCAAATGTACACTCGAGGGTCAGTATTTTAATTTTGCCTTTTGTATGGGACCAATTTTTTTGAGTGGTTTCCATCATAACAGCTCTAAACCACCTGAGCATTTGAATCCTTACCTATTCTTGTCATATGCCTTAACACCAGAGACAAAAGGGAGTGGCATCTCCCCCCCCATGGCTGTCATAAAATTTCCTATCTGTCTGGACAAATAAGAAATAGAAGCTCTTTTTTTTTACATTTGCAAAATGTCATCCCAAGGTAAAATTGAATGAAAACTTTGAAGGCATTAAAATATGAAAGAAGAAGAGTAATGTCACTATATTAGATTTGTAGGACTAGCAGCATTAACTGTATTATGCCAACAAAAGAAACTAATTCTCCATAAAGCCATTTTCCTAGGATCACTTCCAGGGACAGAGACCATGGTCTTTAAAAGTCCTACTCAGAGAACTGTACATTTTAATAATGTAGTGGTTAGATGTTCTTGAGACAGACAAAGCATTAAGTCCATGTAACAATTTCTTATGGGAGTCGGACCAGCCTTCAACACGTCTGAAAAAAAATAAATTACAGTTGCAACTATATGATACTCAATTTAGTACTATACAACATTTCATTTTACAAATTTAAGTTATAAAAAATCTAAATCACATAGGAATGATGGAAAACATCTCTATAGATGTGATTTTGGGATGCACATGCAGAAAAAAATCAAGTGAAGAGTATTTGGAGGTCATGCAACTGGTATGTGTAACACTAGTACCCCAGGTAATGGAGAATATTAATTAATTACAAATGGTTCACATAAAGATCAGAACAGCAGTGAAAGGAGAAAACATGCTTTAACCTGAAAGACCCCGCATTCCAAAACCATCTGATTAGCAAAGATGAGGCTACAAGAGGACTCAATCAATCCACACATATATCCACAAAATAAACTTGGTAATAAATGTCTTCTTACCATTAGACAAATGCAGATGATGATTCACTGGCTAGAAACTGAAGTCAGATAAATTCCAGCGACATATAAGCTCTTAAAAGCAGTGGCAGAATTTGAGAGTTGCTCTTGTGATTCCCACATGCAAGGAACCCTGCAGATAATGAATTGAGGTCATTCTAGAAAATGTTCTCTAAAGTGCTTTTCATTCAAGGAGATCTGGCCTGAACTATGCAGGTCAAGTAACTCCCACCCTGTTTTGTGATGGCTTGAGGTTCACATACTCTTTCCCAAAGAATGCAGCCACCTTCAAATGCATCTTAATTTTTAATGCACGCTTATATGTGCTTGAACATTTGAAATGACATTGTTAGATTTATTTGTATTAAATAATCTTCAGGACCACGGTGCCATGGTTTCCCTTCGTATTGCTCACTGAGAACACCTGCCAGTGGTGGTTCTCACCTCATTGCGGCACATGCTGCTGCAAGCCCGCAAACCCAAACTTTCCAGACGGTGAGCAAAACATCCCATTTTTTGTAATTGCCAGACCTGCTCCCCTTCAGCAGGTGCCTGCAAGGTGAGCTCTCCCTGAATTCATCTCCTCTGAAGCAATGCATGCACTACAGATTTGCTGGATTCACCTCAACTTGAGAAGCTCAGGAAGTTTTCTGTTGAAACAAGCTATGTGGAAAAGCGAAGGTTAAATTCCTCATTACAAACCAAGTTCTGGAAGGGAAACAACAAACAATAAAAGCAACTTCCAGTCTACTTGTCACTGTGAGATTTCTCTGGGGCACAGAAGCCAAGGAAGCAAATCAGCAGTGCTCAGCTCCTTCAGAGTTATCCTAAGGAATCAGCATCTCTCTTGCATTTCTGTCCCCCCAGTGACAGTGACAGTTGTCGGGTTGCCTCTTGAGTGCAAATGAAGTATCAAATAATTTCCTGGGGACTTCAGTTCCCCTTCCTCCTTATCTTCTAATTTAGGGGAACTTAACCATGTCACAGCTTTGATTAGCTCTTCTCTGTGAGAATGCAAACATCGTCAGGCTCATCTGGGACCAGGATGCCTCTCTCTGCAGTCTCCTTGCAACATTGATTCCTTATCTGTGCTTTACCCCCCCAGGCAGCTGGATGTGCAATGGATATCTTTCATGTTAAAAGATCTTATAAATCATAGCTGATAAGAAAGTGTTAATTGTGCAATGCCCTGGGTAGGCTTGCAGTATGTGAAGCTTCACTGGCTTTTTGCAAAAATAACACCTGACATATTTGTTGTAGAGATAACCAGTTCACCATTCAGAACATCTCTCGCCACTGCTTTACCCTTCTTAGGCAGTGTTCACCATTTTTAGGGGATTCGACCACCACAGATAGTCTGCAAAGTATCTCTACATAATATTAGAGAAGGTTTTGGTACGTACACTGAAACTATATTTGGGGTCCAGTTGCCCACACCTAGGTGTTGTGGACTATTGAACATCGCCTAGAGAATATAGTTTCACCTCCCACTGCCATCTCAGAAAGGTCTTCTAAAAGTCTCAACTAGTGTTTGCCCTCATGTTTCTGATACCATAGGATATTTTACAACCTATTTGTAGGAAACCAAATATAGATCCCATAATGTTCGTTGCTGCAGAAGAAGCCAAAGCAGGTATCTCTTTTCAGAAATACATGGAAATCCAAGTACCTTTCTAAAGAAATTCATTCCAGTGACTAACACCAACCTCACAGAAACTTTACTGTAGACTTTTACCCTGCAGACATTATGAATACTTTCAGTGACTTCTATACCTGAGCAGAGAAGTGTTCAGCTTGTAAGAAAAAGTACTTTTCCTATTCAATAGGTTTGCTAATTCAGTCAGGAGTCTGACAGTTAATGTGTTCTCTGGAACTGCCTCCGCAGAAGCAGTAGTGAGGATGAGTGGCTGTGTTAGACCCTAGATCTGAGTCTATAAACACCAGCAACACAAGTGCTGCTGGAACTCCAGCTTATTTCTGTTTAATGCAGAAGCTATGTGCTTTTAAAACTGAAAAAACCTGACATTCTGATCCTGAACAATTATTTACTGCTTCACCAGCTTTACAGTTGGAGTAGCTCTGAGTCACTTTTAAGGGCCCTGATTCATACTCAACAATTCTACACCAAAACAATCAGAAGAAGTATGTCAAAACAAGGACTTGATCTTGACAAGCACTTCAACTGCTTTACACCTTGAAGATAGTATAAAATTTCCATTAAGTCAATCTTGGTAGGAGAAATCTTTGGTAGCATATAGGCACTAAGTGGGCTTCCGTGTTATTCCCCCTCCTCAGGCGCCGTTTGGAGCATGGCTATGAAACACCAATCCCCATGATTTTGTGGAATCCATTGATTTAAGTGATTGTAGCTGTGGGGATCATCAGGGCCTGCTTTCATTTCAGGTAGTTTTTAGGCTACTCTGAATTGTCATAGGAGATGATACTAATACCTCTGGAGGTAACCTTATCCAACATCTGCTTAAAGTTGTGCTGTCACTGCCCTCAGCAGCAGCCAGGAACTGCAGCCAAGTCCTCAGTCTGCAGAGTGAGTGATGGTAAAGTCAGAAGCAGAGCAAATAATGAGGAATAATGCAATCTGCTTCCAGAGGACATGGATCATTAGGTTGATTAGACCAGCAGATGGTAAAGGAAATTCAGTGTAGAATTCTGTAAAATAATTAGTCCAAGATTGAGGAAACAGCCCAAGAAATTGGTGCTAAATGAAACAATCAAATAAGACCGGGAGCTTGTATGAAAACAATATTGGAATTTTCATGCCCACTAATGCTTCAGAAAGAAAAATACAACTAATGTACCAATAAAAGACAAACTATAAAAAGGCGATCCTTTTTCTGGATAAGACACTTGTGAAGCACTATTTCAAATACTGAGCACTACATCAGTCCCTGCACACACTGACAGTTCATTATTACTTTGCAGTGGGTACAGGCTAGGTCAACAAAGATTGCACTAGCTCTGCAAAACAGGACATAAAGAAAAGTTAAAGGAGCTGTGTTTCTTTCTATTAAAGAGGCTTCAAGGGGACATAGTGAGAGTATTTTCAAGTTAAGAACTAGATCAATAAAGTCAATGTAGATAAGGGTTTTAAACAAGTATGGGATTAAGACTATTTTTCAGTAGGACTGGAACAGGGTACACATTATAGTAAAAGGGTAATGTACAAAATGAGTTATAGGAGAGGCTTGTTGGTATCTGAACTGTAACATCACCATACCCAAACAAAGTAGAATTAATTGTCTGGTCTTGTGAATAGTAAATAGGTAATGAAAAAACAGCCAAGACTGGCCTTTTTCTCTTGTTAGTATATACAAAAGTCCTCTTGATGGTTAATGATTTTGTTAACTGATACTGCACTACTTACCCTGATGAATCTGAACTCCATAGGCTTGGAGCAAAACCCAGGGATCAGAGTTACTGGGATCCTGTTCCGGATTTGCCCAGACTGAATCACCTTGTAAACGTGAACACAAAGCAGCTCAACTTCTTTGGCTGCTGACCACTTTGCAAAGTGCTCCGATGTAATTCAATAAAAGGCACTAAAATAGTGTTAATTGTAAATTATTTTTTTGTGCTGGATTTCTTACTAGTGAAAGAGAGAGCTAGCCAATTTCTCTGATAAAACCTTGAACACTCCCTCATACTTTTCACAGGAACTTGTTTCTGCCTGTAATAAAGGAAATAATTCGTATGTTATATTCCCACTGCTGTCACCATCCCTACTGAATGTCATCTCAAAGTAGCTAAATCACACAAAAATGAACAAAAAGTTCATAGCATTTTCCCAAGCCACAGAGCAACACTTGTGACCTACTCTTTAATAAGGAAAGACGACACACCTCTGTTTTACAGTTTTTTTCTTATTTTACCACTGGTTGAAGTAGGACTGACTGGCGCGCAAGTCACTCACACCGCACAGCACTCCAAGTGTGCATGCCAGCACCTCCCCAGGTACTGCCACAGCACAAGTACCTTTTGTATTTGCCTTTTTAAATTTGCATCCTGGGGCTTCAGATCTCCTGCCTCCTCTGTATCGCTGGAGATGGGATGCATCAATGAGCAATGCCCTACAGATCGTTTCACTGTCAAGTTCCCGCTCCATATCCTAGCAAGGGCTGAATATGGCATGTGTGAGTGTAGTCAGGAGCGTGAGGGCTGTATGAGACCAACAACCACTGAAGCTTTGGGACCAATGTTAACAGAAGTAGAAGCAGTGCTTGGTAGGATCTGGTCTATAACAGATTCTGCTTTGAACAGCATCAGTAAGATAATTAGATGGCTGGGACAAATATATGGGGTGTACCTTGCGCTTGTCTGATGCTCAGTAGGTGTATAAAGGAACTGTCGTGTATGCTGGAAGAAGGATAGAATAATGCTGCGTTGGTGCAAATCTAGGAGGATGAGGTGCTTAAGCAGGCCCCGTGCAGCTTCACAGCAATGATCCCAAGCATTCTGGAGCATGATTTCGTGCCTGCTGGAGGTAGGCAAGAGGACTGCAACTGAAGGCAGCTGTGAGCAAGGGATGATGAAAAGGGAAAGTTTCTTGCAAACTGCCCTTCACTGATCATGATCTTGTCCTCATTTTGCAAAACTGCAATCCTGTTAAGGTTGTTGGATGCTTTGTGGTGCCACGCAGGCAAGATACTTTTCAAAATACTCTTAATCAACCAGAGCCGGGCAATGATGAACAGGGCATAGCCGGGTTTCTGATCCTGTGGGCTGATCTGCTCTGGCTTTGCCTTGATTAAAAATATCCCGATGTAATTTATTGAAGACAAGACAGATCGACAGGCCCAGGATTTAATTAAACTAGCTTTAAGTCAGTTTTGAATTCTCAGCTCGCACTTATGTGGCACAAAGGCACGGATTCAGGAAGGAACAGAATCTGCCTAGCAAAGGTGGACATACTCACCCCAGTAATATTTCATGGAATTTCCCTCCTTTCCTCTCTTTGTACTTATTGTCACATTTTTCATTCTTGGAAGCCAGGTTATTCAGTGGGGAGCATGGAGCCAAAGTGAGGGCTACATGTGTGTATAATGCATGCGCATAAGTGGATCTTCAAGGTTGTTTCTTCTGTTGTCTGTCTGAATTTGCAGGTTAATGTAAAGTAGGCTTTCCCACTTTGTTCTTTAAGTAGGTTTTGCCATCCTCAATTCCTTTTAGAATTAACTTTGAAGTTATGGAAAATAATTTTATAAAAGCAGTATTAGCAAAAATTAAATGGAGGACTTGAGGTCTGTTCAGAGGAAAATCCTTTCCATTTCTGCAGCATTTTCAATATTATCTGCACGCCCTCACTTGTGTTATTTGCAGCAGGATTATCACTGAAGACTGGGGAGGTTTAGGTAAAGAAACAACCCGCATAAAGAAATAAATCACTTTACACACACTTCTTTAAAAAAATGGTGAAATCTTGTGGTAGCAGAGTTGGAATTTCTCCTGTTCAGTTTTTGCTTCTGTTGTGGGTTCCATGACTGTGAGATTTCATCCTTTAAGACTTTTATGCGATTTTGTTTTGCATAAGCATATTTCATTTTATATTATGTGAACCAAATTCAGGCTTGGTGAGCTATATGCTGTTCCTTTTGAAGTCACTGGGCTATTAACTCTCATGGAAATGAGTAGTGAAACTAGATTTTTGTCTTCATCTCAGAATCGAATCTCTGCATTAAAGAAAATAAATAATTAATTCCAGAAACAACTAATAATGAAATCATGCAAGCAGTTCAAATTCTTTGATTTATTCCTTGGACATTAAAAGAGCCTAAACCCTGATTTTGGTAGATCAGGTTTTCACAGCGTTTTGCATCAGTCTCATTACTGAAGCTTTGTGTGCTTGCAATAGAATTTGCATCTTAAAAGTTCTGAACAGAAATGCAGATAGTAATTTTCCCAGCTACTTGCAAGAATGGTCTTATGATCCCCAGAAGTCAATTATTTGTTCACCTTTATATGGAGGGTTGAATAGGAAAAAATATCCTCTCGTAATAAACCATCTTCTGGATTTTGTCTGGATTTAGAAAAGCTAATAATTAAAAGAAAATGCACTGGATAATGTTGCAGACTGTAACCTTCAGAACTGTCCCTTCTGAAGATTTCCTATCACTGCCATGGTCATGCTCCAGGTTAGGAAGTCTCCTTAAAACCTTAAAACCAGTTGTAGTTCCCAGAAGTGAGCAGTCACCCAGCACAGCCACCCATCACAGTCACAGCGTGCTCTTCTGCAAGCTGCAGCAGCCACCTGAGTGGCTCCCAGAAGGGCATGGACAAAGGAGCCCATGGATTCCTGATGGGATGTTCACCCAGAAGCCCAAGGACATCTGCTTACATGTCTTCTCCTCCACTCCTTAGTCTGCAGTACTCGGTGCCCCACAAAGAAAAGGGAATGAAGTGGCGGGAGAAAGAGAGGACTTCACCTCCTGAGTACCCAGATCTTCAAATCCACACGGATGATCCCACACCTTTTGGGTATGGTGGGACGATGCCCCCACACCTTCTCCACAATGAACAGAGTCTCCAGTGCCAATGGATGGATATCCCCTTTGTAATTCCCAGCACTCTGCAGCACTCCAAAAGTATTTTATTGTAGAAAGTGGAAGGAAACGTAGAACTAATAGAAACAGTATTTCTAATAATATTTAGCATAATTAAATAATACAAGGAATCATTCCTATTCATGTTGAATACAACCCAAACCTTTTAATTCACCTGAAGTTACTGAAATGTTGCTTTGGCCCAGAGCTCATAATTTTTCTGCCTCAAAGCCCAGTTTGGCTTTGGTGTGCTACAGCCTCTGTAAAGCCAGACTGAGACAGAATAAAAGATGAAGTAATCTTCCAATCAGCCATGCATCATAATTACTTTTAGTACTGCCATCTTCTGTAATTAATACAAACTGCAAATGAAGTTGCTCACAATTCCCGCTGTGAGAGAGGAGAGCAACATTGATGTCATGCCTCCTAGAAGGATTACATTATGAGGAACTGATGTGGAAAGATGTCATAAATAATTTATTTTTCAAGAAATAAAATGCTGTAAGATTCGGAGTAAAAAATTGTGCAGCTTTGGCTCTTAACTATCTTCATACTTACCTGCGCTCTTATATAACTGCCCTTTGAAATGCATTTTTACACATTTTGTGATGATGACTGTAAACGAAGAATTTTTTTGGCTTGAGGCATACAGAGTGGAGGGGCTGGAGGTGGGGTGTGTGCCATTGCTGTTGTGCTGGTTCCTGAGGAAAAGGAAAGAGTAGTACCCTTAGGCACTCTGTCTCTAACAATACCAAGCTGTCTGTTGTGATTCACTGAGGAATAATTGCTTGGGGATGTTTCAAATCTAGTTTTTAAGTGAAGGATGCAAAATTACTTCTTAGGGGAGATGGAATGAGTCTAGCTGACACTTTAATATGTTTATTAAAAGGCATGTGAGGCAGGTGAAGCAGTAATAAATATCCATGCAGAGAAAGGCCATGCATATCTGTGGGATGCGATCCAGTTAAAAGCATCTTTGAAAAATAAGTGAAGATTCATTGGTTTCTCCAAAGTTTTATTTCTGATTTATTACTGAGACATTTTTGAAAATTACTATCTTTGATAAAGTGACACAAGCTGAAGGGAAATATATACAAACCAATTTTATTTCTAACTTTAATCTCCATATGTCTGGAAAAGTGCTTGAAGAAACATTTTGATCTCTCTGCCTTTCAGTGAAGTGTAATCTGTTTTAGGTTTGAGTAGTTTTGACCTAGTGCTGGCGCCTTCTCCACACCCCTTTCCTCAAACAAATGAATTACTTTCCCCTGTGGCTAGAAAACAGTAAAAAGAGCAGAGGTTCCATTTATTTTTATAAGGTGTCATGCATACAAAACCTTAGGAAGCACAATAATTGCAGCAAGGGAAAATGTAAAATGTAGCAGTATAAAATCAGAGGAGATAGGGGGCCATAAACTAGGGGACGCTTTGGTAGGAGGAAGGCAGGGTGTGGGGCACAGCCTGCAAGGCTGTAAGCAAGATAGAGTGGAGGACTTTGGCTGCAATTTTGAAAGAGATGATGTGTTAATAAAGGAGGTATATAATAGCCTGCAAAATGATTGTTTGTAGCTGGTGTGACAGCAGCAGTGAACCCTGTAATGGGAAAAGAAGATCCAAGGTTACTTGGTTCAGGTTCAGGCTGGTCTGAGGACTAAGGAGAGCCACCACATGGAGGTCAGTGGGAATAACTAGCAATATGCAGAGACCACCCATTAGCCCCGTTAAGGGACTTTGGGATGATTAGGGTGGTTTTGCAGATGATAGGAAGTCAAGAGAGGTCTTTTGAGAGAGGAACAAAACTATACTGATAGGACTTGCAATAGTCCAGGCAGAAGATGGAAGTGTGTGCAGATGCACAACAGGGAACCAGCGCAAGTAGTTTATTAGGAGGCAGATTAATGGGAAATTGTGCAAAATGCAGCAACTAGGAGGGTAAAGACCAGTTTCTAGGTGAGGGGACTCCAGAATGGTAGGCTTTTCTTAAGATGTGGGAAGAGATGATTTAGAAAGGTGATGGATGGATGAGACAAGAGTGTGACTGTGGGGGTTTCTCTTGCCAAATGTGCCGTTTCTTTCTGGGTGATGAACTCAGGGAAGCAAACCCATCCCACCTTGCAGTGAGATTAGTGTGGGAGAGGGAACAGACTTACCTGAAGAAGATTTCAAACCGGCTACTGTCAGCAAGTGGTAATGAGAAGTGGAGGTGATAATAGATACTATGATAAGCAATCTGTCCAGGTGGAAGGACATGAGAAAGAGACTACATTTTTTGATCTGCAACAACCACTTTGTACCATGCTAATGCAACTGAAAAGGAGAATTAAATGTCCTCTGTATGAAGCAGTCACTTTCAGAGAAGACCAAAATTTTGTGAGGGACAAAAGCAGATTTGAGTATGGCACTTGAGTCATCAGTATGGAATTCAGACTAATAGAAAACCAACCGTATTACTGTATAAATAATGAAAAATGGTGCACTTCCAGCTGGAGCATTACATAGTGCCAGGAAGGCCTGTTAGCTGGTGGAAATGCCCTTTGACCAGCCTGAGAAAAGTCTCACAGTGAAGTTCTCGTACCCAGAATAGGCTGTGTTGGGATGCGGTGCTACATCAGGAAGCTGGAAGGATGTAAGAATACTTCCCCTGTTGTCCTGGAGGTGCTGGATAATTTAGTTAGGATGCGGCAGTAACACAAACTCACTAGTAAGGTGGCTTGCTTGGAGTCACATCTTGGTGCTCTTCTGTGTTTGGCAGCGTCTGATAATAGGTAAAGGGAGATGAACTGGTCCCTCATCCCTTGACACAGTGGAGACAGGGCACACAGGCAAAGTGCAGTGTGATCCACTAAGTGTCAACATGCTTCTGCAGATAAAGCTCACATTCCGGCTGCAATCCCCCTATCAGCTGATAGCACCTGCTCCCACAGCAGAAGACCTCTCAGTGCCAGAAATCTTTGGTAGCATTCATTAGGCTTAACTGCCCAGTTAAACTTTTCCATCTTCCGTTAGTTGAAGTATTTTGCTTGCTTTTGGCAATTCTATTCCATCTTTCGCTTTGGGGAGGACTGCAAGCAGCCAAACCAAAAACCCATTCCAACACTGAAAGAAGTGACTATAAGCTATCTTTAAGCTGCAGATGGCACACTTATGTACTACACACTGCAGCTATAACTGCAGCAACGAGCTTCCTCTGACCTAATACTTTGTAAAAATCAGTACCCACTGCAAAATGAGAAGATCTGGTGTTGTGTTCTGCTTCTGTGGACCCTGATTTTTATTCTGCGTGCACATGGCCCTTTGTACACAGCATGCACATTTGCTACAGAGTCAGGTGCTATGGCAATTTCAAAATCGTATTTTCTTCTGAATTAACAAGACATATGTGCTCTACCTTATGTGAGTGAAAGCTGGCAGGGATTCAAAGATACAGTCACTCATCCCTGGGGATTCCCTGTAAATGCTTGTCTTGGTGAGCTGGGCTGCTACAGCCGTTATCCAAGGAAGTGGCACTCCAGATGGATTACCTCTGTGGACGTCAGCGGTACAATTGGATTAAGTAAGCTGTCTGCACACCTGCTTATTTCACTTACAGGCTCCTGGCATTAAATGACCCAGACATGTCCTAAAATATTTTTCCTCACCATTAGACTCAGCCACCAACTTACATTTCCAGGTGGAGAGGGCAGCATGACCTGCAGCCCCCAGTGCTGAGGTCAGCAGAGGAGCACAGAGTAGGTAGGATGTGGGGACAGGTGGCCGGAGCTCTGTCACCTGGTACAATCTCCAGCATTCAAAAGCAACACGCATAGAGTCTGGGTCAAGAATGGCATCCCAAATATTTAACAACCCTTTTCAGAAGGCGGATGAATAACCTTCCTGTAAACAATTAACTGAAGGATGCTTTACTGAAGACACACAGGCCAACACTTCTTCCTGTTCTTCTCTTCTGTAGCATTTCCCTTTCTTCCATAGTGTTTCTAAAAATGCTTAGGTTACAGAAAATCTACAGCTCTCCTTTAACAAGAACTACATCTCTAACACAGATGGTACCCCTGGTTTCTGGATTGCTTTTTTCCCCCACAAACACTTCTGCTCCCCTACTTCCTTTTTTTGTGTCAGACTTTCTGCAAGCTTTATTGCTCTCTCTCTTTCTTGGGGGCATATCTTTCTTCCTCCAAAAGGAAGATGTATCAGGGTCTCTAATTTATCTTTTGTTCCACCAAACACTCTCTTTACTCACTTTTACTACTCTCTTTTTCTCTTCCTGACCTCCATTTCTCTGTCAGTTCTTCCTCCAATACCTGCCTTCCACTCTCTTCCAAACTAGCGAATGAACTCCTGTTTTTAATTCCTTACTGTCTTACTTCTCCTTCATTCTCTTTCCTCTGTTCCCATCTCCCTTCATTATCTATTAAGAGGAGGTCTGAAAACGTGGGGAAGCCCATTATGTTCTTTTTAAACTGCAAAACAACGCCTGTGTATTCATATTGAGGAGAGCCACTGCAGTGTATCAGATAATCATGATGCTGGGAGCAAAGAGATACTAAAAAAGTTATTGACTACATTGCTAATTCTGTAATATTAGTAATAAAATTGGATGTTAATGATTGGAAGACAATGTGCAGGTTTACGCTGAGTACACATGGACTAATCCACTTACATCCAGACAGAGTGTATCTGGCAGTTGTAGAAAGGCATGGACATTAACTGTGTGTGGCGGTAATTTTTGGATCAAATAGGCAGATAGCAGAGGTGTTAGCATCTTCTCAGAACTACCTCCCTGTCCAGTAAGAAGCCCATACGGTTCTGGGAAAGGACTTTCTCCAGAGTGACATTTGCAGAGTGATCAAGCCAGAACAGGGAGAGGTCCCAAACAAAAGATGGTTGCATGTGGGCAGAAAGTAGGCAGAAAGTTAGAAGAAAAGGGCAAAGGTGGAATCTGCAAGGTAGTGCACATGATGCTTGAACTGTGATGAAGTTTCAGGAATGGTAGGGAGGAGATGGAAAATGAGTCCACAACTTACCACATCTTACTGAAATTATCCCTTATGTTTATGGTATTTGTTCTGGACCATAAATATGAGATCAATCAAACTGGGCTGCCACTAACACTGTGGTAAATACACAGAGTTTTGAAATTGAATAGAAAATCCGAAGAAATTTTACACTGAAAGGAATACTAATGGCCATATGAGACAGCAAGTTGTGGCTGCAGTAGGGTTACTTCATGGTTTCATGCCTGTGAGTCAGAGAAACAGCCCAGGTAATGCAGCTGATGTTCTGAGTAAGACTGAACATCTTCCATCATTGAACACCTGAAGTCTGGCCTCAGCCAACCTGGAAGCAAATTCAGGTGCTCTGAAACCAAGTGCCTACTAGAGCTCCCCTGTGGGACATCATCACATCGCAGATACAGAAGGTAGATGTCACCATTTCTGATGCTGTATTGGGAATACAAGTGATGCTGTAAGAGGACTCTCTTATTTTTCATTTCCATCAGCTGGGCCCAAATCAGAATGAGCGCTGCTGCTGGGTGTTCTGCCAAGGCAGCTCTCTGTGGCCATGGTTGTATCTCAGAGCCTGTGCTCAAAGTGATGCTGTTTGTTCAGGCAGATCTGAAGTCACCTGCCCCACTCAGGAAGCAGGGAGGGCTCAGCCATCCCATGCACACAAGGACTTTGCCGGTTTGGGCTGCGTGCAAGCACTTACAGCAAAGCAACCTGCACCCATCTCACCAGCACAGGCGCTGCGGGACTTGAGCGCCTACAGTTTCAAAAATACAAACAGCTAATGAGACTTTCTGTTTCCTGCTTTCAAGTCTGTAGGTGAAACAGAATGACACATTTGTGAAGACTTCGAGGGAAAGCCAAAGCAGAATAAATAGCTGTTACCAGTGGTCTTAAAAGGAAAAAAAAAAAAAAAAAAGAAGAAGATATTTTTAGCAATTTGAATGTTTCTTGCTTCTACCAAGAAGTACTGTATCATTGACGTCAATTGTACTCTTTTTTTAAAAAAAACTTTCACCGTGTCCCTGTCAAGAAACTTCTAAAAATGCCTGACTTCTGATCTTACCCGTGGGAAGTAACAGGATTAGAACCATCTCTCTTACTGTCTCCCTACAGCTAATTGTGTGAAAAATTACTTCAGCATAAGCAAAACTGATCAACTATTCAAGTACTACACTTCAAGATCAAACATGAATATGGGTTAACATGAGAGAGCGCTCTGAAGTTTATATGAATATGCCCCACAGTGGATGTCAAAACATTTTATAAACCAAACTTGAGTAGTGCATCCAGAGCCACAGTGCCCCAAAATGCCTTCATCTTCTGATTCAGACTCTCATGATTCTCTCTAGTCTCCTGGCTGCTTTAGGCAGAGCATCGCCAGCAGTCAAGGGGGTGATCCTCTTCCTCTCAGTCCTGGTGAGACACAGCTAGAGTGCTGGGCCTGGTTCTGGGCTCCTCAGTACAAGAGTAACATGGGCATACTGGGGCAAGTCCAGTGGAGGGCCACAAAGATGCTGAAAGAACTGGAGCATCTCTCCTATGAGAAAAGGCTGAGAGAACTGGGACTGTTCAGCCTGGAGAAGAGAGAGTTAAGGGGGATCTCATCAATGTGTATAAATACTGATGGGGGAGAGCAAAGAAGATGGAGTCAAGCTCTTCTCAGTGGTGTCTAGTGACAGAACAAGAAGCAATGCGCACAGAAAATCACGTATCGATATTGGAAAAAGCCCCAAAATTGTATACTTTGAGGGTGACTGAGCACTTGCACATGTTGCCCACAGAAGTTGTGGGGACTCTGTCCTTGGAGATATTCAAAACTTGGCTGAACACAGCAGACTACCCTGCTTTTGAACAGGAGGCTGGAGCAGATGATGTCCAGAGGTCCTTGCCAACCCCAGCTATTTGGTGATTTGGTGACTCTAAGATTCTGCAGCTCACAGATAATTTTTTTTTTGCATTTTTAATAGTCTAAGTTAGAAAAAGAAAGGTAGCATATAAATGGGTATCACATAAATGACAGCAAAATACTGCAAATGCTTGGCAAAGGATAAAACCATGGTATTTTTAGAGACAAATCATTTTGCCAGCTGCATTTGGCATTAAAAAGGGCTATGTTAGCTGGGTGTCATAATTTCATGGTTCTTTCTCAAGTGAACAGAAGTAATTCCAGTCCAAGCCTCCATCTGGAAACCTAAGGCTTTCCCCTATCTGAGTGGCGATTTTAAACTGGTTTTAAGGAAACAGAACTTCAAGAAAGGAGGAACATAGAAAATTTTACAAAGCCAATTGATAAAATAATAATACTTAGCCAAACCTCCACTGAAGTGGGTAGCAGTTCAAGTCAACTTTGAATCGCCTGATGCTGGCAGTGAGCAGCCTCCCACTGCCTCCCTGTATCTCCTCTCAAGCATCTCAAGGACACTTCTTCCTTACTTAGTCATGGTGACAGCAGTGACTTTCTGACCCTCTGGGACTCCAGACCAGCAGACACAGAGAAGTGAGTAACAACAGTCATGGAGTATGCCACATCTGGCAGGTGGTTTGCTTAGTGCTCTGAACATGTTTCACCGTGAGCTCTATGTACGCAACCAACACAGTAAACTTCTTTGGCAGGTATGTGCTGGACATCTTCATAGAGAGTGGAAGCCATCAAAACAGTGTTAAGTGGCATCAATGGACCTTTGATCATGTTTTAATGTAGTGTTTCTCAGCCTATTGAATGGAAGACCACTGAATCTGAAAAGAATCCACAGACCATCCTGTACAGTGTTGCTGTAACTATTCCTTTGCAAGTCATCTAAAAGCTGGTTGCATTGTGAATGCCCAACTATTGATTTTCTTCTGCACCATTCTGTTTGCTTCCTTGCGTATACACCAATTTTGTTGTAGAAGGCTGGTTTCGTAAGTCTACCTTGTGTTTTTACAAACAGATGAAAAAAAGTACACTATGCTGCAAAGGAAGTTGTTCTTGGGCTGATGGTTTCAATGACCCCTGCAATCAGGGAGGGGCATCTGCCTATTGCATGGGGGCTCAACACATTCTGAGTTCTACTTCAGAGCAACAAACAAGAGTCAACATTTGGATTCTTCATTCATGATCTGATGTGACTAGTCAAAACTCCAAAATAAAGAAACAGGCCTTGAAAGCCATGAATTCTTAAAAAGAAGATTGTTTGTTTGGGTTTTTAATTATTATTTGGCCATACACACTCTATGTGAAGCAACCAGCTTTTCCAACTCTCCTGAAATTATTCGGAAAGAGGAACTGACCTTTTACTGCTGCAGAAATCCTTGCCATTACACACACTTGCCACATCTTTCACTTTGGTGTCAAACTCCTGTTTTCACCCGAAAACTGCCACTTTACCAGCAGCATACCAGTTTTTGGGTACCTGGCATTCTGGGCAACCAGCCACCTGGGTGATTCACATCCTGGGTGAATCAGTGCTGCATAGGGAAGCCATCCTCAAGCCATCCTCCCAGCTATGAATGCCAAACAGCTTCCTTAACAGCTCTCATTGCCAGCTCCTCTCACAAGAAGTGGGCATTTGAGGCACAAAGGGGACTTCTCCCCATACCCAGTCAATACTTGTGAGAGGCTTGGTATTTATTGTTTTACAGCTAAACTGGCTCCAGCTCCCACTGCAATCCATGGCGTGCAAAAGGAATTGCAAGAATTGTTTTGTTGTTCTTAAAATGTAAAAAATAACCCCTTGGCTGTCATTCTTCTGGAGTTTTCCACTATCTGAACCATTCAAAAAGTTCTGTATAACCATTTAGTATATGCATAGTATTTTTCTGTATGTGCATAATACATATTTCTTTCTTTCTCTATATGTAAAGAATCAAAAAACAAAGTAGCACTTAAGCCATCTCTATATTAGCCCCTACCAACCAATTCCATATTTCTCATTATTTAGTTTTATTTTGTGCAACAGCCTGTGCCATCTAGTCGCTTGTTTTTTGTGAGCTATTGATGCCCCAGGTACTGTCCCTGCTGTGATGGATGTCAGCTATCTATAGGCAAAGTGCGAGCATTGATTTGTGTGCAGATGAATGAGCTGTGCAGGAGGGGGGATCGTTGGCAGTGTGTCTGTGCAAGGTGTAGAGACTTCCCTGTGAGAGCTTTCCATGTGCATGGCATGTACAGTAGTGCAGCTCCCAGTCTCAGAAACCTGCAAGGCCTGGCTGCAGCCTTCCACCCCATGGTTAGTGGGGCAATACTTCTTCCTTTTTTTCCCTCCTTGCCTCTTCATGTGATCCACATTTGAGGTGAAACCAGCTAACCAATCTGCTACACTACATCAAGGTCCCATATCCCCAACATACAAGGGTCAAGTCTATATGCACATATGAAAACAAGCTCTCCTACCCTTTCTGGACACATACCTATTGAGGATTCCTGCCTCTCCGGTGTAGGGATGTAGGTTTTTATGTAGGTTTTGCTCACCAAGCTCTTCCACGTCAGCTTCAGGCTGATTTAGCCAATCCCTAATTAATCCCTGGCATCCAAAGGACGCAACTGTGCCCTGCAAGGATGAGGCCTCCACAAGGAGGGTCTCATGGACATGTGTTTGCATTGTTGGTGTTTGTTAAGGACCATCAGATCTAATGCATTCTGACATCCCACAGTAAGTCCTTTTAGCAAAGTCCCCCTTGGTTTGCATAGCACTGCAGAGTGACATTCTTCTGATGAAAGCCTTAGAGGGTTCTGCAAGAGGGGCAATTGCTGAATTGTTCACCTGTGATGGGCTTAGGAGGGGATGATTCCCATGGGCTGGGCTGTCTGGGTTCCTCTGATCACCGTCTGGCCTTGTTGTGTATTTGGGTTAGCAGTTAACCAGATTTCCCCACAGTATTAGCTGGGAATCGTCAGCTAAGGGAAGTCCAAGCTTCCTGACCATCATTAAAACACTGAACTGTTAGCTGCAATTCTAGCCCAGGGCTGAAGAAAGCCAGCTGGCTTCACTAGCAGAAATATTCTAATGTGAGGAAGGAAGTGGCCTAAGCTCAGGTCTTGACCCTCTAGGTAGCACGTATGCTACCAACATTTGAATGCCTGAGGCTGTTTTCTCCTATGTGCTTCGAAGATCTCTTAGCAGGTCTTAAGGTCTTGCATCTCCCTCGATTCCATGTCAAGCTGCTCCACTGTAAGACAACATCTCATTTCTGAGAAACCTTTTGGCACAGTAACCCATGTTGCATGCTCAAGAGATCCCTGAAGCTGTGTCCTGGTTTCAGCTGGGATAGAGTTAATTTTCTTCTCAGTAGCTAGTGCAGGGCTGTGCTTTGGATTTGCTGTGAGAATAATGTTTATAACACAGAGACATTTGTGGTCGTTGCTAGGTAATATTGATATTAAGTCAAGGACTTTGCACTTTCTCAGTCCCTGCCAGCGAGAGGGCTGGGGAGCCATGGGAAATTGGGAGGGGACACAGCCAGGACAGCTGCCCAAACCAGCCAAAGGGATATTCCATACCATAGCGCGTCATGCTCAGTATATAAGCTGGGGGAAGAAGAGGGAACAGGGGATGTTTGCCATTATGGTGTTTGTCTTACCAAGTAACTGTTACGTATGATGGAGCCCCGCTTGCCTGGAGACGGCTGAGCACCTGCCTGCTGATAGGTAGTGAATTAATTCCTTGCTTTACTCTGCTTCTGTGTGTGGCTTTTGTTTTACCTATTAAATTGTCTTTATCTGAACCCACAAATTTTCTCACTTTTACTCTTCTGATTCTCTCCCCAGCTGCATGGGGCTTGCAAACCATGATAAGCTGCGAGACGGGAGTTTTAGTCAATATTAAGATGTTTGCAAAATTGTGTAATTCTGGAATCAGCTAAGAAGAGAGGTTACCACACCCAGGCAGAACAGCCAGGCAATGCATCGACACAGCAAGAAAGGTCTGTGCTGGCCAGCCCAGGACATGGCATTGGTTAGCCTTATGTTCCTGTCAGTATGCAGAACATCTGAAGACCAGCTCAAATACTTAACACCATCAGAAATCTCCAAAAGCACCAGAAAACCTATCCACACACACTGTTTACATCAGCAAGTGTAGTGGGTTGGAAATTGAAACTGCCAGCCTTCTCATGGAGAGACTCTCCAAAGATCTTCTCACCACTAACTTTGACTGATGCTGTTGCCTTCAGAAAGGCTGCAGAAAACATTTCCTGGAAACCTAAAGGAGTGTATTTGACTTTTACTGATGCAGGAAATCTTGTTTATTTCCTGGAATGCCACATGTAATGGCCAGAATTTGCCATTGTCACTGACTTTTCCTTATTGTTCTTTGCTCTACGGATAGTCATCTGGATTCATGTATTTATGCAGACTGTAAGCATCTACAGGAAATTACCCCAGTCCCTTTGTAGTCAATAGAGTTGATCATGATTGATATCATCCTAAAGTAGAAGCTTACTTCTTATCAGATTAATCACACCACTACACTAATTAACTGGCACTGACTAGATCACCATTGGCTCTAGTGGGATCATAGACGGTTGGCCATATGTGGACACATACAAATCCTATTGAGATTTCCCTATTTTCATCACAGGTTTTTACTGGCCACACTGTCAAAGCTGACAAGAGAGAACCTCTAGTTCACCTGTTTGCAATGCACACTGTCTCTTGTCTTTCCTTGACTTTCAAGCCGTGTTCCCTTCACAACAGTTTGGCCCTCTGTCTGCATGACTGGGCTGTCTTGGACTTGGTGAAGGTAGGCCTCATTGTCTTTTCCATTGTGGTGGAACAAGACAAGGTCTGCTGCAGTTTTTGAACGATATCCTCTTTCTGTTGTTTTCCTCGGCTCCAGCTGACCTTCGTGCTTCCTTTTCATTCCTCACCCTCCAGCCTCAAGCCTACTGCAGCTCCTGAAGTCATTTGTGACCCAGCTGCATCTGTTGGTGTGCACAGGTGTCAATGCCCATTGATGTATCAGTTTTCTTTAATGTAAATTCTGTCTGTGTTTCCTTGCATATGTTTTGCCATGTTGATGTTAAACGTGGGGTTTCATGCTTCAGCTTCAGTGGGGCCACAACTGCAGCTGAGTAACACACATGCAGTTGTCTGTGGTTGAACTCGATGACATGGTTGGACTCAGTGATCTTAAAGGTCTTTTCCAAACTAAATGATTCTATGCAGTGCAGCAGCCATTCCTCCTCTTATACCTCATGTGCTTCTCTCTTGAGTCTGAGGGGACCACGAGGGAGATTTCAGCCCATACCATCGGTTTGCAGGCAGTGCTCTGTGGGCAGCAAGGCCGTCCAAAGCAATCTGTAGCTCCCCTGGAGTCATGTCTCATTTGCTGTGTTTACAATTCAGAATTCTGTAAGGAATCGGGCTATCTGGATTATTGAGTGTTAAGACAGCAGCCTAGGTTACACTGTTGGAGTACTGTTACTTTACATGTATGGTGTTGGCAAATACAGGCCCATATATTTGGCCATAATGTAGAACAATAAGGAATCAGGCATAGAGCTCATTTTTCTCTCCTGACCCTTTCACACCCATTTCTACTGACTCATCTTCCTCTGCTTTCCAGCAGTCATTCTTCGCGTTCTCCACCATATTTATCACTCTTTTTTTCAATGCAGTTTCCCATTTGATTTCCTTTTACAGAAACATGTGTACCCTGACATCGTAGATAACTACCACAATTCCAGCTGTCTGAGCACTGATTTTTCTGTCTCTGAACTTGTGAACCATATTAAAAATTCAGGATTTATTGCAGTTGTTTCAGGAATTCCTAACAGACAGATGAGCATGATTTCAGAGGAAATAATTCTTCTGTAGTCATCCTGTCCTGTATTCCCCTTGGCACTCCTTGGGCTTGAGAATATTAAAAGTGGAAGAAAAATGGCTCACAGTTAAAGCAGATTAATGAGACTGCATGTCTTTTTGGCACACATGGAAACCACATGCAATTGAATACCAGTACCTTCTCATTAGTGCTAAGCAAATCTATTTTGAGATTATTCCTCTTGGAGGAACTGTGTGAACACCACAGCCAGCCTCCTAAACCCATAAAGATATTTCACTACTTATCACTTGCTTTCATGGTACTGGTAGACAGGTTTGCAATTACCTTGGATTGCCTCCAGAGAGTGTGGCAGGGCGGTGTATGCCCATATCAAAGGGTTAATTCTGTGTGTGACTGTTGTATTGGGTTGCAGACAGCTCCTCAGCTGGGGAAGGTGACTGGCACTTCACTAAATGACTGTCACAGGTCAGCAGGTAAGGGAGGACAATTGTCTCTCCTCCGTTGGCCTGCTCCTGTGGGACACGGTTTTCCCTGGTCTTGTAGGGAGGATCAGGAGTAAACCTCAGGGTGGAAGCAGCACCATCCCATTCCCAGGCTTGTGTTCCCCTCTTGCCAGGTGATCGTTGGGAAGGTAGGAAGCTCAAGTCCAACCAGAGCACTGAAAAAGCCCACCTAAGTGCCCAGGAGGTATGGTCAGGAGATCTTGGGTGCTGACTTGAGGTCTTGGGCTGGCTCTTTGAGAGAACCACCGGCAAGAGCTTTGAGCACATGAGCACCATATCTAGAGCCAGCCACTAACAGACTGAATGTGTCAGCCACGTGCTCATTCAGCCTTGCAGTGATTTGCTGAAATGAGGGCTTTTCTCAGGGAATGAACCCACATTTCTAGGGCAATTCCAAAATAGTTCTGTGCCTGCTCTCTCCTGGTGATGACTGAGGAACGAGGAGCTCTTTTCCTCAAGTGTTTTCTACTGATGAGCCTAAATTACTCCTCTCTGAGCCCTCTGTGGCCATCACAGAACTGACAGCTACCTCCAAGACTGGATCAGACTTGATTTGATTGAGTTGAGGGGAGAGGGAAGGAGGACCCGAACTGCACGTGTGCTGCGTGACACCTTACCTGACTGCTCTGTTAAGGGATGTTCCATCAGCTGCACAATCCCCTCTATCCCTGCTAGTTCAGAGTTAACATGAACGATTCTGTGCCATATAATCACCTCATTTACTGCAGCAGAGGCATTCCCTAGGTCTGACTGTGCCGACGAGATGATATTCAAAACACACAGTTAGGTGGGATCTCTGTGATACTTGGCACAGGAATTGCCAAGGGAATGCTCTTTGGTTTTGTCAACAAAAAAATCAGAGTTTACTGAAATGAATTTATTTCATCAAATTTGTAACTATCATAAATAACCGTTTTGATCAGAAAAATTATCATCAATCAAAGCTATGTCTAATTTCTACATGTGGTTTATATCAAGTGCTTGAAAAATGATTGCTTTTCAGCTAGAAATTAATTTGAGGCATGTGATAGATTTGAAATGTTGATTAGTGCAAAGGTAGCAGGTGCCTCTTTGCCCTTGCTGTACCCTGCTCTGTTAACTGCAATGGTTCAGGCTTTCTGCTTTTTCTACAGACTGAATTAACACCACCTTACCCCACTGAGGCAAGATTCTGAAAAGGGGAGCATGGAAAGAAGAAGCCATCCTGTGTTGCTCATGGTGGGGGTGGACAGAGGCGCTTCTGGGAGGTGGGAGTATGGACACTGCTGGGCAGATCTGGGGCTCCAGTTTTTCTTGCAAAGAGAAGAGGGTGTTTTATCCTCTCCTTCACTGTCCCCTGTCCCACTCCACATTCACTGTTGTGACTGCTGATAGGTAAATGGAGGAAAAAAGTAGTGAGGTTGAGTCTCCACTTTTGGGCTATATTGGCATGACTCAGTACTATCAGTGACATCTGTATTGTTTGGTGATTACAGCTGCAGATGTCTTACCAGTTTCTGTTTAGATTTACTTTTAATCATAATGGGTATCTTGTCTGACAAGGGTCCCAGTGGCTGTGTATTGCACATTTGATCTTTCTGTGTTAAAAAAGAACAAAGACAGCAGAGAAACAAAGAGCAGGGAGACAAACCCAGGACAGGGCAAGGGAGATACCAGCAACCGTATTAGGCCAAACTGTAAGGAGAAGAAAGTCAGTCCTTGGACACAGCAATCACTATGGAGTTGAATAAGGCTCATGTAGGAGACATTTGCTGAATGTGGTGGCCATCCCAGTATTCACCTCATCTTGCACTTTTAAATCAATCTCCCAAGAGTTAAGCTTTTGTATTGTTGTCAGACTGATCATCAGATATGTGTGCGTTGTATTACTAAGCCGTCTTTGTGCTGCCTATGAAACATCACCAGGCTGCATCCCTTCCTAAGAGGGGAGGATTTTCAATTGGTTTGACTTCTCAGGGCTGGATTATTGCAATTCTTTGTTTGCAGGAGTTACCGACTGTGTTATCTCCTGAATGCAGCTGATTCAGGATGCAGCAGCTCACAGTCTTCTGGGCGCTTTGTTGTTTCAACATAATGTTCCCATTTTAAAGTCTCTGTGCTGGCTTCTGGTGAAATTTTGTGTCAAGTTTGAAGTCCTGCTACTAGTGTAGAATATGTTTAACATTACACCAGTTCCTTTTGCTGTCTGATAGCATGTTCCTCACTGCTCAGCAAGATCCTAATTATTATTGTAAAGCTATGCGGAAGGAGAGAGCATCTGCTCCCTGAAGGGTGTTTGGTCAAGGACCTTCCCAATGCAAAAGGGGTGATAAGAAAAGGAGGAAGCCACAAGCAAGAGGGCAAAGAGACCCAAACCTAAACTGATACAGAAAGCAGCGATGGGAGTCAGTCACACTGACTGATAAGGATATGTGGATATAATAATGTTTATTGTTAAGGTTATCTTGTCAAATGGGATTATAAGGAAAAAGGGATAGCATTAAACCAAACAGACAGAGACCCAAATCTGGCAGATAAATGCAATGGAGCAAAAGACAAGAAACCAACCTTGATGTGAGCACCCAGCAAGGCAGCCTGGTTAGAAGGGGAAAATTACTAAACACAAGGAATTGTCTGTTGAAAAATACTGATGGGGAAAGGCCTGACTGCCTGGAGCTGCAAGCCTGGTAAGGCAACCAGAAACAGCCTTGAAAAGTGCTGCTGGTGTCTTGGAAGTGCAGTCAGGGTACCTACAAACTGGAGACCTGGGAAAGGGCAGGCGAAATCGTTGTCCCTCCTCTCACCTGTGTGATGTACTTATACTCCCTGCACATCACATCCATTTCTTGTGTTTGGTACTGACCCAGCATCTAAAACTGCAACAGCTGAAGTACTGTGGGGGTACTCATTTGTCACTATCCTAAAATACCTCAGGATGTCTCAGCTTGTTCTAACTTTCTGCCTTCCTTCTGCTTTTTTGGTTTTGTTATTCTTTTGCCACTTTAATGATATCAAAAGTTATCAAAAGGTAACTCTGAAAAACATTTAGAAGGGAAACATCAAAATTACTCCCCTGCTTCTCCACGTCTATCAGCAATTAATCCTGATTCTATAGTGTGCTGCCTGGTTTTGCCATAGCTCCTTCATTTATGCAGTGGTACCCAATGTTTATGAGCAATGACACAGGCCTGTGACACTGGGCTGCTGAAATCAACCCAACCTGCATGCATCCAGCCAAGTGCAGAAGAAGCTGAGATCCTATGGAAAGCTCAGAATGATGCACTCAGAGCAGTCATTCAGACTTTGCCATGTGTGAAATACCTTTTAATCAGAGACACCTCCATCCCCCTCCCCAAGCCCTACCAAAATACCTGCAAATGTTGAAGCAAATGACAGGTGACCTCAGCACTCTGGGCAAACGATCCTCCCTTGCCTTCAGTACCACATAACTGATAAAATGGAAGCTGAGCCTTTTCTTTCTAAATTACATATTTTTTTCCTAAATGTCTTCCTTCTCTTTGTGGGGGGAAGTATCAAAGTCATTTTGCGTATTTGCAAATACTTCTAAGCAGCATGGGGTTAATGCTCCTTGAAGTGTTGAGGCACAAAAACTTGAACTGTTGTTACTGGAGAAACAGCAAGAAAGTTGAGAATAGTTGAGGATACACTAGGACTGTGTCTAAACACATGGGTATAGTGTCTTGCTGGTGAACAAGTGATTTAATACTCAGAAAGATGTTCCCCTTTTGAGTTACTCAGTTCTTTGGATTACTACAGAAACACAACCAATCTTTTCAGAGGCCTGGTCTGGAAGGGGAAAGACATTAATGTCTGGGGAGAAAGAAATAGCTGAATGCTCTATATTGCCTTAAAAACTGGCCAATGGTTTTATTATGTTTCAAACTTATCTTAAGATGATTCTTAATGCCTAGCAAATGACTGTCTCCCATTCCTTACAGACCTCTTTGCTGTGGTTGTCTGAAATAGATAGATGATTATTTATTATATTTAAAAGTTATTTGGCTTTTTGTCCTAGCCAGAACAGAAAACAGTATTCTGTGTTTGAATGTGTATTGCTTGTATAAAAGATCTAAGATTAGAAGCCAAAAGGTGCAAAATGATGTCAGTAGTCTGAGACAGAAGAGTAGCTTATACCCTTGAATGCACTAAACCCAAAACAAACCAGCGGTGGCATTGCTGGTTTTGTTGTTGTTGGTTTGTTGTTTTTTTTAACTGCCTGCTAAAAGCCAGAAATTTGGGGTTGGATTCCTAAACCCAATGGAAATTAAAATCCAGCCCTGCACCACAGAGGCAGCAGAGCTGAGCGGGGCAGGCACTCTTCCCCCCATCCCTGCATCCCTCTCACAAAACCCTTCAGCCTCTCCAGTCCAGTTGTCAAACGCAGACTGTTCCTTCCAAATTCCTCTCCTAATTTGAGTTACCAGAGAAGCGGACTTATTTCCCTGTGAATGATACACCACGGACCAGGGCTGGATGCCTTGGTAGAAGCTAGGTTTTTGCTAATGTCAGTAAATGTCAGTAAACTTCTTATGGATCAGTTCTAGAGGAGGCAATACTGGATCATTCAGCTGTCTCCTCTTCATACTCTGGATTTTCTCTCTTTCCCCTTGCATTCTCAACTATTTTAAAATAATTCGGGTTATTTTAAAAAAATAGTCTTTAAGTAGCTTGACCCCCTTGCCAGATATCCTCTTTTCTGTTCTTTGCTGTTGCTTTACCATCTCTTGCTTTCTCCCCCGAGGATGTAAGGAGGAATTAAAAAGAAAAACTTTGAATTGTTTTAATTTGACTTTTAGCTGCATATTTATGCTTCTGCTAGGTACAATGACTTAGCTCATAAATCAGTGTTCCCCTTTGTATTTAGGGGAATTCCACTGTGCTGTGTGTGATCATGTATGTCTTGGAGATGATTTGCCAAATAAATATAGATGACATAATTACAAACACACACTGTTACCCAATCCAGTCACCACTATAACCAAAGGAGAAAGTATTTCCCATTTTATGGATGTATATAACATAACCTCTGAATGTGAGGGCTTGAGACAATCCGGGATTGTTGCCCTTGGAGCAGTAACAGCCCTTGGTCAGGTACAGAAATCCTAACCAATAGCAGATAGCTATGGGAAGCCAGGCTGCCCTCTAAACTAAACTTGTATCTATTTCTTAGGTCTTGCCAAAACTGGGATTCACACGATGTTACCCATACTGACTTAAGTACAGCAATATATCCTCTTCATGTGGAAATGGTGGTTTTCAGTATCCCCAGGGAAATAACGATTCTGGCAGAATAGGCACCCACACATCCAGAATATGCATCAACAGCATGTTTCTAGTGATGAAACCACATCAGTATGAAAGAAAATCACACCGGTCCAGTTCTAAGTCTTTCTGATGTAATTGCCTTGGGAAGTGAAAGCAATGGAAGACAAACTATACACTAAATATTTTCTGACAGGAAAGATTTCTAATCATTCAGGAGAAGAGACAGGCATCACCATCTCAGATTATGCAGTTTCTGAGTAATCACAACAACCCACCAGGGACGAGAAGTCATTTCCCTGAGATAGGCACCTGAACATCTTTTCATCATTTAGCATGTACACTACATTTCCAGATTTATCTGGTGAAGAATGCTAATGAACTTTCTGGACTACTTGTATCCTACGACTCCGACAACTGTGGTTTTGTATTAAGTAATGTGGCATATTAATTCATAATTTCCATAGGATCACCCCAAAGAAGATGACAGTTTAACTACAAGAGCTGTTATAAAAAGATGTTGGATGCAAAAAATCCCCTTCCAATCTCCCTAAAATCTACAGTGACCATGCAGGTAAATGAGAGGAGATCTGGAGGCACAGGCACCTCTTTGTGTGTTCTTGTGTAGGAAGATGCAAATACATTTCTTCTCTGAGCCCAGAGGCAGCCCTGCACCGTGCTGGCACGGTGCTGCACCAAAGAATATGCAGCTCTCTCTTAGCAGGGGGTGTGTTTTGGGGGATAAACCTTATCTTAACTGTGGCTGTGCAGTTTCTGCTTGGACACAGATCAGCATGGCTTGCAAAATTCACGCTTTATGCACATGGCATGAACACTGAGCAGCACAAGAAGAATAGAGCCTGATTTCCTGACCCGGGGTCCATACTCCAGCTGATAAACCACACTGCCTCTTCTATGAGGACTTTGGTCACACTGAGAAAAATAATAAAAATACTTGGAGTTTATTATATCGGTTATAGAAAGACAGTTTGCTTTAGCACTGAGGCATATTATTCTTTAAGTAGTAAATATCTATGGGGAGGCAACCTGAGTATGGAGAAATGGATTACTTAAAGCTTTCCAAAACAATTGGACTCAAACAGCGAGAAGAGTTCTGAGAAGAAAATCAACTAATAAATTATAGCAATTCCACACTAGAGCAGGTAAGGAGAGATGGTATTTCTTACCAATAGAGACAAGGCTTGTGTGGAGAAGTTACCTCTCCATTTGACTGCCTGATGCAGCTGGAAACAGAGAAAAGAGCTTTCATGCATGAAAGCCCTTTGGGTAAGATGAAAAGCACACCCCTTTTTTCCCAACTTTCTGCTGGTCTAATAAGATGTTACCACCCCCTCAAAGGCCCACCTTGCATGTATTTTTAAATCATCACAGATGTGACTCCTATTTAAACAATCCTTTTCTTGAACAATTTACATCAAAGTCTACCGAACACAAGAGAGCCTTTCTTAAGCCTCAGACAATGGAGCTGCAACTTCTCAGGCCTCGGCAGCCTTTGCACTGAAGAAAGACAAAACAGCTTTATTTTCTTCTTCAGACAGAGAAAACAGCAACTGCTACTTCTGAATATTTGAGCCTGGGTTACAGGGAAACTTTTGTATTTCATGTTCTGGCCTACTATCAGAGATGGAAAAGAGGGGTCCAAATGGGCCTACTTGTTTGACGTCAGTAATCCAAGGATGTTTTTCCCTTCCTGGCTGCTGGCTGTGCTCCGTGAGTGGGAACCAGAGCTCTGTATGAATCGGACTCGCTAAAAGCCATGCAAACATGGGTGTGATGACATTTACTAGACTGAAAGTTCAGCAAAGTGAAATAAAATAGGGGAAGCAGTGACTTTCTTGCATGTCCTTCAGCAGAAAGTTAAGGTGAGGCTCAAAACATCAGATTCCAGAGTTTCTGGATCAATAACTGTACGTTAAAATGCTATTGCATCAATTGCACAAATGAACCAAACTGCTGCAGCCCAAATCCCAGCCAGCTGGCTGTACAGCTCTAAGGCTCCTGGGATGAACTTTGTTAAAGTCTTCATGTACCTCTTGAAGATTTTACCAGTCAACACGCCTTTCTGTATAGTAGCAGTTAGTGAATCATATTATGCATTTTGCAAACTGTTATTGCTCTCTTCAGATTACAATGAAACAAAGTCAGCCTTTCCGCAAATTGATGTCCTTGTTCAAAGGCATTTCAACTGCCTTTTGGCCTAACCCAAGTTCAAAAAGAAAGATTTGCATAACTGAAGCATACTTGGAACTTACATTAAAAATATGGATTACTTATGATTTCGGTATTATTTTCTTCTGTATTCCTCTGAGGATGAAGATAAAACATCTGCATAAACATGCATAAAAAGGCAATTTTTTTGACTCACATACACAAAATTTATTAGCAGGTAGGATGGCAGTGACTTCCCTGGCAAAATAACCTACAAAACACACTGATACAAAAATTAGTGTAAGAAAATTCCTTTAGAAATGTTCAAAATTCTTCATGGTTAAATAGTAAATAATGAATATTTCCTTGTAGCTGCAGTATGTGTTACAGCTTTAAATTACTAAATGTGCAGCAGCAGTGATTAAAAGCCTCCTTCATTAATAACTTCTCATCGATTACTCTTGTACAGGTTTAGGAACTACTGTGCATCTGACCACATAGGCAGCATGTGCTCAGTGGGGCTGCTGCATCCCTGATGCGTCATAAATACGTTGCACAGAAATATGCAAGACCTAACTGCACTCTCCCATCTCATCATACAGTTGTACCACCTACCCTTCATCTGGATCGCAGCTCTGTTGCTTATGACTAGTGCTATCTGTGCTCAGCTAAGAATCAAGCTTGCAGAGAGATGGCCGATACATGATACAAAATCTCTGGGGCATGTACAGAATATTCCAAAACTCAGCAGGCTTCCTATCGTGTCTTCTCCTCAAAACTCACTCTTACTATCAAGCTTTAGTGAACCTCTCTAAATACAGGACACTATTGCCTTTTTGGAGATTAGGAACCACCAGCCTTCAGGGTGATCTAGTGCCCTGTCAGTGGCCAGTCCACCTAAAAACGTGGCCTTCCTGACCTTGCAGTGCAGGAAAGCAACAAGAAATACTATCCTCAGTGAGGTCCTGAGTGATCAGTTATGCAAAAATCCTGATAAAGGATGGACACTTCCCACGCCCATTGTAAACACATAGGGATGTTGGTTTGACTGCCCTGAATTCTAAGTATTTTTAGCTGGAGCTCCTGAGCTGCAGGGTGTTTGACTGCAGTTGGCACTGATATAGGGAAATCTGGAAAATCCTTTGATTCCAAGATTAAATTTGGAGAAACTTTATTAGGGCTTTTATGTTTAGCTGAAAACAGATTGAAATAAAAGTGAGATGCTGTTTATTGTTACAGGAACCAAAATATGAGGAGTTAAGAGAATGGCAAAGGCAGACTCAAGTAGATGTTAATTCCTTGTGCTGAGACAAACGTTACTGACAGGCAGTACAGAACTCAGAAGAAATACAAAAAGCTTACCAGTGGAAAGCATTCTGGTATCTTCCCTGCTACTAGTGGGGAACTTGAATGGCTTAAGGTTTGTTTGATGTTTTCTGAAAGCGTCTTCAGATTTCTTTAGACTTCTTAAAAACGAAGTGTGTTGGGGCCCCTCCAGCAGTATTAGGTAATATACAGATGTTGAGACAAAAATCTTGTAGCATGGACTCTTCATAAATTTCAGTATAGAGGTTGGATTAAGTTAGACTTAAAATGACCATTAAAATGTTGTCATTATACTCACATTTCAGTCTCTGTTTATGTTCTCTGTGCTCATTGCTCTGTGTTGCTAAAAATATATTCAAAATACCAGGTTGCTGATGATTTGTGGCTGTTGCAGAGACTGGTGAATTATATGCTGCTGAGCATTGCAGGTTTTTTGTGAGACCTGCTTTTTCTAGGAATGTAGTGGAAAGTGGTCATGGATTTTATTATAGAGATGATCTGGGTAAGATGATCCCTGTAAAAAATTGCTGTATATAAAAAAGATATATACCTTATTCCTGTGGTGACAAGCAAGTAAATCTGCTGTCAGGTTCTCTTGCTTGTTTGGGCACTCAGAGAGCTTCCTACAGCTGTGGTGAAGACAGTTTCATTTTGGCTAAGTTGCCATAGGGATTCTGCAGCTGGAGCTGTAGGAGAGCAGGTTGTCACTTGTCATTAGCTTTGTTTTGATCCTGTGGGCCAGGATGTATCTCAGATACTGCCCGGTTAACTCCTCTGCTCCTGACTTGGGGAAGGATGGCTGCTGAGGACAGCCTCTGAGCTGGAATATGTTTACTCAATTCCTGCCTCTGTTCGAGCTCACCTGGTCATTTGTGCCTTATCAAAGACTCAAAGTAAGAAACGACAAAGCTGTCATAAAGATTAGTCAGTGTACTTGAAATAAGGAATCCATCACAGCCAGGCTATGGTGTCTCATTGCCAGGACCCACTCTCATTTAAGGCCATGCAGTGCATTGGAAGAGCAAAGAGGCCAAGGGATGATTGAAGTACTGTACTTGGTGTCCACAGGTTGTAAGGCATGCTAGTACATCTTTATATTATTTTAATAACTGCTTATTCTTAAGGTAGACTTAAATTTTGCTTCCAAGTACGCTCCAAGATAGGTTTCCCTCTCCCATGCCTGGTGAGAAGTATGCCTACGTGATCTAGGAGACAGGCATATGAACCACTGAAAGAGACATGGCATGTAATTAAACAAGAATGGTCGGGCTTGCTTTTTATCTCACTCATTTCAGTTCATTTTAATAGTGTCTGACACTCAGCGCTTTGTGTGTATCTCCAGAGACTGGAATGGATGTGCTGGACATAGTCCGGACAACAAAACTTGGAACTAAAGAAATGCCTGTGTGGCAGAGAAATCCCAAAGACAGGCTAAACTGCAAGTATTTTGTCATGAAACTAATGCGTAGTTAATTACTCTACTTAGACTGTGCCCAGTCCAAGTCTATGTGGATAGATGAGTAAACCCAGAGCATGGTGTGGGGTTTTGGCATGTAGTGCACTGCTCTGAGTGATATAAACAACACTATTTTCAAAGTTCCTCTTATATTGATGCTATACTGAACTCTTGTGAAATAGCCCCCTCTTCTTCTAAAGGTGATTTAAACAATCAGTCACCAATATGCGAGCTGAGGATATCTTCATTCGGCAGTGCTGGGTGCATGGGGGATCGCCCCACCAAAGTCATGCACACCTAGGGGACTTTTCAGTCCCTTCTTTATACAGGCTACTTATACCTATCCATTAATTTTCTGGGAAATTGTTTACATATTCATTACAATTCTGGGAATTCATTTACATATCTTGCGCCTGTGCAATATCCTTGAGGAGTGGTCATCTGGGGGTCTTCAGGATGAAGATCCTGAGTCTTCCTCCAGTTAACTTTTTACCTCTTGTCTCTGCACAGACTCTGTTCCTCACTAAACTAGTGACCATGATTTAAAGTCCTTGTCTTTGCCACATTGCATAGACAACAAGAACTTAGGACCAGATGGCCTTCTTAAAGATAACAAAAACCCAAGGACTTAGCAATTAGTACATCCTTTATGTCAACAATAAGGGTCTTTGGACGTTTCCCAACTTTTAGATAAACATATTATTCTTTAGATAAGTGGTACATCATTCATCATTCCCACCTTTTCTAGTAACTTTTGCAAATTCTTTTGCAACTACAGAAAATCATCGTTCCCTATGATAATTCCTCGGCAACACCAAATGAAACATTGAAGTGATATACATATTAGTATTCCTAAAATTACTACTATAATTGTTATAACAAAAGTGTGTTTTAGCCATTATAGGTTAGGCAACCACGAGGTTAGTTTATTCCATATTTCTTTAAAATCCCAATATAAATCATCTTTGGCAATTTCATGTAAAACCCTTGTCTGTTTACTCTAAGTCAGTGGAAACCCTTCCACTTTGATCTATGTACATACAACAACTAGTATTAATAACTGTACATAATCCTCCTTGAGCTGCTAATAATAAATCTAAAGCCATTCTATTTTGCAATACTACTTGTGACAAACTAGATACCTCTCTTTGTTGAGCCTTTATTGCATCAATCGTTCTATTTTCTAAGTTTTCTATTATTGCTGATATATTAACTATGGTCTTTTCCAACTCACTTACTCCCAACCATGGGATAAACCATTGGGCAAAGCTATGAAAAGCACTCGGTCTTTTTATCAGGGGGTTTTCAACATCTCGTCTAACTTTCCGAACATGATTTCTCAGGTACCCGTTTGATAAGAAATCATGCAAAGTCATATTAGTCCAAAGTCCAATTTTCTGGTAAAACATTTCAGGCTGTATCATTACTACAAGCTGTAGAATTAACAAAAAATGAGGTACCGATACCTAAAGTCGTATTGCAGACTGTTTGAACCCTTACATAATTACAGAATTACAATCTAATTTTCCTAGTCCTCTGGGTGGATTACATCTTTGTACACATGTATAGTATGATTCCTGAATCTCAGGACTATTTATCTCCAATTTCAGAATTTCATCATTTTCAGTATCCCAAGCAGTATTTTCCCAAAGATTTATCCAGGATTGATTCTTAGGCAATGGGATTCCAATTAACGATACACCTTTTCCCCCATGTTCAGGCATATGAGTACATATCCAACAGCCAGTCTTATTCAAAGACTGAGAGATGCCTTGTACCAATGATAAATGTACATTTTTGTTCCATAAGGTTAAATTCAAATTTGGCAACAGTCCCATTATAATCACAATCTGAAGAACCGTAGTCCCGTGGGTCCTGCCTGGACGACGGCCCATGATTTCTCAGGAGCCTTCTTTATCCACGAGTAATGTATCCAGGATGGTTGTTCTCTTATCTTAACGGCAGTGAAGGTCATCAACAATACTTGATACGGTCCTCCCCACTTTTCTTCCAAAGGTTTTCCTGAAAAAGTCCTTACATATACATAGTCACCGGGTTTAAAAGAATGGATCAGTTGGTCTAATCCTCTGGCCCTAGTCCCCAGAACTTGTTTATTTATATTTTGTAATTGTCTCTGGAGGGCCTTCATATATTCACATAAATATCCTTCCCCTAACTGAATTAAATCTCCCGCAAATTGCAATTGGTAAGGCCTCCCATATAATATCTCAAAAGGGCTCAAATTTTCCTTTGTTCTAGGTTTCATTCGTATTCTTAATAATGCCAAGGGAAGAGATTGTGGCCAAGTTAAGTTTGTCTCCTGTCCTATTTTAGCTATTGTTTGATTAAATGATTCATTTTTTCAACCTGTCCACTTGCTTGGGGCCTATAAGGAGTGTGTAACTGCCAATCTATTCCTAGTACTGTACTCACTTGTACTATTTTAGCACAAAAGTGTGAGCCTCGATCAGAAAAGATTGTTGTCAGGACCCCAAAGCAGGGGATAATCTCGTTCAACAATCCTTTAGTTACCTCTTTTGCCTTATTTGTTTGACAAGGAAAGGCTTCTGGCCAACCTGAAAACGTATCAGTCATAACTAATAAATATCGATACCCCCCTTTTCTTGGGAGTTCTGAAAAGTCAACTTGCCACTGATGTCCTGGATAATACCCTCTGCTAATGACTCCCAGTTTTATCCTATTTGCCACATTGTGGTTATTGCGTAGACAAATTTCACATTGCTGAGATACCTGTTTTATTGTAGTATATAAATTGCACCCTATTAGTTTCTGGTTTAAACTTTCAAAAACGATCTCTGCTTCTAGCTGTTCCAACAAGTCCCAACCTAATAAAGACTTTGGGGATCCTGGTAAATATAAAAATTTTGTATTCCCATCTCTTTTCCCAATTTATATTTCAGTGGTTTTAAAAAGAAGGCTTTTTCTTTTTGACCAGTAGACCCTACAACGGTTACAAACTCTTGATCTTCTGGTGTCAATTTCTGATTTAACACTGAATAAGAGGCCCCCATATCTATTAAAAAGTCTATTTCCTGTTCTATATTCCCTAGCTTTATTTTAACCAGTGGATCTGCTAGGGTAGATTCCCCTGTTTCCCTTCATTGATCAGGGGTAATGCTAGCTGTAACAGGCTGAGTTCCACTTAACTTAGGACATTGTCCTTTCCAATGACGTATTTCTTTGCAGTAGGCACACTGATCTGATCTTAAGGGCTGTCGAAGTCCTCCTCGTCTTCCAGTTCCCCAACCTCTTCCTCGGAGGGGATCTTCCTGTTTTCTCAATGCAGCTACAGTGGCTGCAGCAATGGTTTTTCCTAATTTCTGTCTCTCATCCCCTTCTCTATTTCGGAATGTTCTCCAAGCCTCCTCTACCAGTTTCTCCAAATCCCTTATCTCTGGTTCTTTCAACTTCTGAAGTTTCTTCCTTATATCCTCAGTAGATTGCCCTAGAAACAATGAAACCAACTGTTGTCTGCCCCCCTCAGGTGAAGGATCTAAGGTGGTGTATTTTCACATAGCTGTTCTTAATCGATCGAGAAGCTCTGTAGGGGTTTCAGTTTGTCCTTGTTTTACAGTATACAAGCTTGACCAATTTACCGATTTTGGTATTGCATTTTCAATGCCAATTTTTATCCATTCCTGATATCTCTTTAGCAATCGATAATCATTATAACCCCAGTTAGGATCTGTTCTTGGCACATGAACATCAACTGTACCCGGTAGAGCCCCAGTCATTGTCTGAATTTGGACCTGAGTCTGAGCAGTTTTAACTACTAATTGTTTTTCTGTTTCAGTTAACACATCTAGCATTAAATCTGTATCTTTCCAATCTGGATCTAGATTTTTAACAATTGGCTCAAATCTCTTAGCAATTCCTTCGGGATCATCTCCATACCCTTTTACTGCTTCTTTCCAAGAATCCAAATCATTCGTTGTAAAGGGTACTTTAATCCTAGCCAGACCAGCAGCCCCTATAGCTTGTCGTAAGGGGGCCTGAATTACTAGCCCAACCTTACTTCGGGTACAAGCTGTTATTGGAGTAAAACCTAAATCCTTTGAGCTCGATTCACCACTTGCTCCTTCAATACCTGCCTCTTCACTTACATTATTTTCTGGTTGTACCAGAGGCAAAGGTGGAGCAAAAACAAAATCCTCCATCCTTTCCTCTGGTTCATTCAATTCTATACATCTCTGCCCAATACTACATGCCGAACAGCATCTCTTCATCGTCCGTGTGCTACCCTTCTGATCCTTCTCTGTTGCTAACACTAGAGGGTCTTGTGGAGCTAAATTAATACCGCAACCCTTTTGCCACTCGGAGTGATTCCTCAGAGTGAAAAACATGTCTGCATAAGTTACTTCATCCCATTTTCCTTCCCGCCTTAAGAATAACATTAATTGCCACAAAGTATTATAATTCAGTGTCCCATTTAAGGGCCACTTTTCCCCATCTCCTAACTTATACAGGGGCCACCACTGATTGCAATACTTAATCAGGGTTTTCTTATTTACGCTTCCTCCAGGTTGTCCTCCTATTTCCTTCCAATGGCTCAAAACACATCCTAAAGGGCTCTTTCTTAATATTCCACTGCTGTTTCCACCCCATAACACCTTAACTGTTATCCCAACCACAAATCACTTTAATCTCACTTACATCTCTCTCTTTCTTATCCCAAGGAGTCCAAACCTTACAATTGGGGCATTCAATTTCTTGCCCCCACTGTATATACAATATTTCTTTACACCATATACACTTTAAAACGTATAGAGGTTTACACTCACCCTTCGGACGCTTAAGACAGTATTCACACACTCACATTTATATCACACCCAATACAGAAATTCCTTTACATTTGCAACATAACACGAGCAAAACAAGTAATATCAAGCCTATGACTATCAATCCTATATATATGGACTCCAAATCATCAAAAGTATCTAGTCTTCAGACAAAAAAACCACAAATCATCTACATTAGCTTAATATTGAAACAAACACCAAATCAAATGTATACCTGGAGTGCTAGCTACCCGGCATATGCCATCCCGCATAAGTATATAACAGTCTTATGTCTTACGGATAGCTTTACAAACAGACCGGTCCCCAAAACCAGAAATATTCCCAAATACTATATTTGAATAAAGATAATACCTGTTGCTCAGTGGGATGGAGTCCTTGTCTGCTCCCGCAGTGATCCAGATGAGACGACGAGCCCCTCCGGGAAAATCCTGGGGGTACCCTGGTTCAAACCATTGTGAAAGGAGGCAAAAAAGGTGGAAGGCAGGAGATGGGGAATCCAGTCCGGGTCGTTGGATGAAGGGAAGGAGAAGAGATGGCACTGATGCTAATCAATGAGTTTAGTCTCTTGCAGAGAACATCCTATAAAACCCAAGGACAGTTAATAGTTTTAACACTTAATGGAAACAGTAACACACCCTCCGGTGAATTCAATGATTCAGACAGTGTGAAGCAGCCCCATTTGTCTGCCCCAGAACAGGCTGCGCCCCTCCCTTCCCTTTCAATTCTAATTAAGACCTGCATTTGTAAGGAAGATAGGCTGGAATCCAAATTTAAGTTTCCTAATTTTGCCATCAGTAAGGAGCTGTATGAGCTTCTTTCAGAGCCCTTCCCTTTGCAGGAATAGCTGATAGTAGTTACAGCCTAAGTGATAACAGCAGAAGCGTGAATATTAGTCTTTCTCATACTGCACATAGTTCATGCTGGCTTCCTTCACATGAATTTTAGCAACTGATGCAGTACATTAAAAAATCAGATGTTTTTCCCTGAGGCTATCATATGCAGTAATTAAATCAAACGCACACGGGAGTTACGCAGGGGGGTTGACAATACATTTAAACCCACTGTGCTTCAAATACAGGGTGATGCACATCAGTTCAGGCTGATCATTTTTTTCCAGCAGAGGTTTGTTCCAGTGCAGGTTGCTCAATTCTACAAAGATTTAGGCATCCTGGTGGCATTTAAGCATATGCTTTACATTAAGTATGTGAATAGATGTAGTTCATTTCAGTGTAATACCCGTTTACTTAAAATGAAGCATATGCTTGCTCGTTTGCTAGTCTGTAGCCAGCTTTCCTAGGATGAAGCCCTAGGACAAGGAGAAAGGAACAAGAAAGAGCTTTTATGCCCCCTGAACAGGCTGAGCAGCATTCAAAGCAGAGGCAGACTGTGCTCAGCTAGAGCTCTGCTCCGCAGCATGGGGCCACTGAAAGGCAATGTAGCTGCAGTTTGAAGAAAAGAGGACGAAGAGCATCCCAGAGCCTGGAGCAATCTGGGCTGAATCTCTTTTCTTCCATCCAGTTAGCATGAGCTCACTTTGGATGAGCCAGCTGAGCTAAATGCTTGGAAGCTGGTGTAAGGCTTTGGTCATCACTAAATGGTGCTGCATGTGGTCTTGTCCAGGTCTGTTAATGGAGACCACACTGCAAGCCCACAAATGCCAAATAGTTGCTAAGTGGGCTATCGAGAACCTGATTGCAATGTAAATCATACAATAGAAGTGTTGGAGAGTTTCTTTCTTCTCCCTGCCTAAATGTGACTCAAGTGAAAGATCACAGTTTAAAACCTGACTTGCAAATAAATACCTTTCTGCTTCAACATAAGGCTTTGGAGGTGAAACATAGAGTTGGGGTAACAGAGGGAGCTCCCAAAGGAATTTAGTATCAAGGCAATTAATCTGAATTTTGTCTTAGAGATGCACTGGAAAGCAAAAGTGCTTTCTTGAATAAAGGCCTAGTTATGTGATAAAATTAATCTTTATTTAGGACAACACTAACAAAGGCTGAGCGAAATTCCTTCACTTTTTCTGAGTTGGAGCTGTAGATACAGGTTCCTTGTGTTAGCAGTTAGACTAGATGGAGTCACTATCCCACACAGCTTTGAAGCTGTGAATTGAAGCTCTTAAAGAAATAGTATGAGCTGGTTTCCAAAAGGTTTTTAAGCGTTTGAGGTTACTAAGGAAGCCACAAGGGCCAAACTGGCAGTCTCCACCACAGAGGAATGGGAAAAAAGGTTACAGACAGGAGGAAATTTTATTTTTCTGTTCTGTGACTGGTGTTCCCTGGTGGCTATGTGTACTGTGGGCCCTGAAATGAAGCTGAGCTGGGGGTGCTGGACAGGGACATTAGGATGCTCTTCAAACCTGTTTTGAATAACCCTGCTTCCATTCTCCACAGACACATTTTTGGCAGCATGTAAGCACTGCCAAACCCTGCAAAGTACTGAAGCAGGGGTCAGCAGCAGGGGACTTAGCTTTTACTCTAAAGATACAGATTCCCTGATTATTTCTGCTTGCTTCCCCATGGCTTCTTATAATGCTTGCAGAGTTTCAGAATAGTGCTACTAAGAAATGCACTCCACCTGTGTTGCAGATTAAAGTTTTACTGAATCTTTCTATATTTTGTGTTTGTGAAACAGTTATAGAAAGATCTTGATTTTAAAGAGTTAACCTCCATGTTAGCTATGCTGCTTGTTATCCAAGACTGTCTTACTTGAAGTTCCTATTCTATAGACCATAATAACTTTAGTCCTTAATCTTTAGACCATAACCAGAGCGTCTAGGTTCTATTGTGTATAGGTTGAGTTATTGGACAACTCGGCAAGGCAGATATCTAGCCGTCCAACCTGGCAACAAAACTTACTTTTAAGGTGTCCTGAAGTGAACTACCTTCTTTATAATACTAAAAAATACATCCATAGGTCGAGACAACCCTTGCCCAGGTGAAGACCCTTCCCCTGCGCAAGCGTAGTAACAGAAGAGGATGGCACAGCAGATATTATATGCAAATTACTAACCAATCACTGTACCTGGGAGTGTACGACCTTGTAATTTTTGTGCATAAATGTAAGGGTGAAACCTGCATAGGTGTGCTTGATTTGTGGAGACGCCACCGAGCACCCAGCACTGCAATAAAGGAGTGACTGCTGCTTAACACTGCATTGGTGTTCAGAGGTTGGATTCCCGATTTCAGTGATGCCTGGACTGAGCGCTGGCTAACAATTCCACTTCTTTTTTATGATCCATAATAATGTATATTTTGGGTAGGAGCATCAGGCATGAAGCAGAGTCTCTTTTTCTTTTTAACCTTCTGCTATCTTCTGGGAATATGCAGCTATTTATAATCCTGCCAGATGTTCCAAGGAGGATTTTTTGCAGCATGTGTTCTTCCTCCATCGATAACTCTGCATGTAGAGTGTGGGAGCATCCCTGCAATCTGTACCAAGTTTTCTTATTTCTTGATTTATCTCTTACTGTCATGGAGTCAAGTGTGTTCTTTTAAGCCAGTGCTGTTCATGCAGTGACTGTGAAGGACGGGAGAAGGCTCAGGCTCCCCAGTGCAGTAGCTCATGGTGCCAGGAGTCTAAGCAGCTTCATTTTCACTGCTACAGCACCAGTCCAGCTTCATATGATGCTGCAACACAAATAGAAACTTCCCTTTCCCCAAACAGCATTGTGTTCTCAGGCAGGAAGGGTGAAAAAAAGTGATTTCTGGACTCACCACCTACTTTTAATACACTTGCTGCATTGCAGATGATGAAGCCAGTTAGTATTATGTGGCTGCAAGTACCTAATCTGTGCAGGCTCATGAAATCTGTTCATTCACAATCTGCATGCTCTTTTCATTTAACACAGACTTCTCATGTGAGCTAAAACTTCATTTTAAAATCAGCTTTCGACAAAAAAGGCCAGTGAGAAATGGACTGGTTGGTGTATCACGAGAGGCATCTGTGTCTCAGCGTTTCCCAGAAGGTCTCCCCAGTTACCCGTTGCTTTGTGCAATGCCTCAGCATGCAGTTTTGCAGTTCAAGTAATACATAAGACAGTTCTTTTTAAAACGTAAGAAGCAAATAAGTGGCTCTTCTGGTAGGTGAAATGGGTCAGCCATGTCTTTCAAATATTTCTAAGTGTTGGGTTAAATTCAGAAAGTTCACAAAAGAGCAAATCATAATTCACATTTTTCATATATGGTCCAGTGATAGGAGATGATTTGGAATACTTACAATTCAGGGTGCCCAACATGAAACATTAATGAATATTTAGACATTTCTGAGAATTCAATTTTTCTAGAATGTTGCAGAAAAGTGCCACATATCCATTTTTTTCCCCTTTTTTTTTTCTTTTTAAATCCAGACCGTGCTGATTATTTGGTGATACCAAAGCATATGGTAATTCAGCACAACTGAGTTTTTCTCTCCCTTCAATCAATGTAATACAGTAACATCACTGACATAGAAGATTAGCAAATTGCCACAGCATTCTTCTGAATTGCATTTTCATTTAAAAAATTATAAATCTTGTATAACAAGATTAGGATTTAAGTTCACTCCTGTGCAGACAGACCATGTTCTCCTGCAGGATTATCACTGTGACTGTAATACTACAGCACTAGCCATGAAGAAGCAAAGCTTTTGAAGGACTACAGAGAGAGGTGAGCAAACTTGAAAATAAATTGCATGACAGAAACTTTTAAAACTCCATTAACTGAGACAATTTACATATAACAAATATATACTTAACGGAAGTTATTTGTTGCTAATTCTCACAACACCTAAAGGAAGTGGTTATGAAAATCCAAGGTTTCTTCCATATTTTGCTTTGTTGCTATTGTGAGAATCTGGAGCTTAAAATTTAAGTGCCTTATAAATAAGTTTAATGAGATGCAGGAAAAGGAATCTTACAAATTCAACCGAAATCATATAATTGACCATGTGATCAAGTCTCACTGGAGGCTAGAAAAAGCAATCGCATGTGATCTGGTTATTATTAAACTTGTAAATCTATTCTTATAAATGCTACGATGTGCTAGTATACATTAGTCATATCAAACTGACAACGTAATTCATTAAACCTTTGAAGAAAGCTCTCAAACTCAAAAAGAATTAATGAAAAATAGAAAGTAACATTTTACTAAGTTACAGCTTTTTACTTCATTCCTTACATGGATGAGCTGGACTTATTCATAAACTGCACTGACACATATTGTGATGCAAATTTGAAAAAAAAAAACTTTGGCTGGCAAAATAATTACAGTGTCCTGTTGGCCTGAAGGTGTAACAGCATGGAAATCTGCTTCAGGAAGCCAGAAAGTGAGCTTTCTCCTGATAGATGATTACAGACACTTTGGTAGCTAACTCCGGTGGTGAAGGTTTAATCCTTGCCTATTCTCAGACACAGCAGCAGCCACCACGTTTGAAGACAGAGGCGCTGGGCATAGATAAGAACCTGGGACAATTCTTTGCTGGGAACATCAAGTCACTGGCCACATGTATCACTGCAGGGCATCAGGGTGAGACAAGACAGCCCTTGCCCCACTGTTATCCCTTTTCAGAAAGATGATAATATTACACCTTTCTTCTTTGAAAATGACTGATACATCTCTTGTCAAATCTGTCTGAGTCACACTTGTGCCTCTTGTTTGATTATTCCTGATTTAGTATTTTCTAGGTCAAGGCTATTTCACTGCCACTATGTGAGCTGTCACCAAAATGAGTTATATCTTCAATTACAGAAACACATGGGATATCACACCTTTTGTTCATACTTGATGTGGAAATGTTGTCAAGATTTAGTTGATCCTTACACGTTTCATTTCACCCTGAACTCCAGAAGAAAACTAGCATACTTCATCATACAATAACAGCATTTTGCTGGATGGCTTTCCACTTCTTTGCTCTAGAACTGGCATCTCTGTTTCTGGGAGACACTTTTGTTAGCGTTAGAAACTGTTTTACTAGATGCCAAGGATATATTCATACCTATCACAGCAACTCCTGCACATTCTTATTTCTCATCTGATGCTCGCATCTCCAGGACTCTCCATCACAGCCCTGTTTCACCACTCTGCCCAGCATTCGCACTTGGCAAGCTCCCACTTTCTGCCTCCAAATATTCTTGTCTGCTACTCCCTAGAACCCCTCTGCTCTCCTCCTCCAGGGCCTGTTGCTGCCATCCATGCTGTTCCCCTCTGGGCTGCTGGGCTATTCCTGATTCAGACAGTAATTTGCACGTTAGAAGATACATAGTAGGCATAGCAGACCGTAGGATGTCTGCCACTGCTATACATCTTTTGCAGGAAGACGGAGACAGGAAAAGCAGCAAAGATATCTCTCTGAATACTAACTTCCACTGGAAGTAACAAAAACATAGCAACAAAGTGTATGAAATATATAAGGCTTCTGGAGTATTCTGTGAACATGTGACAACCCACCAGGACATACAATGTCTGCAGTGCTGGGCAGTTCCTCCATGCCTGGATTCAAGAACTGCTGATGAAGCTGGGCTTTACTTGCCATGGCAGTCTTGGTAACAATGACAACTTAAAAATGAACAACTTTGACATATCAGTTTCTGAATTATGCTGGGTTGGAGTAGCGGTCAGCTTTCCTTTTGAGCCATAGCTGTATTTTGATCAAGATTAATTCAATATCGTGACTTGATTCATAAATAATTGATGCATCTGTTACACCGTTTTGCTTTTGATCTTTTCAGAATGAAACAGAATTCAACACATGTAGTGTCTTGAGACACGTAAACAAAACTGTAGTACCGGCAGAACACATACTGACACAAAGGCAGGGCTTGGCAGCATTACTAGTTTCACAGAGAGAACAGTTACTGTGCTTCGGAAGTTTGAAATCATCAGCTGAAATGTCCTCAGATGAAAACTGTTTTTACTCATAGTTGAGAGAATTATTCTTGATAGAGTATCAGCAGACAATTTTTTTTTTCTTTTAATTCTTCTGATCTGTACGAAATACAAATTTTGCTCCCATCTCTATTTCAGCTCAGCAATACTAACTCTTTCTCTCTTCAAGTCAGTCCTCTTTTGTACAGAAGTAAAAATCACAGCCTCTCACATGAGTCCTCAGTGGCTAAAAGTCATGCTGAGCTAAAAGGGTCTAAACAGAGTTCTTAACCTTCCTGGACTCTCCCCCTCTTTCTGGACTTTCTGGGACAACACTGCTATCCTGCTGGTCACCTGTAACCCAGGCACCACCATGGATCTCTGTTTTGAAATGATGTCTCTGTTCAGCACAGGACTTTTGCATATATAGCCCATCACCACACACACATCTCCACACTCTTTTAACACGAAATGTTGCCTGCATCTCTGATCAGGTGTCATGCTCTCAACCAAAATTGTCCTTCCAATCAGCACCACCTACACTTAAAAAGTTTTTTATAAATTTTCTTAAATACCAGCACAGCTATCTCTTTCCAATTCCTTCCTTAACACTGCCTTTTGTTATTATATATACCAAGGGGGGGGGGGGGGGGGGGGGAAGGAAGGAATAATTAGGCTTCTGCTACATTATGATTATGGCTTGTTCCGGTGATCAGCTTGATCTGTCTCCAGTTTGTCCGTCTCCAGTTTTTTGGACTGCAATCTCACACATAGACATAGGAACAGAATATATAGGTCATAATCATGAAGTATGTGATTATATCTTGAAATTAAGTAATATACAAAGATTCTGGGGGATTGTGGGGGAGAGTAATCAAAACTAGCCTGTTGATTGTGAACTTCTTGCACACAGCTATAAAATAAGGGGCCAACAACCGCTGGACCTACAAATGGGGAATACCAAACAAAAGCTTGAAGGTGCAATATGATGCTCAGTATATGTTATCGGTGAAATACTGCATGCATATTCAGAATTTATTTTTAAATACTCAGTTTTAACTATTAAAAGAATAAGCAAAGATGCTGTTTGCATGTCACAAGCAGAGGGCATGCCTGACTACAAAAACATGCTAGTAAGTAAAGAGAAGAGAAAACTTCTCTAAGTGCAGAAATTCTCAAAGGCAGCACAGATTTTTCTTTAGATAAAAGCTGAGTATAGGTTGTATGGGTTAAGTACTAGAATGCTTTGAGAAAAACTACAGTTGTTAAAAATATTGACGAAGTAGCTAAAAGACATGAAGAAGAGAGAAGTCAGTCCTACATGGTCATTTATTGCTACCCAAAGGGTACTGTAAGGAAAAAATACCAAGGTTTGTACAGCTTTTCTCTCCAAATCATGTATTATTTATTGTAGATGAAAGAAAGCACAACACACTGGTGATAAATTCAATGAAAGATCTACTACCTAAAACTATCTTGCATTCCTTTGCTTATCACTTAACAAACAGACACCTTTTTATTAATATAGTGAATTAGAAATGGGAGACTGATACATTGTTACTCTTAGTCTTGTGGGTTAATTCTTTCATTTTATGAGTAAATTATTTCAGCTCACTACAAACAGCAAACCAATTTTTTGCTTACTGTCATTAGCACTAATCAATAATTAATTAGGATTATTAAAAATTGTTAGCATGGAAATTCTCTCCTCTGCACTTATTTAAATGTCAACTTTATTTTGCTGGGAGGTTGGCATAAGACTGAGACAGCTGCACGGTCATGGAAAATAAGCTGCAGAAAAAGTTCAAGCTGAGAAGTAGATAGGATTTCTTATTAGTCTCAGTAAGCTGTCTATCTGCCCAGGGTGAAATTCAGCTTTTTTTTTTACTTTTATAGATTAAAATTGTGGTATTAAAGTTTAGTCCACAAATGTGATGACTCAGTTGCTGCTTCCTCCTGCAGCCTCGATATTTAGTTGATTTTCTATTTAAAGATTAAATTCATTTTCAATTCTACATTGACAAAAATGTGTTGGGATCTATCTCTCATAATTTACTGGAAGCTAGCAAAAAAAACCCCACAGGAATGATATTACTGTGGCTATGAAAGCAACTGACTCAACCACTTTTAAAATAATACCAAGCCCAGATGAAAGAAAACTGGCTCACAGTGGATGCTTCAGCAGTTACATGTCCAATTTAAGGAAAGGAAAAGTCTCCCAACAGATTGTGCTCCCTGGGATTGTGATTCCTGCATCGCAGATGATGTCATGGGAGATTAAAAAAAAAACACTTTAAAGTTTCTAGGACGTCATGTCCCAGCACAGAAGGCTCTGTAACTGGGTAAAGTTGTAAACCAAGACTGTCAGCAATCTCTGTTTAAGGTACCCGAGGATATGGGCAAAGATAAAAGCAGCGTGTTACTTCTTGGCACTATGGGGAGTTTAATATAGGTGAAAACAACTTCAGGTTTGCTTTAATTTACACTGGGATCTAGAAAGCTCCTGTATGAGCCTACAGCTGAGGGAATGCAGCTAACCTAGAATTAATGATGGAGTTAATGAAAGTGTAACGAGTCTCTAACAAAGTGTCTGTGTAAACTGCCTGTGGTGGCACCCCGGTGGAAACCACGTGATTCAGTCGATGTGATGTGCGGCCCTTACCCTGCCCCAGCACTGCTACATGTATCTGCACTGGAGTAGTAATGACCAGATGCCATGGTTTTGGTTCAAATGACCAATGAGAAATTGGGATTACAGGTTTTTCTTATAAAAAAATGCATATAGAGTGACATTAGTCATTAGCTACTCTCCCCACCTGGATCTGCATATTTAGTTTTGGTTCGTTTCATGTTAATCGAGGTGCCTTACCTTGCTGCCAGTCCACTGAACAGCCATGTCTTTTTCCATGTCGTATCTTAGGAGTGAGAGAATGGCAATTCCTTTTTAAAGTAAAACATGGCCACCAAACATGTTTTTTAGAAGTGCCAGTGTCCCACTTCAATACTCCGAACTATCACAAGCTTTAATGGGCAGAACTATTCCTTTTTAGTACACTCCTGACACATACACACATGAATACATACTCACATACGTGTATATACTCATATGCTCATAGTATAAATACGAGTGGTATAATAATTGCCTTTGATTAACTTCTGAGACAATGCTACACTGGGCTGAATGAAAGAGAGAATTAAAACACTGACCTACAACTGAAAAATACATTTTCGCTGTTAAAAAGTACATTCCCTGTCTGTAGGCCAATGCTTTGGCAGAGCACAAGTCCCCACCAAACAGCTTACAACCTCTGTCTTTGTACATAACACAGCACTCTGGCGTTTTCCCTGTTCCAGGCAACAGTGATGTGGGCTGAGTCTCATTACATTGACTGGTTGCATCATCCCATTTTTATGGCTATAGCAAGGATATCCTCACATGATACTCAGCTTCCACCTGTGTCACGTGGTTCAGCTTTCACACGTTACATTTCTAGCAACTTCAGACATTAAAACAATGTGTGAAGCTATCTTCATCAATTGCGAATGGGTGATCTTCCTTTACAACGATGTGGTACCTTGTCAATATTTCCACTACCAGATTAGTAGGAGAATATGCATGGAGTCATGTTAACTATGTTTGGAGAAACCTGGCAAACGTTGCTGCATTTCACAGCAGAAACTTGGGAATTCCCATCAGCGAGCCATATAGACCAGGAAGACTTGGAGACGCAGGTTACCACCCTAACTTCTGCCAGAAAGTATTGCAGAGCAAAAAGTACTGCAGTATTGTGAAAGGGAAACATCTCCAACCATGGCAATCAGTTCAGATACAGCTTTGCTTCAAGGCTTCTCTGGTGCATCGTGGGGTACAAACTCAAAGAGGAATGTTTCCTTTGGTGGGGGCATTCCTGCTTTTTTTCAATAAACTTCTACATAGCTAGTACATAAATACAGAAATTGTTCTATAGATACATTTGAAACTGGCAAGTGGATACAAAAATGAAATTGGCAGGAACGGCTGGGCTGACGGAGACACTCACACATGTATGCAACGCAAAACCGGATTGTAAAGTGAGCTGTATTAGGAAATTTTATTACCTCTCTGTGACACCAAACGGCTGAGCAATATGTCTTCATCTCATTTCACTGATGGGCACATCGGTAAGTACTCTACTGCAGATCTGGAGCAGTAATTTTCCCTGGGCAGTTGCATACTTTGATATTTTAGGAAGTAAGCAAAGTAAGGCATTACAAATAATGTCATGAAATGGAACATTCCTTTAATTTATGACTCATTAATATGCAGATATATGCTTAGTCTTTTGAAACTTTGCAATGAAAATCATAACGAAATAGAATTGGGGAAATATGACAGCAAGAAGACTCACTTCCATCTTCACAGGTTAGCTGAGACAAATATTTCCTTTTTTTAACTACAGATAACAATATTTAGGTAGCCAAATGGCTGCTTAGCGGCAGGTGCAGAATAACAAAGGTCTTTTCAAATAAAGGTGACTGTATTCTAACACATAACTAGAGAAAACAGATGCTTGCTGGTGATTTGCTTAAATTTTGCATGCCATAAAAACTATGCTTTATACTGATTCTGAAAGAGGATTGGTAAGTCACTAACATGTCCAATGCAGTCTCACAAAAAAAAGTACATTTTTCTGCAGCACATACATAAATTCCAGCTATGGAAACTCATTAAATCCAAACTCAGATGCTTAATTAATTCAGTCTAAATTCAGGCATTTAGGCAAGTAGACCAAGAATTTCCAGGTAGAACTAACTTCAGGTAGAACTGGCATCACTTTGGTATGACTTTCATAACCTGAATATATATTGATAAATAAAAGGGCTTGGTTACATATATGTAGTGACATTCATCTCCCTTAGACCTCCTGATTTATAAACAGTATAACGTAACTTACAAAAACTTGGCAGTTTTGTATGCAAAAATGATACGCTTTTGGTAAAGCATTCTCTGTGAGGGGTATGTACATTACTGCAATCTGCTACATACCTTCTTAAGAGAAATACACATACTAATTAATACACTGATTTAACTGAGGATGTTGGTGCTAGGACATCATTTTCCCAGAAAAATAAAATGGAAAATCAACAGTGTCTAAAATTAATTGAAATGTAATTGAAAATTAAACTATCTACAGTGTGAATTGACTTTGTTTATTGGGAGTTTGTAAAATTATATTTATTTTCTCTCCTCACCTTTAATAGATTGCTCCCCTTGAGGCCTGAATTCTAAGTAATATGTTATGATACTATGTGACAGGCTTAGCTGTCACTGAAACAGCAGTGTTTGACTATGGTAATATTTTTATCAAATCTTGTTTGGAGATCTCAAACTTTAGATGGTTTGTCATATTTCTGTCTGCAAAATCCTCTACATTAGATACTATGGGAGTATTTCATCCAAAGAATTACTGTTTTTCATATTAATGAGTTATAAATGAGAGCTTAATTACCACTAATTGCTTGAAAATCCACTGTCAGTGATTATAATCACGAACGATTAGATTGTTAAACATTCATCTTTGTCTATCTTTAGCAAAATTAATGAGAAATTAGGGATCAGATCCTCAGTTTCTGATCCTACAGCTAAGTGCCAGTGGATGAGAAGCGCGGCTGGCCGTGAGCGGTGCCAGGTCACCTCTGCTGTTACCCCCTGGCAGCAGCACAGGGGCTGACTGGGAGATAGCAAAAGACGTGAAAGGAATATATTGCACTCCTGCAATCTACAGCCCACAGAAACGTCTCCAGGGACTACTTTTCCTGATGGAACTCAGAGTCTTTCGGTCCAAATCTTCCGTTAGAAAGCCTAACTTGTTCCTTGTTTCAATATGGTGTCGGGAGAGCCCATACCCTGAGGGCACCAAACAACTTCTTGCAGTTACAAGTGCAATGTGGGCACAGACTGATCTACCTCTCTGTGACTTCACTTGACATTAAGTAATAATTATTAGGCTTCTGGTGGGCATTTAAAATGTGTTCGTTATGCACCTGGCCACCTTCCTACAGCTGGTGCATAGAGCTACTACCTTCCCCAGAACGGCCTGCAGCAGAGTAGATGTATTTCAGATAGACCAGAGTTATCTGGTGCAACATACTTGTGCCCTTCAAATGTACTTTCAGTATGTATTTAAATATGCATTTTTTAAACAACCCACTTGCAAAATGATACCAATTGGACTGTCAGGTTTCCATCTGCATAAACGTTACAGAGTTTGCTTTTATTAGTGTATTTTACTGAAGTTTGTGAACCTCCTTATTGCAGTATTTACTTAAAATATTTATTTGCTTTGTTACAACCTTGTCCTTTAGTTTAAGCAGCTCTTCACCCCTTTGTTGTCTATTCTTCAGAAAAGTTCACATCCCACCCTTATTTAGGATGTGTCAGATAACCATTAGCAGATAAAGCTGAAACCATTGTAGAAATTACTGCAGTTATCTTTTCTTTTTCATTGTTTAAGGTTAGTTCCTCTACCACAGTGTGCACAATGAACCAGTTGAAATCTCTTCATCCACTTCAAAGAAAAATCACCCAGTTTGTACTTTAAATAATCTCCACCTGGGAACTGGAGTTAAATGGATGACTTGTGTAGAGGCAGATGATGAGACTACCTTGTAGGGATGTAGTGATGACACTGGCTTGGCTGAAAGAGCTGTATCATCCAACAAGGCAGAAAACTTGGTTGCAGTAATTTCTTAACCACCTCAATGACGCTTTTAAGAGAACATCTTTCCAGACCAATAATTTCTTATCTCCCTGCTCTTTGTCAGAGCCCTGTTCTGCACCTCTGTCAGCTTGAATTGACTTTTTTTGAATAGGAAGAGTCTGCTATGTAATAATCCACACGCAGTCTCAATAGCATCCTGCACAATGGCATTTCTGGTAAAATGTGTCTTGGAAAGACTGAGAGAAATAAAAAAATAAAGCATATATTCTATGTACATAATTCTCTCACTATAGTTCCACATTCATACATAATCTACATAGAATATGTAAGTTTTCTATACACAGTTCTATGTATATATGTACGTATAGTACTACATGTATAAATTGAAGAATCTAATCCTGTAACTCACTTAGAGCACACGTTTGTAAGCTTAAGGAATGAGGAATTCCAGTGATTTGAATGAGATGAGTGTATTACATTTTATACTTAACAGATTGTTGCTGAACTGGAGCTATGGATAAGAAAACTTAAATGAAAATTAATCACTACTTGTACTGAAAATAAGTTTGACAAACAAAAAAGTATTAATATAAAATACCTGACTATAAACACAATGTGAAAGGATTCTCTTCTGCTGTTATATGCAAGTTTCAAACCTCAGTTTACTGTTTGCTTTCTCATTTTGAATGTATTTGATATGTAAGCAACTCATAGCCAGAACAAGATGAAGACATCTGACAGCTTAGTATAAAGAAATCATTTAAAGCTGTGCAGAAATGCATATTCAGTAACAACATAAATTAAAATTGAGGTTGATGAAAGATGTAAACTAAAACATTATACACACCACATAACCAGCCAGATACTTAGGCATGAATCCTATCTCTAGCAACTGCTACTTAAAAGAGTTTTGACCTCCTGAATGAAAATAAAAAATCACACTTACTAAATTTAAACAATTTTACTGGAAAGTAGAGATTTCCTATAGGAATATATGGACACATATGTTAAATTCAACAAAGGCAAGTGCAAGGTCCTGCACCTGGGGAGGAATAACCCCACGCACCAGTACAGGCTGGGGCTGACCTGCTGGGAGGCAGCTCTGTGGAGAAGGACGTGGGAGCTCTGGTGGGCAGCAAGTTGCCATGAGCCAGCAGTGTGCCCTGGTGGCCAAGGAGGCCAATGGGTCCTGGGGGGCATCAGGAGGAGCGTGGCCAGCAGGGCGAGGGAGGGGATCCTGTCCCTCTGCTCTGCCCTGGTGAGGCTGCACCTGGAGTGCTGTGTCCGGTGCTGGGCTCCCCAGTTACAGAGAGACAGGGAGCTACTGGGGAGGGGCCAGCGCAGGGTTACGGAGGTGAGTAGGGAGCTGGAGCATCTCCCTGATGAGGAAAGGCTGAGGGAGCTGGGCCTGTTTAGCCTGGAGAGGAGCTGACTGAGAGGGGATCCTATCCATGCATACAAATGCCTTAATGGCGAGTGCCAAGAGGACAGGGCCAGGCTCTTTTCGGTGATGCCCAGCGACAGGACAAGGGGCAACAGGCACAAACTGCAGCACAGGGAGTTCCACCTGAAAACTTTACCCTGAGGGTGACAGAGCACTGGAACAGGCCACCCAGAGAGGCTGTGGAGTCTCCTTCTCTCGAGGCGTTCAAAACCCACCTAGACGTAACTCTGTGCAACCTGCTCTGGGAGGAGCTGCTTTAGCAGGGGTTGGACTAGATGATCTCCAGAGGCCCCTTCCAACCCCAACCATTCTGTGACAGTGATTCTGTGACACTGATAGGCCTGAGAAACTGGACAGAACTGTTCAACAGTCTTCAGTAATAGCTTTTCATCTACAAATTTAAGAGTCCAGGATTCTGTATTACTTACTTCAGGTCAGTCCTGCAAAAACAGCATTATAGTCCCTCCATTTCCATCAATACCTATATTCTTAATAATTTTAAATTATTAAAGCTATACATATATTTATTTTTCACTTTTTACCTCATGATAATAATGGTGCCACTTTGGATTAATAAGCAGAATTATTACTGGGTATTTTGTTTGAATTCCAGACTTGAAGCTAAATGAGACAGTAGTGGTGGTCCCACTCAGTTAATAAGCAGGCTTTTGGAAGCAAGGCTGCAATTACTGAAGTAGCTATTTTTTGGTTTGGTCTAATTTCAGCTGGACTGGTTCCCTGAGCTAGCTCTCTTCATAACCACCCAAATCCTAGACCAGAAAATGAGTAGAAGTGGGGGTTGAACAGGGAGAGTGAGACTCTCCTCTTCAAGGCAATACGGATTTATGTTGTGTTGAAGTGACCCTAGGAGGGACTGCAGCCTCAGAGTCACTAAAGTGAAAACTACTTTTTTAAAGACTGATCTCTCATTTTAGGATTCTTGCTCAACTCAAAGACAAATTTCAGATTTGCTCAGTAGTAATCCATAGAACATGCAAATTCTGAACCTCACTAAGAACTGCTTCCAAAGTATTTCATTTCAGCTCCCACACAGCCTATACAAAACATGGATTTTCTGAGACTCCTTGCAGTTAATTATATTTGGGTTTTTTTTTTCTGAAAGATGGCCTATCTGTACACAGAGAAATCTGCCCCAACAGATTCCACGGTTTCAAAAGCTAGAAAAAAGTATTTCACTCTGTTGGAAAGCATATGCCTTGATACGATGCTTTAAAATGTACCTATAATTCCAAATTAAGATTTTTTAACAAGAAGTGGACTAAATTAGCCTACTACATACTAAAACTTCTGCTCACTTATATGCAAATCCAGTAACATTAAAACCAATTTCATTTTATTAGTATGCTTTGGCAAAACTGTGATGAGTAACAGGCCATTTGAAAAAACAAGGCTGTATACAAACTGGTATATATAAACATAAATCCGAATCAGCTGCATCTTTTTCTGCTACTCTTTCCCTAACTCCATTCAGAATAGTTTTGGTCCATTAATTTACAATATATAGCTAAATCTGAAACTCTGTTTAGGCCAAGCTATGATGATTGTGCATGCACCCGTATGTATATAAACAGAAAAGCTGACTGGTAAAAAGAAACCATGCCTGATTCACACAACTTTTATTTACTTATTTAAATATTTCACCCAGCTCAGACCCCAGAGAGAGAATATCACTTTAGCCTTCATAGCCCAGGATGCAGTAGTCATTTATCCCTCTAATACGAAGTGCAACAATTATGCATAATATAACTTTAACTGTAATTTGGACGTATTGTTGTGCATTTTAGAGTGCCATTCGCAAAATTTGACCAGAGCGAAGGCTCCACTGTTGCAGATTGTCTTAGTGATTTACTGAATCTTTCTATATTTTGTGTTTGTGAAACAGTTATAGAAAGATCTTGATTTTAAAGAGTTAACCTCCATGTTAGCTATGCTGCTTGTTATCCAAGACTGTCTTACTTGAAGTTCCTATTCTATAGACCATAATAACTTTAGTCCTTAATCTTTAGACCATAACCAGAGCGTCTAGGTTCTATTGTGTATAGGTTGAGTTATTGGACAACTCGGCAAGGCAGATATCTAGCCGTCCAACCTGGCAACAAAACTTACTTTTAAGGTGTCCTGAATACTAATATTTTTAAAAAAATATTTTTATATTATAAATTTTTATAATACTAAAAAATACATCCATAGGTCGAGACAACCCTTGCCCAGGTGAAGACCCTTTCCCTGCGCAAGCGTAGTAACAGAAGAGGATGGCACAGCAGATATTATATGCAAATTACTAACCAATCACTGTACCTGGGAGTGTACGACCTTGTAATTTTTGTGCATAAATGTAAGGGTGAAACCTGCATAGGTGTGCTTGATTTGTGGAGACGCCACCGAGCACCCAGCACTGCAATAAAGGAGTGACTGCTGCTTAACACTGCATTGGTGTTCAGAGGTTGGATTCCCGATTTCAGTGACACCACAGCCATGCCTTTAAGCTGTGTTCTGTGTTAGTATGTATCAATTACGCACACAATTTCTCCACGGCTTTCTTTCAGTCGCTTTCTCTACCTGTAACATTTATTTTCCCGGTGTGCAGAGGGGACAGGCCCAAGGCCTCCTGCCTCCCCCTGCCAGCCCCTCACACCAGGCACCCTGCAGCCCACACCCAGCCCTGCACGAACAGCCACCACGGCCACCGCACGCCATTCCGTGTCCCCTAAAGGCCGTCCTGTGTCCCCTACAGGAGGTGGCTGGAGTTCGACATAGCCACTGCCGCACCTGCCACCTCCTCCTGGCTCGAGGCCCCAGGTCCAGGCCTGACCCCCGGGGGCAGCGCGGCCCCGCTCCCAGCGGCACTAGGCTCCCTACGGCAACACCACCACCTCTCCCCGGCGGAACTGCTGCCAAGCAGCCTAAAACGCAGCTCCAGACACCTACGCCAGGGACATCCCTGCGGGACAAGATGCCACCTCACCACCGGGACTCCCGAACCGCCCACCAGCCCCTCCCCCCCCCCGCGCCGCCCGGGCCGCCCGCCCCGCGGCCTACGGCGCCTGCGTGCGGGCCCCGCACCTGCGCACTGCCGGGGGGCGGGGCTGGGCGGGCCCGGCGCGCGGGCAGCGTGAGGGCGGGAAGATGAGGTAAGCTGCCGCGCGTGGTGGGGTAGGCGGCCGGTCCCGGGCTGTCTGGCTTCTGGCAGTCGAGCTGGGGGAGAGGAGGGGAGTGAGGTGAAGGGGCAGACCTGCTCCTGTTGCGCTCCGGTTGGGAATCGGTGCGGGGCCGCACGCGGGGGTGAGGAGCCCGGAGTCCGCTTCTCCCACGGCCTGCCGGCGTCAGAGCCGCCCCCTGGGCCGAGACCCGCCCTCGGCCTCACAGACGAGTGGCTGAAGGAGCTCTTAGCCCGGGCTTCGTGGAGCGGGGTCGGCGTTGTGGAGGCTGAGGGTCGCCATTTGCCCACAGCCCGGGCACGCCGGTGCTGGCGGTGACCTAGTGGGGCCAGGGTGCTTATGGGGCCTGAGGGGAAGGAGAACCGAGCGAGTCTCTCCAGCTAAACTGTAGAAACACACGCTAAGTCTAGGCGTTTTAGGACCAGTGATCCGAGACAAGTCCTAAATCATCAAATCCAACCACGAAATCTAATTTGTGCTTTTGGTATCCTTACTTGGACTTAGCTGGAAAGTAAGTACTTTTTGTCCCTCCTAATCAGTCTGGCGTGACATGTACAACCTTGGTACAACCTTTCTTGGTCAGGAACATCCTGAATTCAAGCTTTGGCTGATGCTAGTCCTTGTGTCAGCATTGTCATTTAATCTAAATTGTTTTGTGAATATGTTGCTCTAAACATTCTTTCTCATGTGAACTCTAGGATGGGATCCCTTTGAAGACTGAGATACCAACATAGTCAGTGGAAGCATGGGTTTTCATCCAGTGGCTTAAAAGCGTTTAGTATAAGTTAAGATGTGCTGGGATGTTTGAGAAGCAAAGAGCACTGGCAGATACGGTGTCATCAACAGGCAATTCGTGCTTTTTTTGGAGTGCAGTTGGGCAGCAGGGTAGAGAAGCTGAAGTACCTTATGACTTTAGATGCATTTAGAACACTGAGTCATGTAGTCAGTGGAGCAAAAGATTTTTTTTTTTCTTCAATCCACACAAAGTTTTCAGCCTTTTCTAAAACTTTCCGTCCTTGTTTGTTCTCTGTTTTGGAGGCTACTGTCAGAATTTTTTTCTTTGCATCCTTGATATTTATTCCTAGATCAGTTTTAGAGATCAACCTTAATGAAGCTATTCAGTATTTTGTATCTTCATTCCATTTTGAATAGATACTGTGGACGGGTGGGTGGATCTGTTCAAAGCTGATCTGATAAAATGAGCCAAGGCTATTTGTATGATTTTAGGGGAAGTAATTTGCCTGATACATATGATTATGCATTTGGTTTTTGATAGCCGCATTATTTTGATTTCTCATACTTGCTCTGTGTCCTGGTTTCGGCTGGAATAGAGTTAATTTTCTTCTCAGTAGCTGGTGCAGGGCTGTGCTTTGGATTTGGTGTGAGAATAATGTTGATAACAGATGTTTTTAGTTGTTGCTGGTTAATGTTTACACTAAGTCCAGGCCTTGCTGGAAAGAAGGCTGGAGGGGACACAGCCAGGACAGCTGACTCAAACTAGCCAAAGCGATATTCCATACTGTAGAACATCATGCTGAGTATATAAACTGGGAGGAGTTGATGACCAGCTGTTTAGTAGTTAGTTACCCGCTGGGGTTAAACCATACAGTATGTGATTTACTTGTTTATTTTCCAAGTTGCTTCACACTTACAATTTCTTCATGTCTAACTGTGTGTGATGCTTAAAAATGTGTAATTTGAAGTACTGAATTTTACTATACTGGCATTACTTCTGTTACTGGGGTTATCCATTTTTTCCTCACTAATTCCACTTGGTTTTCTGTTGATGATTCTACAATCCTGATTTTTACTTCAGAAAACTCTGAAGGTGAGGTATAAAAATAAAAAAACCCCCTATTTCCATAAATACATTTGAGGAAATACTTAATAGAGATTGGTCCCCAAATGAACTCTTAGTATACCATTTTCCGTAACTACATTTGTATTTATGAACCTCATTGTAGCCCAATAGCTCCCCTGTCAGTGCAACCCAATATTGCTTTTTTTCTTCAGAAAAGTTTGTTTTCCATGTCCAGTGCTATTTCTGGTCTCCTTGTGCTAACTTAATCTTTTATCATGTGGCATTGTACTTATGCCCAGTATAACAAATTTGGCTGCAAATACGTTTAAATGTGTTTGGAGTGCTTTGTTTATTATCTTTGTCTTTATAACTTTCAGATATTCCTATCTGCTGATGAGATATCTTTATTGTGCTACCTAAAGTACCAAACTTTCTTTTTGGCTGTCAAGTTATTGTTACATTTGACCAAGTCAGGATTCAGCTCTCGAGGTTACTTCATTTCTCTCTCTGCATGTTGTCCTACATTTGTCTGTAGCTGTACCATCTTTCCAGCAGTTTTAGAAGCTGTGGACAAAGTAGTAGTGCCTTTGACTGAGGTTTTTTTTCCATGTTCTGCCTTCCCAGTGTTTGGACAATCAAGACTCCCAGTCTTTCTTGACTAGTCCTTGTCTAAAAGGCAGACTGTTTTTAATTACAGCTTTTAACTGGTTTGTGCTCCTGCTATTTTTAAAGAGTATTTCCAGTCTTTACCATCAGCTGAATTTTCTTCATATGTCTCTGCTGCTTTTAAGCTGGGGTGAGCATTTCTGTTAACGTCTGAAGAGTTACTATTTTGTCATCCTCATCTTTCCTTCTGCCCTACCTTTTCTCTGTTACTTGTAAATCCTAGTTTATTGGCTGTCCAGGGAGGTGATGATCTGTGACTGATCTACTTTCCTCATTTTACTCCCTTGCTACTTTTAAATGTATATAAAACCAGAACTAAATATGTATTTCTCCAGTTAACTAAACTACAACAATTCTTTGTTATATTGATTTGCTCATACCCTGTATACCTTTCCCTTTTTATTTGATTTTTTTAATTCTGTTGCGAAAATGTCTGTATAATGCATCACATAGTAACATTCAATTTTGATGAAGTCTTTTAAGCCTATCATAATGATACCATTATCCTGAGCTAGAATGTCTTTTTAGATTTTATGTCAATTTTGGTTCATTTTTCTCCGTTATGTATATGACAGCAAATGATAATTAAACTCTTTTATTTTCCAGATCACTTTATCTCTTGTCTCTGCACCTTAAATGGGACATGCATGTTTAGGTAACTAACTACAGGAACATCAAAATGCCTAACCTTGAACATCCAGCGTACCCAGCAGCTACACTGCTTCACTTGGAAAGTTTGGTGCCTTGTCGAGAATCCCAAGTGTCCCTGTTGCTGTCAATATTTGGAGAGGTAGTGCTTTTTATGTTGTACGTTTCAGTAGAACAAAGACATTCTGCTGTCTCAGAGGGGAGAGTAGAAATTTAAGGGCATTTTTGTGATGTCATGATGCACATATTTTGGTTGTGTCTTTGGGATTTGTTCTTCTTTGTTCGTTTGTTTTGTTATTCATCTTTAACATTAGTGTTTGACAGATAAATTCTAGTAAGGTTGAAAGCTGTTTTGCAGCTGTAAGGACCCAAACAAGCTTAGAGCAGTTTGTGCCTTGCTGTCGATGAAGGCTGATTTCGCTCCAGCTCTGTTCCATCTTTGTCATTTAGTAGCAGGAAGTAAGTCTGTCTGCTTCCGTGTTCTAGAGTTCTGATGTTTGGTGGTTTTGGTGGTTTTTTTTTTCAGTGGCAGTGTAGAAATTATGTCTGGTTTTTAGCTGTTAATCTAATATCTATGTGCCTGAATTTGAAGTACATGAAACTGGTCTGATTCTTAGTTGTGTTGCTGACCATAAGGTGGAAATCACTGGCTTGTTAATTGATTCTGTTAATGCTAGGAAAAGCTGTGGTAAAAAGTATTGGAGATTTTTATCTGCAAACTTAAAGGCGATTGATGTATCCATTTACATTCAGTTAACAAAATGGAAATTAGTATCTCTTTCTGGTTCTGCCTTTAATTATAGATAATAATTACATCACATTACAATATTTAAGTTTTATGTATTTATTACAAGCATAGAAAAAAGGTACTTAAATTCCTCTTAAATATGTAGGTTAGAGTATCCGCATGTCTTGCACAACAGTGCCTTCATCTTGGATTAATTGAATATTACTGTTTTTCATTAAATTTTTGTCAAATTTATTTTTATTCATTTTTAAGTCAATGTACAAGATTCTTAAAAGTGAGAAAAGCACAAACATAAATACCTGTTCAGAATGAAATAGAAAGAATGAGTTGTTCTCCTTGCATCTTAAAAAAAAATCCCTGAAATACACAGCATCAGTACCATTAGATAAATGAGTTATTATATCAAATATTGCCTTGTGAGAGAAGAGTGGGCTCCTTTACCATCTCCTCCATCAAACCATTTAATCTTTTCCGTTTGGTGCTAATGGAAAGAAACACAGTTTGTAGTGTTTGCAGAAGTTATAATGACGTAAAACTTGCAATTTGTGCTTACTGAGATTTTGTGTTAGTTAACTAATTTGAATTAAGAACCAGCTGCTTTTCTTACTTGGTATATGTTTTTGTTGGTTTGTTTTTGTTTTCTTGTCTGTCCGTCTCCGTCCTGCTCTCTGCCCCCCCCCCCCCCCCCCCCCCTTGAAAAATATATAGTGGTTATAACAATTTCACGAGTATTTTTGTATGATACTTGATTCTTGGGACTTATCCTCCCAGCATTTCAGTGAAGATGAAACATAAATCTTGATCACGTTGATTCCATAATAATTGGCATATTTTATATTTAATGTCTCAGTTTAAAAGATAACTTTTCTTCTGGAGAGAAACTTTGTTGATAAATCTTACATCTGTTGAATGAAAAAAGAATTGAAATGGCGGCAGTGGTTTTTTCTTTTTTTTTTTTTTTCCTTAGCGTCAGCAGTTTAGTCTTCCATCCATCTTTATCTATGGACATACATCTAGTGGAAAGACTTATGTGATGCAAACTCTTCTAAACACCTTACAGGTAAGAATTTTCACAATGGCGATTGAATTTAGAATTTATTTGTAACAGATGATCCCTCAAACTAGCTTCCACTTTCTTGAAATGGTTTGTTTCCTCAGCCATTTCTGCCTTCTCAGTTCTTCTCCGCTTACTGTTTGATGAATGTGTTGCTCTTCTCACTATGCACTTAGTATGTACGACTTCATTTAACCCTGAGATACCATATAAATCATAATAACTTTTCTAAGAAAGTTTGAAAAAGAAAAAAAGAAGCCCAGTTTTGTTTGGCTTATTCCCTTGACTTTAACCTGAAATAGCTTCAGTGACAAGTACTCTTATGATGATTACAATTCAATCTGAGTCACTGATAGTGTACCTTTTTTGAATCTTCTTGTTATTCTCCTTTGTTTTATTTAAAAATTTAAACTAATTTATTTGTATGTGAAAAGAGTGAGCAAACATATGAAGAACAGTGAGAAGAATTTGCAGTAGTGGAATTCTGTTCTATTTGTTTTGTGTTGACACACATCCAAATGAAATTAATAGAGTTTATGATCTGTGTAAATGTCAGCCTAAAAGCTTAAACAATAAAGTTGTTAAAAGCATTCAAAGCAAACGTACAAGCTATACATGTTTGCTGTAAAAAAACCCACACCTGAGTCTGAAATGGTGAAAATCACTGGCTGGATACCAGGCAGCTGCCATTCTTTCTGATACTGATAGTTATTTTTGCAGACTTGAGGTGAATGTTGTATTCATTGCAGTAAATTTGGTTAGTTGTGATCGTCCCTCTTACAGAAGCAGGAAAATCTGAAACTCTGAAAAAAGAAACAGTGCAGGAGTTCTAAAATGTTGGAGCAATGTTGCATAGGAACAATTGATTTAATTCCTGAACAATTAACAGTTATTCTTTTGCTTAATGAATCAGCTCTAAATGGGAAAAGTGTACTGATAGCCCTTTTTAGCATTATATTTTCCAAACCTGTTTAAAAATACAAATTTTGTGCACTTTAATTTATTCTAGATCCTCCAAACACATCTTGATATGCATTGTAAGTTAGAAACCCTAATAACCAGGATGCCATTCACGGTTTCTAATGTAATAAAATCAGTTATCCAGGTGTGTTTGTGTTTACTAAGCTTGGCATTACCAGGTCTTTTGCGGTGAATTGGATCTTATTCTCCTATGCCAGCATTATTGTTGTTTTCCTCCTTGTCTTGGTTTAACCCCGGCTGGTAATTAAGAACCCCCTCACCTAGGGACGTCGGGAGGAGAATTGGAAAGGAACGTGAAACTTGAGGTTGAGATAAGAACAATGTAATAATTGAAATAAAAGAACAACAATAATAATAGTTATAAAGAAAAAGAGGGAGAAGGGTAGCGGAATGAAATCCAGAGGGAAGGGGGGAAAGGTAACTAGTGACATACAATACAACTGCTCACTACCCACTGACTAATGCCCAGCCAGTCCCCAAGGAGCTGCCCCCGCCCCCCCCCCCCCCCCCCCCCCCCCCCCCCCCCAAGTTTATATACTGAGCATGACATCCCATGGTATGGAATGCCTCTTTGGCTGGTTCGGGTCAGCTGACCTGGCTGTGTCCCCTCCCAGTTTCCTGTGCCCTTCCAGCCCTCCCACCCTTGAAGTCCGAGAAACTAAGAAGTCCCCAACCACACTGTTTCCACACCAAATCCAAACCACAGCACTGCACTAGCCACCAAGAAGAAACTGAACTCTATCCCAGCTGAAACCAGGCTACTCCTGTACGAGCATCACTTTCAGAAGTGTTAGGACTGTATGTTCTTTTTCAGCTTCACCATCTAACATAAACTTCCTTTGGATTCCTGCTCTTAGAAACTGGTGTGGGAGTAGGCAGGAAGTAGGTCAAGGAGGACTGGTAAGACAGATGTTGGAATATATGAAGTGGAAACTACTGAGAATTCATTGTACAGTTTTGGTTTTGGAGCCTCGCATTCCGAGGGTGCTAGGACTACAAACACTCTTTCTCTCAACTGTTACGGAAGAAACTAATACTGTCTACTAGGGGATGAGTTATATCCTTGATTAATACTGGAGTTGCTATGGGTTACTAAACTGGAGCAGGAACTTTGTTATGAATGAACTTCAGTTGCAAGGGCTGCAGGCAGAGGAAGCTACTTTTTAAACATCATGTGAGAATCTGAACTAGGTGTGGGTTGTCATGGTTGAATGCATGTTTCTTACAAAAATAGTTATCTTGAAGAATGATGTAGAGAGGTATGGCCTTAAGTCCTTTTCAGTCCCTCTCTAGTCACTGCTGGCAGAAGACTTCCAAGCACTAGGTTCCTGGCACTTTTGTGGCCCTTCTTTTTCCATTAGCAAGTGTGTATGTTCATGCTAGTTTTATTTGTTGTTCTAATTTTTCCCAAAACGTATTTTAAAGTCCTCCTAAAGTGAAGGGTATCATTACAGAAATTTCCATCTAAACATGTAAATACCTATGTTTTTGTCATTCATGAACTTCAGGGATTTAAATCCAATGACAGGTGCCGCCTTCACACCTAAACCGTACATCTCCGCTTAGATGTTCTCATAGCCCTGATACTTTTGGCTTGTCCCAAGTCCACTTAACACATATCTGCAGGACTGGGTTTTATGCAAAAATCTCCTTCATTAAAAATTTTGCAGAGGGAGAAAGGTGGAAGATGGTGGTTAATGATCCCCTTCCATGCAGTAGCCTTTGGTGCAATGCTCCTTAGGCTGTGCTGCGCGCTTGCAACATACCCAAAGATGTGGCTAGACCTTGGAAATCAATAGGGTTGAAGCAGCAACTGTTTCTGTAGAACTTCCTATTGCCAAGTATAGGTGTCTCCTACATAATGTGGTGGTGTGAATCATATCTGAGGCACCCGGCTTTCCTTTTGCTGTAGAGGTGCAACACTTTGCATAGGTGTTATGGAGATATAACTCCTTTCTTTTAGTACTGTTCAAAATAACAAAAAGCTTTTTATTACATGATGTTTGAGTGGATTGCCAGCATATACCCACACTTTCCCACATCTGCTGAATTATATGCCATATTTTGTATTTTAAGTAGTAACACTGGAATGAAGTACTTAGATTTTTTTTTGTTGTTTTGTTATAGACACACACATTCCTGTATCAGAAGTTTAGTTTTTCAGGTAGTGCGTATGTATCCCAGTGATTAATGTTTTACAGAGGTTTTAACGTTCAGTGTGAAAAAGAGCATATGCCTTACCAGAGAGTATGAAGCTATGCAAATAATCTATTTCTTAAAGATAGAGTTGCTAGAAAATTGTTTTTTGCCTTATGTGTGTTTGAATACTGGTACTATGTTGTAGTCTATAGTGTCTTCTATTTCTAGAAAAATGATCTTAACTTTTCAATATTACTAAATTGGTACTTACAAGTACGTTTTATGGATTGCCATTAAATATATCTCATACTCTTGTTTTTTTCACATGCTCTTTGCTCTAAAAAGATTCGGTTTTCTAAAAATGTTCTGCACAAGCAGGCCAATTACACATGTCTGATACAGGAACTTACACTTTATCATTTGTATGCAGCGAATGCCAAAAATACTGGAGTAATTTTGGGCAGTGTGCTTCTAGATTATTTTCCTTGTAGCGTAAGTTTGAGAAGTTCATGCTATCTAGACACCATAGTTTGTAATGGACTATTTTACGATACTGTGATGTGTTAAAATTGTCTTAACTTTTCTGTGAACTAAGTGCTGTTTGGTTTTCTTTTTACATATTGCTCACAATTTTTAAATATAGTTATAAGATATACTGTGTGTTTCAGTTTTTAAGCATAATTAGAAGATATACTGTTCTGTATGAGCATTCGTCAGATTTATATTCACTTTGTGATATATAATATTTTGACTAGGTACATAAGTAATCACACTTCTTTGCCAGTTTTTTTGGTGCTCTGTATTCTGTTGGCACGGTGTGGTTTCTTCAGTTGTCTCACCTGGAAAAGAAAACTGATTCTGGAGTATTTACACTGAAAAAGCCAAATAATGTTGTATCTTTCTTTTTATCCTATTCAGCTTCCTCATGTGTTTGTGAACTGTGTGGAATACTTTTCTTCACGACTTCTTTTAGAAGAAATTCTCATCCAGTTGCAAAGCTGTTCTAAGATAGAACAGACTTCTCATGTGCCTTGTGATAGTTTAAATGACTTTGTACGTCTGTTTAAACAAGTTGTTGCGAGTCAAGAGCTTCAAGATCAAACATTATACATTGTAAGTAATGTAATTTTAATGTTCCATTTCTGTTAAGGTGGTGTGAGTAATTGTTATCAATAATACATATGTGAAACCTGCATTTTAGAGCAGTTTTCACAAAATTTTTGTGTGGGCCTCATTCAGAATCTATTGACTGGTTTATCATTTCTGTTGCTTTACTGACTTCAGATGAGGTTCTGTAGTTTTCCTGGTTTTAGAACTTTTTTCTACACAAAACCTGTATAGTGTAGCTAATACTGAACATAAATCACACTGCATATTTAAATTGAGTATGTAATAGTATTACAAAATCTTTACATATAGAGAGCCTGTATTTGTTTTATGAGTAAGTCATGCTTATCTGTTTCTTTGTGAAGATAGCTTCACAAATGAGAAAGCAAAGGTGGAAAGCAGGGCAGAAGTGAATTACAGAGCGCGCAAATTACAAGAATTGATTGGTTAGAATAGGTTCAAGTTAGAAGTTGTATTAAGGAACTAATATACATAATTTCCTCTGTAAAAGTGCTGTTGAGATCTTACGTCTTCAGCTACACTTGTGGTCCTCAGAGACAAGAACTGTAGTTTTAAAATTAAGATGGAAAAAAAGGCAACGAAAAATTTGATGACATACTCAAGTGGAATAAACAGGCAGACTGCATGAAAAATAATCGGAATTTAGATCACAAGAATGATTGAATCAGTGTAGTACTAGAACACTGGGGTTTGGTTTTGGTTTTACTCTGTGATAATCTTAACTATATAAAGGATTCAAAATTTGCAGACATTTGCAACAGCATTTGTTATGCCAAGAGATGAGTGTAGAAACAAATTTTCGGCATACAAAAGGTCTGAAGAAAGGACATAGACTCCTCAAAACTATTTTTTCTCAGCTCTTATTTGGTTGAAAAAAATCTATTCTCTTAAAAATTTGAATGCCATAGTATTACTAATGCATTTTATATGCATTGTGGACCTTCAAAACACGTGGACTGAAACTTCAGCTCAGCAGCAGGAGTAAAGAGGTTTTAAAAGAGGTGAAATTATTTAAGAAAACCTGAAAGTGGTTCAGGATTGAAAGCTTAATGACCCTGGGTAATCACTCTGCATGTTTCTCAGAGCAATCAATGGGCACACTGCTTTGGCTTTTTTGCAGTCAAACAAGAAATTCATAATTACACTGAACTAAATGACACTTAATTACATAACATAATTATACTTCATTCTGTTTCACAAGTTATAGTTCAGTAAGTTCTATTTCCATTCAAAAATAGTTGACTGCTGTGTTAAATAACTTCATATTATGTTTAGTGGAAACAGTGCTATCTCATAGTTTTCTCCAGCTCATAAGGTTAATAAATTTGACATACTTCTTAAAAATTGAAGGAAGAAAAAGCGCACCAGTACTTATAATAGGTAAGAAGTTATACATAGATAATTCATTTTAATTTACTGTTACAAAAGTGGTATTGGCAGCCTTCAACAATTCCATAAGAACAAAATTTAGCGCTAAAATAACTTTTAGGGAATTAAAAAAAATAATTTATATAGCAAAATATTACTTTCAGGTTAAAATTTGCATTAAAAACCTGTTCTACATCAGTAAAGAATGCTTCATGAGTTATATGAAAACTAGTATCACTCAGAAAACTAGAGAAAACTATGGTTATGGAAAGCAAACCATTAAATACCTGGAAAGGTTCAATTATATTACGTAAATAGTTGCTGAATTGGAAGAATTCAGTATTAAATTAGTATTTCAGTTCTGTTCTGCATGGGAACAGACAGGAATGGGGGAAAATCAATTCATGTGTATTAACCTGTGTCATCTGGATTTAGTGTAGAGTGGTTGAAATTGAGACTGATGGAAGACCAGCATGCTGGTAACATAAACTGGCAATGCTAGTTTAGTTTATTTCATTTTGGTAGTAAATAATGCGATATTTCAGCCCAATTAACTGGGAGCCAATTAAGATAAATGTTTACTTACAGTGAAAGGTTTCTAAAGGTTTCTCTTAACCCAAGCGTGGATACTGATTTCGTGTGATTACTTGTGGAAAAATGAATTTATTCATTTTGACTGTCTGAAAAATTGGAGCAAGTATAACTTGTAGTTATTCATACTTTTACAGTATTTAGCACTTTACAGAAGTAACAAGCTGCTGTCAATGGACAGTCCTAAAAGGTATAGTTTTTTTTAAAATGCTGAAGGGTGACAAATTATATTAAAACTAAAGAATAAGCCATGGATTTATAGGTCTGTGGGCAGACTGTTTCTGTGAACCACTTGACATACTCTGCAAGCCAGGGTCACAGTATATTGTATCTGCTGTAAGGAGAAACTCTAGTTTTTTTTCTGTTTAGCTAAAAAGTAAAATCTACTGAGGTCAAGATCTTAAAGCTTTGTGTTGGGTAGCTACATGTCAGTGGATCCAATAAGCAGTATTTTATTAGTAAAAATATGTAGCATCTATTTGGCTGTGACCTGAAGTGGTCTTCACTCTTGAAGTTATTTATTATATGAACCAAATGCAATTGTCAATATAAAATCATATGTTTTATTGCTGTTTTAATAAATTCCAAGAAGTATGAACTATTAATGCAGATACTGCTCTTTCAGGTTTTTTTTCCTGCACAGTGTGATTTTGAAATACCATTTTCATAAACTGTTTCTTGGTTGTCCACATAAAACTCTTTTTCTTACTGTGGGCAGCAGAAATGATAGGTATCTTGCATTTCCTCCCCACATCAAAATATTAAAAGGATAAAAAAATACCATTTTATAGGGACCTATAGATTCTCTTTCAACAGCAGTAAGTCAAAAGAAGTAATGAATTTCAGAATTTAGATTCATATTGAGAGTAGTAAATAGAACACGAAAGAAATATATTTCTATTATCTTTTTTCATTCCTGTCAAGGTTTTAATTGTACTGGGAATAATGTATTTTTTTTGCCAAAGGATAAACTTGCATGTTTTCATGCTCCTATTTCTTCTCTAGGTTCCAAAATGTTAATTAAGCTTTACATATGCTACATATCTGTTACTGCTATGTGAGGTTTACATACAATACAATAAATCCTCTAAATTTCTAGGCTACAAACTATGGCAAGAAAAGTTTCTCTCAAAATTCAGTTGTGTGAATTCCAGATAGCTAACTTTTTGAAAATATCAGCTCTTACTTGTTTCTGAAAAATAATTTCATAGTGGGAAAAGATAGCTCTCCTACAGTAAACATGTTTATACAGTGCTATAGTACTACACATAATTTTGAAATATTAGAAGGATTTTGAATAAAAATTGAGATTTCAATGGTGGTTAATGCTATCATGGCTTTGTCAGTGGTTTTCTTGACTGATATGTACTTAAATTTTAATTCTTAACTGCCCTAAGGCATGCGAATGTTGTTTGCCTGGGGATTGAATCTTGTTTTTAAAAGATGGCAGAGCTGCTTGGTCTTCCTGGAAGCACACCTGAAGCAATAATCTCTCCAAAGTTGCTGGTTTAAGGAGTCTTGATACTTACGTGGTTTCTGCTGTCTAAGAGCCTCTGGTGAAAAGTTTCCAACAGCTATGAATTGATTTTAAGTCCATGTAAGAGTGGAAGCTGACATTGTCTATATAATGTCATCGTTTTGTTAAAAGGTACTGGACAGAGCAGAACAGCTGAGGGAAATGGAAGCAAACATCCTGCCAGCATTTCTTCGGCTTCAAGAGTTGGTAAGTTTCTGGAAAAAAAAAAAACCAGCCATGTGAGTCCTGCATATTGAAAGTAACTGAACACATGGTATCTGTCCATCTAGGCTTGCAAAATTAATTTTACCCCGCCCCCCCCACCCCAGTAATCACCTGGCAGTGGTCAAAACTAGAAACCAAACCAGAATGTAAATGTTGGCAGGTTTTTCTTAATTTTTTTTAAGAATTCTGTTTTAATAGTATCTTGTTTTATGATATCTGATCTGTTGTAGATTCTTTTGAGGCTGGTGTCAGATATATAGCTGTCTTTTCTGTAATTTTTTTTTTTGTTTTTAAGAAGAATTTTTATACTCTTTATTTAAAGTTCTGTAGTAATTGGCGAAAAAAAATCTCAAGCACGCTGTAATCTGTAAGGAGAAGCTTCAACATCGCTACTGTCAGCTTGGTGCAAATAAATAAATAAACCCCCTTTTAGAGTTTGTCAGATGTTTGTGTGGGAATCCAAAGTCTGCTTTTGAGTCGGCTGCTGATTCAGAGAGCCCAGCCACATTGAAGGAATTCAGCATTGGAATTGTGAATTTTCAATTTGTGAAATATTTGTTTTCCTCAAGTTTCTCCAGTGTGAAACTTCAGAACACTATGCAGTGGTCAACTTGGGGATGCTCAGTAGACCACCAGCTATTTAATTGTTGCTGGAGCTGCACAGCTGCAGCTGTGAACGTACTTTATGTTGGCAGAGAGTTTGTACACTGCTATGCCACAGTATGTTTCTGATTGGAGTAAACCGTTGCATCTTTCTCTCCCTTTTGAAGTATCAAAGCTTATGCCTTGGAATAGGGAAAAATGGTGCATCCTCTGAAAAGAAATTGAGGACAAAACCAGAGGATGGTGGTACTTTGAAATATCTGAACATCTAAATAGCTGAAATGATACTTATTATCTCAAGATTTTTGTGTGGTACTCTTAATCTTCTGGTGCACTGATTTCTTTATTTGCTGAATGAAGACTTGATTCACAGCTGTGTTCTTAATGCTGGCAGCTGGTGTGTTTTCTGGCTCTTCTTGTCATTTCTTACCATGTTCTGGATTTTGCTGCCCCAGAAGTAGAAACAACCTGGCAGAGACGGGAGGAAAACTTAGGCCTATGATTGTTGTTCAGGAACCAAAAATGCTTAAATTCTGGACTGAGGCTTTGTAGAACTGTTGTGCAGCTGATGTTGCAAAGAAATGTTGTAGGAGCAAATCTACTACATCACTTCCTTTCCTGGAGTGAAGGGAGGCAAGAAACTTCATCAGTGTTGAAAGACTTTATGGAACTGGTGAAGAATGGATTATAGGATGCCTGATTTCCACGAAGATTATGGTGGGAAGTTTTTCATGTTGGAAGGCCTGTCAGGAGCTAAACTAAAAATACTCTAGCACTTTTATCAGCTAAAATACTAGGAAGTCTGGGAGAGGAACACAACTGAAAGAAATCTATGGAAAGATGAACTTTTGTTAGAAGAAAAAAAAGTTCCATAAAAACAGGGAAAGAATAAACAGTAAAGAATATCAGTGGGTGCCACATTGGCAAGAAGTGGAAAGAGTAAACAAAAGAAGATTCTACTTGAATTTCAGGGAAGGGGAATAGCATTTTAACTTTTATTTCAAGTCATTCATATCTCATATTAAGCATTGTAATTTGATCAGGTTACTTCCTTTTATTTTCTTGAGGCACCTCGATAGTTTTGAAGTGTCTTTCTTGAAAAATTATATTTAAAAACATCTTTTGTTATGCAGGATTTTTAGTACGGTTACAAAAAACTTGCAAAAAGGAAGAATGATGCATCAGTTAGCTTCATATTAAGAAGCTGATACATTGAAGGGTTATCAAAATAAGGATATTTTTTTTTTAATGTGAAGCATGTTGTTGTCTATTGACCAAAACATCAAACTCAAGGCAAATAAATTGTCAATAAAAAATCAGTGAAAAAGAATGTATTATTATGTTGCAGCCATTGTTGGTAAGGTACACAGTTAATACTGTTTTTTTTGTTCTGAGATGTTTTTTGTTTATTTTACAAATTAGCTGGTCATTAAAAACAAAGTACTATATAGCTTGATTTCAGAAGAAAACTGAGTGGTTTTTTGCTTTTTAACTTTTTCTTTTCGTTCTGAAAGTCTGGATTTATTTACCAAAGTAAAATGCTGTCTTAACTGTGGGAGTAAGGCAGGAATCTACTTGGTATTGTCTAGTACCAGAGCTCTATCACCCCACAAAGCTTACATGTCAGTGAAATGGCAAGGGATGCAGAAAAATCTCATGTAATTATGAAAATCTGCAAATGTATGAGCTTCTTGATTAGGCCAGCTGAAGCTTTATTTCTATGCCAGTAATTTGTATTGAGCTGTAAATTTGATGATTTTTGTGGGACAGAAAATCACAATAATAATTCTTCTCACTTTCATTCTCAATTTCTTCTCTCTGTAGACTGACAGAAATGTGACAGTTGTTCTGCTCAGTGAAATAGTATGGGAACTGTTCCGTCCAAGTATTGGATGCTTTGAGCCATTCACCTTGTATTTTCCTGATTACAGCATAGGTAAATAATTCTTTAATCTGCTTTTTGGGGAGTCAATAATACTTTGTCGAACATCATCCAAATGTTCTTTCTGTGTTTATCAGTATGCCTTTTACAGAATCCAGAATATGTAATATTCCTGGGATGTAAAAGGCTGTATTCACACAACCTCTAAAAGACTTGTCTGTTTCCACTTGCCAAAACACTTCAAAGTAACATTTGGTTCCCTTAGATTTGCTGATTCTTTTAATCAGCGTAGTTTTTGGTGGATTTTGGTTTTTTTAGTGATGATTATAGTTTGGTTTTCCACTTGTAAAATGTGGTCAGTTTATTGTTAGCTTTAGATAAGCAAAACTTATTTTTGTTTAAACAGGACACCTGCAGAAGATCTTGTCTCAGAATCATCCCCCAGAATATTCTGCGGATTTCTATGCTGCATATATCAATATTCTGCTTGGTGTCTTCTATATGGTCTGTAGGGACCTGAAAGAACTTCAGCATCTGGTGAGATGAGCTCCTTTAGATTTGTTATTTTGTTTTGGGGTACTTTTTGCCAAATGAGCTCTGAAAGTCTAGATTTATTTTTGAATAAGGACAAACAGAAAATCATGGCATCATAGAATGGTTTGGGTTGGAAGGGACCTTTAAAGGTCATCCAGTCCAACACCCCTGCAATGAGCGGGGCCATCTGCAGCTAGATCAGGTTGCTCAGAGCCCTGGCCAACCTGACCTTGAATGTTTTCAGGGATGGGGCATCTACCACCTCCCTGGGCAACTGGTTCCAGTGTTTCACCACCCTCACCATAAAAGATCGCTTCCTTATCTAGTCTGAATCTACCCTCTTTAAGTATGTGTTAGCTGAAAATGCAGTTTCCCTGAAAGTCCATAAAGAAGGTTGCAATTGTTTTGGTGGCTGTAAAGGGTTTCCATTACTATGTAGTTTTCCAGTCAGAGGAGACAAAAGCTGCACTAACAAGATGCCAGTCTGCACGGGGTTCACCCAGCCTAGAACATCTGTTTTGGTTTTTGAGTTCAAGCTGTTCCTTTATATCAGAAAGTGACTAGGAAGACTAGGCTACCTATTTTTACCTGTTGGGATAAGAAGGTAGATGTGATTAAACATTTTATTCCTACTAATAAATACAGCAGAATCAATCGCTGCAATTGCAGCAGTTTTTGAGGAACAACTCCATTACTTGGTTAATGATTTTTTTGTTTGCAGTTCAGTCAGAGGTAGTAATAGTTACAATTTTACTTTTTCAAGCAGTGATAAGCCTCACAGTGCTGCTTCTCTTCAAGTTATTTTTACATGTGCTTATGTGAATTTGCTCTTATTCCCGCCTTCTTGCTTGCATGGACATCTGTAATCCCTAAATAGCCTTCTGTTGTATTCATTTTCTGGACTATAGAGTGGAATGCCAGAACAGGTACTTTCAACATTTGAAGAATGCAGGTCTCAGCATGTCCATTCTCAAGTTCTATTGTTTCCTGTGTTTATTAAATGTAACTTGCCACCAACGTTCTTTATACTTCTACTTTATGGGAAATTTAAGTTCAAATTTGAAATATTTTCCTATATTATTCAGGAATGTAAAATTTTCACTTGATTTGCCTCCTGTGGAGGGTTTTAAGGTAAACTGCTACAAGCCCGATCTGCAGCACAGTTTTACAGAAACATAACATATTAATATGACTCAAAGGCCTAGAGAAGTGAGGAGTGACATAAATGTTTTCACTGTCTTTTGTTTTGGAATTAAGAATAAAATAGTTAAGTCAAAGTTCCTGCAGTATAGTCATGCCTGAGGGAACAAAAATAAACTGAAGGTGTTTGGTAAAAGGAGTTTTAACCATATATCAATTGAAGAACAAACTAACAGAAGAAAAATAAAAGATTACTTGATGGTGACCTTTGCATAAGAAAAGCTGAACAGCAATAACAATTATTAGCTGACCAGATTATTATTTAAATAACTACTTTGTGCAAGGAAGTTTTACAAGTTTGAAGGGATCAGTGGTTATGGCCGGTGAACAAAGCAGTGCTGGTGAGATAATCTGAACGTCCTGCCTGCATTTCCATCAGCACCATGTAGCTAAACTTCAGCTGAACTTACCTGTTAACTATAAAGGTTTTATATTTAAATGAGATGGCTGAAATCTGATGGAGGTGCAAATAGAAACTAGGGTCACAGTTCTTCTAGACATGTGCTTGAGTGATTCTGCTTAACAGAACGATTTCATTAGCTTTAGATGTAGTGTTTGTGTGTGTGTGAAATACCAACATTATGAAAAGATTTATGTAACTGGACCATAAATTATTGTGCTTGACAAGTCTCTTCTGTAGAAGGTAATGACAGACACATACAACCCTCTGCGGGCTTCTGAACAACTCCGTAGTGGCTAATAGAGACTCTAAATGTGTATTTTACTATGCATGATTATTAATGAATACATTCTGGAATGATTTTAGATTTAGATGTGGAGGTTACTGCATTGAGTTCTGTATGCTAGCACAGAGATTTAATAAGGTGCAATAGGACAATAGGAGCATGAAATGTGAGGATTGTTATTTTACAAAATTCTGTGTGATACTGATTTAACCACTGTAGAAAAAAATCTAGATGACAACATTGTCAAAATTCTCTCAATCTTACCTTAAGCAAAAGGATATAGTTTGAGTATGGAATGTGTTAGCAGGGTCGGTTTATATTTGGGGGTTTTGTTTGTTTGAGTTTTTTAAAGTATTTTTGGTTTGTGTGTGTGGTCTACTTTTCCACATGCTGAACTGCTGCTGGAATGGAAAGTTTTATGTGAAAATGGAGTAAAAAAAGTTAATTAAAACATTTTTATTGCATTTATAATGTTTAATTACTATTTTTTGTAAAAAACCTGATGCAACCTCTGAGTACAGTAAACAGATTTTGCTGAGATCAAAACCAAGTAACCTGTGATAGATGACTTCTGCTTGTATTTTAATATACAGAAGTATTGTGATGTTTTACAGTATAACATTTGGAAGTAAGCAGCATAATTAGTAACAAAAATAATTCATTGCTTTTGCAAAGTAATGAATTATGCTGCTTGTTATATTCTGTAGCTAAATCAAATATATTTAAATTTTTTAATATGTTGTACTTTTTACTTTCTGTAGGCAGTGCTCAATTTTTCTAAATACTGTGAACCAGTAGTCAGAGGAGAAGGTAAGTTTATGTCTTTAGGTTGAGCGGGTGTATGAGAGTGCAGGTGCCTTCCTGTGGGTTTTGTGGAGGACTTTGCTTTGATCTTCATTGTGTTGTGACCATTTCTCTGGTCACGATGGCCATACTTACTCCAGTTGCACCCAGTAGGCAATATTTGCAGTGGAAGCAGTAGATGGCATTTGTTGGTGGTGTTTTATGGAAATGAGATGGAAATACTGTGAAAACTTGCTTCCCCCCTATAAATCTTCCTCCTTACTCAACCACCAGGACTTCTGCGAAGTAATGGGATAAGTAATTTCTCTGTCAAGGCTAAAAGGAGAAATGAAAGTGGGGGTTCTGCCACACTGTCCCAGAGTATCTCAGAATACCCGCAGAGAAACAGCCTTGCATGGTAGCGTGTGCTTACAAATGGATGATGATGGTGCATCATCCGAATACAGCATTTCAGAGTCAGGGTGTTAGACTTACATCTTGCCTGTGGTTATTCAGGTGTCAGAGGTAAGACTTGTAGTGTTGTGTGAGTTAAACATCTAACAGAGTTGATTCTGGCTTGATGCAGCAAATGAACGTGACACCCGCAAGCTCTGGAAAAATATTGAACCTCATTTGAAGAAGGCAATGCAGACTGTTTATCTCCGAGAAATATCCAGGTAATTTGGGGAGCGAGTTTTTTTTTGTTGAGGTTGCTGTTTTTAACAAGCTTCCTCTCTGAATATTTGATGATAATAAAAGTATTACGTTTCATGGCATTTTTTGTTCTTGCTAGGTAGAATCTTTTTAATCTGTATTTCTTTCTTGCCATATAATGTTAGAAATAGGGCATCTCAGGAGGAAACTTTTAAACAAAACAGTATTTGCAGCATATAAAATATTTAAGTAAATCAGTGGCAGCAAGCTGTGTTCTGTTTTCACTGATGGTCATGCAGGTATATCCATTTTCTGTCATACATGAAGCTCCCAGGCATGGGAACCCATCCTCAGAATGTACAGGCACATTTTGAAGCACACTTGTAAAGTTGATTTGACAGATCCTCACTGTACCAAGGATGGATGGAAGCTTCAAAATTCTTATGAGACATTACAGGTTTTGAACATAGGTGTTCCTTATCTTTATTTACTGGAGCTAGATTTGTACATTTGCTGTGCATTCTGACCCCTTATTTTCTTGTCCAAGGGCAAAATTTTCCTTATATGGAATTGCCATTTTTGACAGCATTAAAAGCTGGTGTCCTGCTAACAGACGGAGTTTCTTGTGGGTATGGTTTTGGATTCCTTGTTTATTTCTTACGTTGCCAGACTGCTAGAAGAAAGATGGTGGTGTTCATTTTCAATGGCAATAATCACCTCCGATTTAATGTCTTCTCTGTCTTTAAGATGATTCTGATGTTATACCATGTAAATAGAGATAATTCAGTAGTGTTTTATTTCTTTACCTTTATACAAACATAGTGATTTCTTTCCTTTGAATGTCATTGAGGCCATAGAGTATTCTGGTAACGGAACTTTGGTGTGTAGCAGAAGTCTTTGCTAAATGTTTTGGAAAAGTGATCATTCCTTCAAAAAGAAAATGGATTTTACTCCATATAAGCTAGACTTCACTGTACCATGAGGCATTATTCTGTTTGCCTCAGGTATGTATTTATACTCAGTATTGATCTTCATTACACACTCTACTCAGGATCATCCTGACTTCTTAGGTTGTGTAATTGCCTGCTCTAATTAGGGTGTAAGATAAGATTATTATATAAAATAGCTTATGAATTGTTTCCAAATAGCTGATTTCCTTCTTTACTCTTCTCTTTGATTATAAATTTGAGCTTTACTGGTTTTTTTATTGGAAATTTCAGCTTTCTGCATAATAGTTCTAGGATTTACCTTTGTGTGCCAGTAAATGCTTGAGGAATTAAAATGACCTCATCAATTTTTCTGGCCACAGAACTGTAATTACTCTCAGCTTTTCTTCAAGTTGTAAGTTAAAGCAATAGAACTTTGCTATCGGCTGTTGTAATCCCTGAACTGAGATCAAAATGAAACTACTTTTTTCTACCTGTAAAATGGACATTGGATAAAAACTTTGCTTGTTGATAATTTGGTTGATAATTCATTATAATTTGAGTATTACATTAACTCTCATTAAACTGTTTTCATGAGTTTTATGGCTTATGGCTGATAAACACTGTTCATAAACATCTTAAAAAACTCAAAACAAAAAAGCACTGGCGCTTTACAAAACCTGGGGTTTTTTTTTATCCCCTTGTGGTATACAAAATTATCTAAAATCACATCATTTCTAACATAATTTCTTAAGGGAATTTTAAGGTGAAATTTTTTGCTATTGTTTAGGAAAACACCAAGCTATTTGCAGATATTTTTCACTGACAAAATGTTCCATCTGGATGTCTTGAAAGTTTTTAAGTAAAGAATGAATATTGCTTTGTTTTTTTCCATAGGCTTCAAAATTGCATTATGAAGTAATTACAGTATTGTTCTCACTAGCATAAACAGTTACTAAACAAATTAAAAATATATTCAAAACTATCACTATTTTTTCTTTTTATCCAATTCTGCATTGTTCTTGAAACTTAGAATACTATTGCTGTTTCCTTAGTGGTGATAATTAGATGGAAAGAAGTTGTTGTTTTACAGTTAGCTTGTACTGACTTTTATGCTTTAATATAACATTACTTTCTGCAGTTTTTTCAAATGCTTATAGTCTGCACATTATTGAAACTTATGTGCAACGTAGTAAGACTTGACATTTTTAATTATTCTCTTACTGACTGTATCCTAGCCAGTGTAATGAAATTAAAATATACATATACCAAGCAGGTAGTTTTCTCTAAAAGACTTAACAAATACTTTGACTTTATATATTTGCATTATTTGTCTTTTAGCTCACAGTGGGAGAGCTTCCAGCGTGGCAGTGGAGAACCTGGGCAGTTGAAAGGTATTGTATACAGTAACTCTGTAATGTGAAAAGTATACTTTTCCGTTTGACTTGGTGGTTATTATCTGAGAACATGTGAATAAAATTACATAGCTGAAGGTACCTGTTAGCATTCAGTTACAGTTCAGGGTAATCATGTTTTTTTGAGAAATGGTGTTCTACAAAGGACTATTTCCCCCCCTAGCATATATCCTGGTAGTAATCTTTTCTAAGGTCCTTTGTGGATAAAAGCAGATTTCTTTAAATCAGTATTTCTTATGTAAGAATGGATGAGGACTGAGCTGACCCCTGATGGTCAGACCTCCATGTGCCAACTGTCGGAATTGTCTGAGTGGGGAGAAGGGAATATTATACCTGGTGTATTACACTGGATTAACATGTTCCTAAACAAAACAACTGTGCTGTGTCCTGATTTCTTGGCAAAGAGAAATACCAGAATTGCAAGAATTCTTTCTGTTTTTTCATTAAAGGAGTAAATGTTTGTTGATTTTTATACTTTAGACAGGCTTGAAAGTTGAATCTCAATATATGTCAGCTGTCATTCACAATTTAGGAAGAAATACTGAAGCATTTTCCTGGTATGTCAGTCAGTCATGGTCTTCTGACCAGTTTGTCGTTTGGGAACACTTAATCCATATTATTTATCATAACAAATAATTTCTTCTTTAGATAGTAGGTAAAAAATTGCAATTATCTTAAGACAATTTAAGTGGCTATGATCAAACTGTTTCCTGTATTTGCATTATGATCAGAAATTTTTTGACATTGTTGACGAAAGGAATTTCATTCTAAGTGTTCTTAGTAAACTCCCTCCTTCTGTGCCTAGATGGTCATGAAAAACTTTTGCACCTGAGAACCCAAAAAAGGGAGGCTTTATTGAAAATGCATTTTGTAATATTTTTAGGTATATGTAGAAGGAAAAATTGCCTTATTGGTAAGAAGCATTTGATAATAACATGCTTAGAAAGCAATTATAATAAATTTTACTGTAGATGTAAATAACCATATAATTCAGTGCACGATGCAATATTGCCAGGTCAAGAATGGTATAGAAACAGATATTTCTGTATTAAAGTAAATTTATTTGGTGTTGGATTTTGTAATTAACATGCAGCACAAAGCAGTCTCTTGATTGTAAATGAAACTAAAACTGCTGTCCTTTTGTGCCCACATGAGAGGAAATTGTTACTAGCTGTCATCTAGGATGCTTCTCATCACACTGGGCGCTCTGAATCTTAACTTCTAATGTTTGATTCCTTGATCTTTATTTGCTGATGCTTGTGAATTAAAGCGTAAGGGTACAGGTACTTCACAGAACAAGATACCATTGAAGTGAAAATCTGTAAGCAAAGAAGGCACGAGAGAGACCCTTTAGTGGTCTCCATAGTTGGACAACTGATGAAGTAAGGTGGTTTGATTGTCCTACTCATATGCATTATCTGTGTGAAAGAAGCAACTACGTTTACAAAAGCAGGAGAATGTAAAGGGAAAAAATACAAAGTAAAAGTAAAAAGAGGGAAGGAAAATACTAGACTGTAGTTCTTGTGCCATTTAATGTGTGAGACTTTATGTACGTGGTAGCAAGCTAGGTCAACTGGATCAATTTTAAGAGTTTGAAACCATTTTCTGTAGCAAATAAAACATTGGCTAAAAATTGTGAGATACTGAACTATTTCTCAGAAGTGCAGCACGGCTTCTTTACCATGTCATCCCTATTCCTGGCTGAGCTGTCTGGCACAGTCTGGAGCACCCTCAAGGTTGGATCTTGGAGGAAAGCTTTGCCATTATATTTGAACACATTTCTTCATCTGCCCTGTTTGCCAGACAAAAATAATCTTAAATGAAAGTATCCTGGGATTTTTTATTTTTTATTTTTTTTTTAGGGAGATCACACCTTATGATTTATGAATCTTCAATGGTTCAGTTAAAGTTACTGAGATGAATTCATAAGGAGTCCAGAATGTTAGTTTTGTTTAGCTTTGTGCCATTTCTTGGCCCTTGACTGATACTATGTCTGTGATAATGGGGTTGAGAAAGTAGCCATACTCATTTAGCTACAGGAGTAGAGCAGGAGATAAGGAAGAGTGCAAGCAAGTCTAATTTGAAGTTTGTTGATGGTCAGACTGGTTTCAGTGACTCATAAACTGTTTGTTTATTTTATAGGACTTTCTGCACATACACATGTGGAACTTCCTTATTACTCCAAATTTCTTCTAATAGCTGCTTACCTTGCCTCCTACAATCCTGTTAGAACAGATAAAAGGTTCTTTCTTAAGGTAATGAGATTTTTTCTTAGTGCTGCTTGTGGTATTCCTGCATACTGCATTTCCTTGTTTAAAACCCTTCAACTGTTCTGTTTCTCTGTGTGGGTCATTTGATTTGATCAGAAGTTTTTCTGTAGATCACATGTTGTGATTGGTAACGATCACTTCGTCGTTACTAATGGCAAATAAATCCAACTTCTTCTTCATGTCACAATGTGTAACACTTATATAACACAGGTATTGTTCTTTGCTTTTGTAAGTTGATACAGCTCCCTTTGGTAAAGATTTTAGTGGAGTACTTGCAGTGTCCTTAGGTATAAGCCACACTGAAATTTCCAGAGTAAGATACAAACCATAACCGCCTTTAGCCTTTTATGAGGTAAAATGGCATAGGGCATTGTTAACTTACACAATTTTAAGCTTCTGAAACAGAAATGTAAAATGGTTGCTTTTGTAGAAGATGTGGTTCTATTAGCTGGCACATGTTGTATTGAAATGATGGTAGTGCGTGTTTTGGGGTGAATATATTAATCCTCACTACCAAATAATGAGCTAAAACCTGTTTTCTGTAAGTTATTGCCATGTACTAGTTGAATTTTTTTTTTTCTTCTCTTTTTCTTTGGGCTATGTTGTGGTCATGCCACAAACAAATGCTATGGTGCCGTAGTTTGTAATCTGTCTCTTTCTTACCCAGGATCTTTATGCTCCTCAAGCCTGCCTCATTGTGTTGTTTTGGGGGTCTTTATATGACAAAACATAGGCAGGAAGACAGCTATCGGAAAAGTGATTGGGCAATTATGCCTTCTATGCATTTTACCAGTGTCAAGGTTTTCTAGATTATTACAGTGTGTTTTAATGTATGCATGTGTGTATGTATGGTATTCATGATAGAAGATTTGAACAACTGAGAATATGGGAGCAAGACAAATCTGTACAAGTGTGCTTGCTTCCTTCTTCCCTCTTGAAAAAAAATTGTAGAATCATGTTTTGAAAAGTTCCTGCAGTTCCTAGTGATGATATACTAGCATGTTTTTAGTTTAAATATGGGTTTTGTGTTTCTGTTATGAACTTGCTTTGAAAGCTGTAGCTGTTTCACCCTTCTGTCTAGTCCTTTCCTGAGAAGAATGGAGGCTTACTTGTAGTAAGTGCAGATTGACAAGTTTTCTTTAAGGGCAACCTTTGTTCTTTTCACTTGGCCAAAGCAATTTCTTTGTGAGAGATTTATTTGCTGAAGAAGTGGTTTTGCCCAGATTTTTCCATATCGATCTTGGAAATCAAAGAAACGGGAAAGCTGACAACAGTCAAGTCAGTAAAGCGTGTTATCAAAAAGTGCCATATCTTTCTTGTTTGTGTTCACTGACCAGCCTTGTCAATTACATTTTTTTTCGTTTCTCCTTTTTTAGTATCTCTGAAGTTAATTTCCACTCTTGCACGTGAACTGTAGTAAACTTGTGCACAAAAAGCATGACCTTCTATGTTTTTTGAAGCAGGGACCATGACGGTGTTTCAATCTCTGTTATTAAGTATTTTTGCTAAAAATTGGTGAATCAGGAGACCTTAGGGTTGTTGCTACATGCATCATCGGATAGCAGTTAGCCCTTCATCAGGTGCTAAGGTGAATTTCAGAAACAGCTGCATCTCAAAGCCCAACAAAGTAAATGCTTTTCGGGGGTGGGGTGGGTGGGTGTTGTTCAAGTTGAATGTTTTCTTGAGTCATGTGGACTGTGAAAATAGAATTAGTTTTATCAGATTTATAATGAGATTCAGAGTAGACTACAGAAAAGTCTTCTGGAGTGATTTGACTAAGGACTGCTAGACAGCAAAAGGGCTGCAAACAAAGAGATGGTCATTGAGCTGCTTATGTGCACTACTAGTACAGGTGCTAGCCTATACACTGCACTGCTGGTACAGGTGCTAGCATATACTACAGCTAAAGATAAAGTCACAGGTTGTGGCAGCCTGGAATGCTAACAGACTGATAAAGCAATGAAGCAGTAATTGACAGCGCTGCTGTTAGTTATGTGAAAATTTAAGAGCTTTGCAGTAGATGGAGAGAATAATTTGAAGCTGGTTTTGAAAGGTAGTCTTTAAAACAACAAAGTACAGCAATCTATATAAAGTCTTCATTTTATCATTTTAACAGAAACCAGGATTAAAAGCTAACTGAAAATTAGTCCTGAATTTCTTAGGTTTCTTTGTGCTTGTGTAGAAATAGGGCACCTGCAGACTTGCTTTGAAACACTTTTGATATAACTTAAATACACCATATGGACATCCCAGCATAACCTTTAAAATGCACGAATGCAGTATGTTGTGATCCATCACTAAAATGCCATATAATGTCAGGCTTGATCACTTTCCCTTCCAAAAGGTCTCTGTTACCACTGCAGCCTTCTTTTCAAAGGCATGATAAAAAGATTACTTTGCTGTCTCTAAGTATGTGTGATATGTATAATTGAATGAACTACTTTTTTTTTTTCTAATCTAGCACATAATGTAAAGGAAACTTAAAGCCCTGTCTAATATTAAGCTCTTCAGAAGTCAGTCAAGAAAAGCCAGTTACTGAGATCGTCTTAACGTGGCTGAGTACTGAGGTCCACAAATACTAAGAACAAGATTTTAAACATGATAATGAGAAGATAATTCCTTCATTTGAGATATTTTTTCCCCTTTTTCATTGACCATGCTTGTAAAGTATACTTAGTAATAAGGTATATTTCTGAAGGCAGTGGAAAAATTCAACAGGCGAGAATTTTTTTTCAGATATTTTGAGAAATAGCACTTAACTATTTTTAAAGAATATTATATATGTACCTCTCCACTAGTTTTATACATCATTTACATGTCATCCTTCATGTCTGTCTTTGTGGTTTTAATTTATTTTTTTTTTTACACATTCATTTGTAACATCTTGTTTAATGTATTTCTGTCCTTGTCTTGCCTTCGCTTTTTCAGCTGAGATCCAAACCCACTTGATACTTTGGACAGTCCTTCCTTTCTTAAGGCTACTTTAAAACTGTGCCTTTTTAAATGATGTTTCCCTGCAGCCTTTTCCCTTTGTCGTTTAGCTCCTGCACCTTGAGCTATCTTTGTATTTCATTGATTTAGTTCCTGCTTGTCATTCTGCCAACTTGTGTACCATCCAAATTTTAAAATGGAGCAGATAAAAGGTGAAAATTCAGATGGATTTTATGCATGGATACATTTTAAAAATGAAGTGGCAATCATTTAAACTTGTCTGGAAAGAGAAATGAAACATCTGTCTTTTTCATTAGATGATTGAGGATAGGAGTAGGATGGTGGCATGAAGTCATATTAAAAACAAATTTTTACTGCCTCTTTTCATCAGTCCCTGATCAGATCAGAAAAAAAAAGTCACACATGTCACCAAAAAAATATTCTTGTGTTGTTTTTTGGCTTGGCACCGCTTGCAACACAATGAAGCAAGAAGTAAGGCAAGTATAATTTTAAGGCTTCTAGTAAGAAGGATTGCTAGTAATACTGGAGGTGTAGTAAAGAAGCAGACCCAGACTAGTGTACTACCATATGTAACGTGTCTGTCCTTTGTTCACAGTTTTGATTCTCTTTGCTATAGAAGCGGCATAAAATAACTGACATACAATATTTTCTCATCTGTTGTTTACAGCATCATGGGAAAATTAGGAAGACCAACTTTATGAAGAAACAGGAAAAGGTATGTATTTTACCTTTCTAAGCTGAGCTTGGCAACAAATATTTTTTCTGCTGTACTGCTGGATGTATACTTTATTTTACCTCATTGTTTACTTTAGATACAACAGAATTGCATAAATAACAATTATTATTGTATTTGTTTCGTACGTTACAAATTTCTGTATGATACACACATTTTTATTTCACTGAAAGGTAAATGTAGCATGAATTTGTTTCCTAAAGCTATATTTTTGTGTATAACAAAGTGCTTAAAAAAGGTAGTTGAAGGACATAATATAGGGAAGAGCCAGATATCGGAATTTCTGTCAAAGATATTAGAGTAATAGGTGGTTAGTAGTTTTGAAAGTCAAGTCACTTTAATTCCCAGTGATGCAGTGAGGTTTAACACCTTAAGTTTGTGTGTTGAGGCTTGGAAACTTTGCACTTCTGTCTGTTGTTAAGGATTCTGTCAGACTATTAACTGACCTTTTCGTGATTATAAATAGCTAAACTTAATTGATTTCAGTGGAGCTATACCAGTTTTTACTGACAGAGGCTTGATATGCTAGGAAAAATAAATACCTGTATGTATATTTATAACTAATGTAAAAAGACAATTCAAATTTTAACATTTGTAACTTGACTTATTTTTAAACAAATCTATAAATAATGAGCAGTGCAGACAGCACTGAATTCCTACTGAAATAATAGTTATATCCTTTTCTTCTCTAAACTACAGGCAGTATAAATAATATGAGAAAAAATTTAATATGATATGTTGCCTAATAATCCTTGGCTTCTGATCCTGCCTATAGCCTTTTCCCTAATTTTTCTCCTGCCCTTGCAAGAAGAGAGTCCTTGGCTGTCCGAAGACTTTTTCCTAGTTCTCTTATTTCTGTAGGAGCACATTTTTTGCATGTGAAAGTGTAAATGAGCATACTTCTAGTTCAGCAGTATGAAGTGTTTCACTTTTAGGTAGATATTTATGCAAATTTAAGAATTCTGAAGTCTCTGAATGCATGTGCCCTGTACATGTAGACCTCATGTGTTTTGTCCCTGGCACATGAACTCACAAGAACTTCCAGAGCATTGAATGATTTTCAGGACTGCTATGTTCTTGAAATAGCTCCACATCTTAATTAGTTGGTAAATATTTTTCAGGAGAAGGAATAATTATTTTATGTTATACCAAAATCATCTTCTTTCTTTGCATCCTCTGCAGGAAAGGTGTTTTTTTATTTTTTGTTGGCAATAGATTTCCAACTTGGATGATGAGATGGGAACAGCTAGGAACATAAAAGGAATGGGAAAATAGAGATTTGATGAAGAAATTCTGAGGTCATGATCACCTTAACTGTACTGTAGAGCTTGTTCTCTTGTGTCATTGTTTATGTTAAATGGGCTTGTATCTGAGATTGCTACTTAGTGTTCAGAAGTGCCCACATTAACGATAAATTGGTTTTCATTTTATTATTGTTCCTGCAGCAAACTAAATGCTACTGACTAGGTACAAAACCAGAACAGATGGAGATACTAAGGAAAGAACTGTAAATGAGGGTAACTCAAATGTAATGTAAACAAAATTAACGGTCAAAAAGATGAGTAAGATTTCAGTTACTTCTTTGATTAGATTAATTCTAGTTTTGTAGACTTTATATTACCCTGCAACCTAAGCACGAACTATTATACTGAAAGTGTGATTGTACTTGTGTGCAGCTAAAGAAGCTTGGTTTATTGTTCAGCTGTAATAACTTGCATGATCAGAAAGAACTTATAAGAATGCAAATGAAGAGAATTAAAACTTCGTAATCCTGGTAAATATAGTTAACAGAAAATATCTCTTGAATTGACAGTGTCACAAAACTTTGATTGTGTGACATAAACAGGAGTGTGTCTTAGGGATTAGTGAATAGGAAAGGAACTTTGTGGCACTTCAAGTAACTTCGCTTCTAGTTACAGAGCACCAATTCTCTGCTTATGGTGTCACTTCAGGGGTAAGGACCCTTTTTGCTGTAAGTATTGATGCCAGAAACTGAAAGTGCTGAACTGAAGGTTCATAGCAGAGTCTGGTTTTGACAGTTTTTGAGGCAGGGTAGCTGTGATAGTAGGGAACAGGACTCAGTGCCTGGGAGGATCTTCCAGACCTATCTATGTTCCTTTTCCTATACTGTAACCTTTATAAATATTGGTACAGATACACAATCACCCAGATGTAAACTTTGTATATTTTGGTACTATGATTCTATAGTGAGGGAAACTGAAATACAGGGGTAAAGGATTACTCTTCTGGTTTCAGCTGGGATGGAGTTAATTTTCTTCTCAGTAGCTGGTGCAGTGCTGTGTTTTGAGTTTGGTGTGAAAATAATGTTGATAACATCTTTTTAGTTGTTGCTAGGTAATGTTTATATTAAGTCAAGGACTTCAGTTTCTCAGGCCTTGCCAGCAAGCAGACTGAAGAGGCACAATCAACTGAGAGGGGACACAGCCAGGTCAGCTAACCTAAACTAGGCAAAGGGATATTCCATACCATAGAGATGTTGGGTGTATCCACTGGGAGGGTAGGCCAGGGCTAGCTGATGGCTGCTTAGGGACTGGCTGGGCATCGGTCACCAGGTGGTGAGCAATTGTACTGGGCGTCACTTGTTTGCTTTTTTTTCCCCTTCCCTTTGGATTTTATTCCTCTCCCCTTCTCGCTCTTTTACATTATTATTATATTAGATCTTATTTATTTTATATCAATTATTAAATTGCTCTTATCTCAATCCACAAGTTGTACATTTTTCTTGATTTTCCTCCCCATGCCGTTGCAGAGTGGTGGTGTGTGGCATGAGTGAGTGGCTGTGTGGTACTTAGTTTCTGGCTGGGGTTAAACTGTGACAATTACATTATGTAGTGTTATAAATAAAGGCTGATTTGCTTCAGTTGGTGTGTCAGTATACCTTCCCTCAGAGAAGCTTGTCTAAAGACCAATTTACAGATCAGATTCACGTAACTCCAAGTGGGTACCTGCATCTAAGCTAGTATCTTTTTATAGCAGAGCTAGTCAATGCAGTCATTGGAGTGTAGGGTGTGATTAGTCTCATACTAAAGTAGGTTATACGTTCAGTTAGATGAATTGCACCATAAATTGTATTGATTAGGCTTTTTACTGGCTATAATGGGAACTTAGAAAACTAGTTTGGCTGTACATACCTACTTGGCAGGAAGCTAACGTTAGATGAAATAAACCCTTAAAAGTTTAGATACAGCCAGGCTAAAAATCTTTTGATTCTTAACTCTGTTCAGTCCAGAGGCTGTGGGTTTTTTATTAGAAAAATAAATCTTGTGAATGAGGGAAAATACTGTCCTTATTCTATTAGTTGCTTTGTTGCTGATAACGGCACAATTTGTTGGGTTTCTTCGCATGGTTGCCCTGGAACAGTGTTTTTCCAGTTTAGTGACAAGTGAGAGATCTTCCTGGTGAAGCTACTTTTGCAGGAGTATGATTTTTCAGATGTCAGCCTGTCAGAAGATCAAATGTGTTGGTGTGATTATTTTTTTTAATTGGAAAAAAGTTTGTCTAGTATATCTGCTTCAACTTCAGTCTAGGTTTTGTTTTGTATCAGAATTCCTAGCTTACAACTTAAGATGCTTTATTTGTATGGCAACCAGGGAAGTTCAGAAATGCTTTGAGCTAAAAAAGTGAGAAGTGTAGTTTTGTCTTTTAAGCGTGTGCTAAAAAGGTTGAAAATTCAGCCAACTGATGCTAAGGACTTTCTTCCTTCTGTGCAGGTAATTTAGTTTGTGTTAAGCATTCTTTAAAAGGTAAAAGCTTTTGGTTCTCATTCTTGTTTGTGAAATTCTGGAATGCCTATACATGGTTTGCAGTTGTGGGATGATGAAAGACTTAGGCCAGTTGAACAGTGGGAACATGAAACTCTTGACACAGTACAGGAAAAGCACAAGCACAGATAGTGGCAACTGGGGAAAAGTTTTTTGAACCGTTAGGCAAGCGTATTGCCAAGGGGGAAAGATGATAGAGAGTGGTAGAGGACAGACAGAATTAATTAGATGGCTACAAAACTTTTTGAAGACAGTTTCTAAATGTGAAACGTGTCTTTGTTTTTAACTGAGCTGAGGGATCCCTTGGATTTTATAAATACTGTTCTATACAGTATTATGCCTTAGCTCCTTGCAGAAGACTTGTAAAATTGTTATTCTATACTATGTTCTGTTTGGAGGACTTTCTAAACCATTCCTGTTCTTCCAGGAATTTATTTCTCTCAAAGAAAGAAAAATGAAGTGCTTCTTCAAGAAATTATACTTTCTTAGAATTAACTCTTCTGGCTTTTCCAAATGATAGCATTTCTCTCAAATAATTTGAAAGTTCAAACCAGTATTCTGTCTAAGTAGAGAGCTGGTAATATTAAGAGCAAGAAACCTGTGAAGCAACTTTATGCTAAACACAGCTTCAAAAAGCAAACATGCTAATTATGCTTGCTAGCTGCTTGGAGTGCGCAGTTTTTAATTACTGTGTGTTTGACTTCCCTGTTGATAATAAAGAGTATGTTTCACATAACTGGCATGTTTAGAAGCAGAAGGGCAGGGAATTGTACAGTTCATAACTTACACCATACCTGCATTCTAACTGAGAGTGCTGTGCTGAAGTTTTGACTACGTTTCCATTATTTTTCACATATATTTCTTTGTTAGCCAAGAGGTAGCTTTGGGGACACTTCCTAGATTTGAAAATCTAGAATATGTATTGGAAATACCTTTTTGTTTTGCTGAAGAAATGAGTGGTTGTGTTTTATTGATGACTAACAGCACAGAGTTGCTGGTGGGTTATTTGAGAGATGTTAGTTCCCAGAAGCATTTTGAAACAAAGTTTATTTTGAAATTCCTCTTTAATCTTGGCTGCTGTGCTAGTAAGAATACATCAATGTACACTGCAAAAAAGGAAACTGGATGTCAAAGTAGAGAGAATGAAATACAACCTTAAAAGGAAACAAGTGTTTTCCTTGTCAGAACTTTTGACAGTCTGGGTCATAAATAAATCTCTGTAGTCCTAACAATGCTTCCTGAGTTGTAATACTGCCCAGCTCTGCCTTATGAAATGTTCTCCTTTTTGTAAAATTGGTTATTTTAAAAATATTTAACAACGAAAAATCAGGAACTCATATTTCTCTTCATTCAACTGAATTCGTGTTACTACATACAATAACCTGAAATGCCCAAGATGTCCATCAGTGTCAGCTGATGTGTGAAGATGAAGAGGGTGGTGTAAAAAAAGGATAAGGGACAGAGTAGCTTTGTAAATGCAAAGTGGGGTAAATATGCTGTGTTCTGATAACGCGGTTTGTCTGTAGCTGCTAGGTAGCTCTTAATACAGCAGCTCTTACCAGCAAAGGAGCTGACTTTGTGCTCAGCCAGCTGAACTCTATTTTAGCCAGCTGAACTTGTGGGAGGCAGATTCATGCTGGGCCTTCACACTCAATGCTCTTTGGGCTGCATCTTGAATACACAGTCCAGTGTTGCCCCCTTCCAGTACAAGGCACACATCAATAAACTGGAACAAGTTCAGCAGAGAGGTATCAAAATGGTCAGAGGCTGGAGCACTTGCCCTGTGAGGAGAGGCAGAGGGAACTACAGTTGTTCAAGTTGGAGAAGGGAGGCCTAAAAGTAGCCTGTCCTGTATATGCAGAGATCATAAAGACTATATGATACAATGGTGGATAGTGAGAAACAATGAGTGTAATTATACTGGGTATAAGGAAAACCTTTTTCCTTCTGAGGACAGCCATGCAGTGACATGGGTTCTCTAGCAGAATCACCTAGAGCAGGTTGCTCAGGACCATGTCTAGCTGGGTTTTGAATATTTGTAATGATGGAGACTCCACAACCTTGTCTTGCACAGTAAGTTGTAGTGCCCTCGGGTAAAAAAGCTTTTTTTCCTGTGTTTAGATACAATTTCCTGCATTACAGCTGGTGCCTGTTGCCAAATTATTCTACTTGTGTTCTAGACCATAAGGCTGTTTTTCCAGAGTAGTTTAGTATGACGTTTAAGATAAGAAACTCTTGTTATGACTTTGCATTTCTGTGAGAGGAAGAGAAAAGGCTTTGGCTAAAGTGATTCAAAGAAAGTGGGTACATTGATACTTTAGCAGAATCTTCTCCTTTTATGTTTTTTTCAAATGCAAATGCCAGTAAAATCTTCAGTCTTCAGTAAGCAAACCAGTTGATGGTTTTATAGATTCATAAAAAGTATAATTCTGTTGTGGGCAGTATCTTGAGAATGCCATAAAATATAGTCTGTCTTCTTTAATCTTTAGAATGGGCAAAGTAACTAAATATGACAAGTAAATTTATAAACGTAGTGACAGGAAAGTTGGCATCAGATCCTCTGTTATAGCTCAAAAATGTTCTGATTTCTTGTGCAGTTTGAACTCTTACCATGTTAAATAGAGGTCTATGTCTGTATCTTTATCTTGATCAATAAGCATGTGTTCAGTGTTCTCCATAATATGTAAGTAGGCTGTATGAAAGACTACTGTGAATTATAGTGCCTCCCCAGAGGCTAAAAAGATGTGAGAATAACACCCGGTGGTGCTCCACGGAAGATCTATTGGATTGACAAGTCTTGTTTCTGTTGCAGACCAGCAATCACCTCCTTGGGCCAAAGCCATTTCCCCTGGACAGATTGTTAGCAATATTGTACAGTATTGTGGACAACAGAGTTCCTCCAACTGCAAATATATTTTCCCAGGTGGGTGTGTGCTTACTTTCTTTATTTCCTTTTTACTGCCTGGAATTTTTGAAAAGGTTTTACATTGGTTTTTGTGAGTCGTCGTTCTAATTAAATATAATGAGAAAACAACCACAACAGTAATTGGAATTGAAGGCTCAGAGTAGTATTTATCTGCATTACTAACTATGAATTCAAGACTTCATCTGTGTAATGGTCTGAAACCTTCTAATAGCAAACTTTCTTCTGATCCCAGGCTGTGATCTGCGCTGATTAGGTCCTTGGCTTCTCATTGAAGCCTGTTAGCCTGCTTGCATTTCAAGTGAAGTGTGTAAATGTTCACTGTCCTATGGCCATTTGTAACATGTTACAACAATGTAGTGGTGAAGAAAGAGCAGAGGGAAGAATAAGGTGCTATTTGCAGGTGAAAGGTGTGTGTTTTTGACGCATGTATCTGTAGGGATAATGTTTTTCCATGGACCAGCTTTTAACAGCCTTACAGAGGAGAGCGGGTATCCTGTTTCGCTAGATGGCAGCATAACTATAGAGTTGAGTGGAATTAAGTAAATCTGGAGTTTTCCCTAGCGCTCTGAGTTTGTCAAGTGTAAATACTGTATAAGTAAAGATGGCTTTCTGTTGTCAATGTGATTCTTAGATCTTTCATCTCCACCTCAGAAGATCTCAGTTTCTGTCCTGCTTTCCAGTTGTGCTTATCTTGCAGAAATGTTTTCTACCTTTCCTTGTTAGGTCTCAAATTTAACCAAGGATTATTTGAATCTGATGTCTGTGTCCGTGTAAAGTTAGGAAACGTATGCTCAAGATACTTAATTTTGCTACGGCTTTAATCATTACTGTTCAGTGTTCACACAAATGTTTGGCAAAATTAGTTTCCCAACTTTGTATAATAACTAACCGTAAATATACATACTGTAAAATTGGGCAATAGAGAAGCTAGAGGATTGTAGTACTGGTTTATTCAGTGCTATGTGAATATCTTAATAGTGATGAGGACCAAGGTGCTTTACAGATGCTGTAGGGAACTCACACCTTCACATGATGTTTTCTCTCAAGCTCCTTTAAAGGTTATTATATGATCTGGGGCATGAGAAATTATTAGACAACAACCTCCAAAATCTGTTAATACAAGCATTTACTTTTTTTTGTAATTAGATGAGTGATTTTTCAGTCTACAGTCTGTACCCCTTGGGAGGTCAGTGGATTAGCTCTCAGAGGTGTTCAGGAAGTGGCTGAAAAAATCAGGTTTAGATGTTTATGCATCCTCTGCTTGTTTCTTGCCTATCTTGTCATCTGGCACCTCAGTAATTCACTGTGCTTTCAGAAGGAACCCTAACTCTGTTAGTATTTCAAAGCTATGTGAAATTTCCTATGGGTGAGTGCCATATGAAGGGACACCAGAGATTGTTGAAGCAGGCGGTTTCTGACAGACTGGATGACGGCTGCAGCCTTGTAGCTACTTGTAGCAACTTTGGAGTACAAAGAATACAGGGACCTTAGTGTTCATTAAAATGCATACATTTGGCTGACTATATCTATTCACTTTTTGGGGGGCCGGTGTCAGATGTAGCACGAGGTAATTGCTTTTTTATGAGCATTGTGTTGGTTCTTTAATTCATGGTACTGTGAAGTCTGTTGATCAGGTCTGTTCGTCAAGGTATCGCTCACGCCTCTTTCCTTACAGGACACTGGTTCTGTGTTTTGTTCTGGTTTGTGCATTTTTTGATTTAAGACATGAAGTGTTGAAGCTGAAACTCAGGGTACTGAGGCAAAAGGCGAGTGTCTTGTTTAATGATGTTAGTTTATCAATGGTTGATCTAGGTTTAGTTCAGTAAGGAATGGAGTCATGTTGAGCCTTAAGGAAATTCAGAAGAAAGTAAGATACAATTCATGTTCAGATTGGTTTCACTTGTGCTGTAAACCTACTGATGGTTCACCATGTAGGTACTTCTTGTTTCAAGCCTTTCTCTCTCTCTCATCAATGCCTTTCTGTCTTTCTCTCCCTGCCCCTGGCTTTGGCTCTGTGGTGCACTCGTGTGCACTCTGCTTTTCTTTCTTTCTTCAAGTGTTAGAAGACTCTGTCACTATGATCTTTAAACTACATTTCATTTTTGAGATGGAAAGAGGGCAATCTTTAAGGCATAAAATGAAAGAACAGGCAAGAAGCAAAACAATGGATTGTCCAACTGCAACTATGAAATTTACAGTTTTGCCTGAATTTTGACAATCTCCAGGAGCAAATTTCGGCTCAATTTACTCAAGTAATGTGAAAAGGAATGATTATGACAAAACTGGGAGCACTACATAGTAAAACTTTGTGTGTAGGATTCACTGTATAGTCTCTTTATTTTTGGCTATCAAAACTATCTTGGTATACTTAAGTTGTGAATATCTTGTATAACAGAGTTTTACAGTGTATTCTCAAAATGTCTATGTCTGCGTATTTGACATGCACTCCAGATGAGAGAACAAATGTCATTATTTCAATGCACAGTTAAGTAGAACTGAAGACATAGTTTGTACATGGAGTGTCGTTCCTCCTGACACTAAATTGCAGAATGAAACAATTCGTTTTTCACTCTTAATTTATAGTGTACACTAGATGGCAGTGTTATCAAAGAATAGCTGTGTGCAGATTAAGCTATAAAGATATATATATATTTAAAAGAAAGATGTAAAAAGATTGTATTAAACCTTAACCAGGTTAGGAGGGGCAAAGAAATAGAAAATAAATCTGTTTATACAGAAATAAAATGTCATAAATTATTTTAAAGTATTTTTAATTATGAAAACGATTTTTGCATTCAATTTAATTAAAAAATCTTGAAGTGTTTAATGTAAACTAACATAAAATACAACAGAATTTGAAGTAGACTTCGTAAGTAGTTTAATCTAGGCGTAATATGGAATTGCAATTTTTTCTTCTTGAATAGTTTAAAACAATTTATATTCCACTGATTTTTGCCACTAGTTATTCTGTAAATGTATTTTTTTGAATCGGGTAAATATGTAGGAGCTGGGTTATCCTTAGCAGTATTGATGACATTTACGTATTACTGTTAGATACCACAAGCTTTTATTTTCTTGTTTGTGTGTACAGCATGGAAATCATTCTTGAATTGTGCAGAAGTTTAACATGTTCTAAATCAAATATTTGGCTTCTTAACTAATTCAACATTAATTTTATGTGCTCTTTAATTTGTAAACTGAAAGGCTGTACATGAACCAAATACTTATTAATTCTCCCCATGTACTGTCAGAAAATAGCATGCCTTGGCTTTAAAGTTGATCAACAATCTCAGTCAAGATTCAAGAAGGACCAGCAGCTGCTTTAAGATCTGTCATGCTGCTGATTTTGTGATATTTCTTACTGCTTCTTGTTTCTGTGCATAATTTCTATTCACATGAAAATTCTGGTTATTAGCTTTTCAAAAGCAGATTTTTTTATGCTAATAAGCAGCAAAATTTCAATTTTCTGTTTAATGCTAGGGTTTATTGAAAATGTTTCAATTTCACTAAATAGAATTTCAACTTAAAATTTGAATCTTAATCTAACTTTTGCCTTTTAATGTTAATTAGTCCTTAAAATGGTCTCATAGGTTTTTTTAAACAAAAAGTTAACATGTTCCTTTCAGAAGCATGATCTTTGCGATTGATAAGAGACTAAGTTTTTCGTGCTCTGACTTCTTGGTGTAATTGGGTTATATGAGAAAGAATTGGGCTCATTCACTTTGTTTTTCCTTGCTAAATAGTACAGGGCAGTAGCATCAGGGATAAAAAAAACAAATGTAAATTTCCACTTCTGCAAATGAAAATTTTTTCAGTTATCCCCTTAAAGTTGAAATTTCTCTTGGTTTTGCGTGATTTTTTAAAATAAAATTTTCATACACCTAGTGAGAATTGTTTGAGAGGAAGTTAAAGTAAGATTTTATTTTTTTTAATTTTGTTTTAGACTACTGATTTCCGTACATATGTAGATATAGGTCTGTATTCACTTGGGAAATTTTCAGTGCTTTTTTTCGTGCAGAACATTCACTGTTTTTCTTAGTAGTTCTAATTTGTCATGATGCTGTTTTTTAACACGTTGTGTGTTACTGTAACATGTCACTGAATTTGTTTGTTTGAATTTATTTGCTTGGTTTTTAAACCAGGAGATAACAGAGGTTAAAACACTATGGATTTCTGCAGCCGTTTCGGAGCACGAGATCTTTAAATGTTTTTCTTCAGATGCACTTTTGTGTAATAATTTAACAGGTTGGAGATGATATTGCCACCACTACTGGGCAGTTACGTTCTGTGCATGGGGCAGAACTCGTGCAGTCGATGGCCTGGTTAATACATGGCTAGGCTGAGCATGTGGCTGAAGTATTTTTAAAAGATAAAACTATTTTTAATGGTGAAAAAATGCAAATGTACTTTCACACAATGCTAAAGAGTGCAGCTCGGGGGTATGCAGTCTGCATCCTACCACAGCAGATAAATCATAGGCTCTCCTTACCTAGGCACAGCAGTTGATGTCTTTTCAGGCTTAGGGAGCAACCAGGAGTATGATTTGTGTGTACACGTGGACCCACTGTGCAGAATATGAAATGTGCATTGTGCCCAAGTGCAAATAGTACAGAATGGAGGGATACAAAGAAACTTTATAATGCCTATCTCAAGTGCATTTGGGAAAGGTTCTGAGATTTTACTAGTTCTGATTTGTAGAAGAGTAGTATTTCATTTCAGGTTTCCCACATTTAGAAATACAACATTATTCTTTTTATAAAAATGTGCCTTAGTATAGGACATGAGTGAATTTATGCATGAAATATCATGCAAGAATTATCAGCACCAATTTAAATTAAGTCAGCTCATTTTACATTGAAGGGGACAAGGGCTGTTAATTTCATATCACAACCAGTGAGCAAGCAGATGTTGTTACAGTTAGGGTTCACAAGCCAAAATTAACCAATACTTCTTCCTTTACCAAAATGTTTTTTTTCAATTACTTCTTCAAATCATTTCAGTTCTCCTAACCATTTTTCATTTTTAGATGTTTTAACTTGCTTCTGCTTTCTTGTGAAATATGCTTTTCATAAAAAGGCTTGACTTAGATATACTTGTAGTTTTGAGTTATGATAGTATATATTTTAGGTAAAATGGAATCAAACCCTTTGTCTTGCATGCTATTGGTATTTTATTCCAGTTAATATATCCCTGAATGTTTGGAAAGACATCTGTGCGGAAAGGCGTGATAACTCCTCAGAATACACTAATAGCTGAAAGTTACTGAGTAGGTAACTGATCAGTAACTTCAGTTCTGGTTGCATTTTCACTGTAATGCATTAGACTGTTAGGTCAAAGTTTGGTGTCTACATTCAGAATCGGGTTTGGTTTTACTGTTTCTCGCGTTCAGTGAATATATTTGGATAGCTGTATAGATATTCTTTTCTGATTATAGTGCGTTTGGAAACAGAGAATTCTACAGAGGTTGTATGGTGACACATCAGGTATCTTACACATCATAGTCTACATTTGGTTTATCAGATATTTCTTATCTGTTTGATAGGATCTAAGAAAAGCACCAGAATTTCCCTACAAGTACTACAAATTCCTAAAACTAATGTGGTTATAAATGTGTAAAAGTTTGGAATGAAGGTTAGCAATTTAGAATTTTTCCAGTCTGGCAAAATGATAAACAGCGTTGCAAACTGTTGGCTACAGAGCAAAAGCTTTTTATCTGAAGTTAGAAAAAGCCTGAAGATACAAGATTTAGCATAGTGTGTTAAGTGCCAATATGATATGGTTCTGTTAGAAATACACAAAACCACTGATGTATAGCATGCTTCCAGCTGGAGAGAGCCAGAGGAATGTTATTTACTTTAATTAAAGGGGAGGGGGGGGCAGCTTTTGGAGCAGGTTTGGTTTTTTTCTTGCTTTCTTGTCTGCATTACATGGATGGGTGAAGGAATACCTGGTATTATATATGTAAACTAGAACAGTATGTGGCAATTTACCTGCAAGATTTCTATGTCCCTGTTATGTTAGAAGCACAGTTTATATCTTGCTTTTAGAGATGAGAATTTGGTATTTAAACTACCTCTTTTTTTTGTTGTTGTTTTTTTTTTTTTTTTTTGTAAATTGCCAGCTATGGTAAAATTCTGGTTAAGAGATTGGAAAGATGTCTGGTTGGGTTTGCTTTTATTATGGTGTAGCCTTTCTGGATACCAGATATCTACACCACGATTGTAGTGCTGTGGTAGTGCATTATGTTAGATCCCCTTGATGCAGCAACTTTGAAAAAGTCATCTATGAGAGTTAACTGCGTCAACAGGTTTTTTACAAATGGAAAACGCTGTAATTGCTTCTACAAGCTCAGATTGTGTTAGTGTTTGAAAATGCTAGGTTTTCCATTCTACACTTGACAACTCTTGGCAGAATGAGAGTTACTCATTTTTGCTAGATCAGCTGTTCCTGTATTGTGTTCCAGCTTTCCTTGTTGTTGCAGGGACTGCTCATAGGAACATTTTATATCTGGCCAGACTAGAGTGTTTAACATTAATAGAATAATCTCTATTGAAAAGTGAGCAGGTAGGTGAGCTTCCAGAGGAAAAGATCTTGTTAAAAATGTGTCTCATGCTATGCTGTTCCCTAAGAGGCCTTATTAGAAAACAGAATGAAGATGAGTGGGAGACTTTTATGTTAGAGTGTGTGAAAAATACAGAGTAGGCTCTTGTACTGGTTATATGTCTGTAAGTAAGTTGGTTTTGTCATTAGGCTTTTTGAAAGCAAGCAAAATGCTGGAAAAATGAAAGTTCCTGCTGATTCTGCTTCTTCTCTGAAACCACTTTCCTTTGCTTCCCTTTTACTGTGAAAGTTCTTAAGTGTTGTGCTTGTCTTTTTTCTGGATAACCAGGTAGTGTCACTGCTAAAATTTTGCCTGAAATAATTCAGAATTTTGTAGCAAATATTAGCTGTGTAAGTGTGTGGGTCACCTTCTTGGTAGAATACATTTCTGTCCTTTTCTCAGATGAGTTTAGCATTCAGAATTTCATGATGGAAGTTTATGTTGTGGTGAGATTTCCTGTTTTCTTGTTGAAAGATTTACTTCGAGAAAAAAAAAATGGAACTAGGTGTTAAAAGGTTATCTTTTTTCTTTTTTTTTTTCTTCTTTTTTTTTTCTTCTTTTTTTTTTTTCTTCATGAGAAGTATTAAGATTTATGGTATACCTCTCTATCTAGTCTGTCAGAAGACCTTTGCTTCATAGCCTTCCAGTGACAGGAATGATTGAATATAAACTGTAGGCTCTGGGGTTATCTCATTCTCATTACTGGTCCAAATAAACTTCCCCTTTTCTTTCAGTGTGAGTGGAGATATGTAGACACATCTTGCCAGCACAGAATATTTGTTAGTCTTATATAAATGTTGTATGTAACATATTATTTTATATATCTATATATATAGTTTGTATATGCAGGTTTACTGTACAAACAGGTTTGTAATGCAGCCTTTTGATCCTGTGGCTTCATGGTTGCCCATACCTAAAAGATTTTTTTAAATTGTTAGAACAGCTTTCTTAAGTGGTTGGCAAATTTGTAGCTGCAGGTTTTTGATAAGATTGTATTATTATTTTTGTATTTGATCCTAATGGCTATATGCTTTTATAGGTGTGTTACACATCAGATGCTTTATTTGCTGGATCTGTCTATTGATTAGAAAGTGCAGTAATGTATTGATCAGTACTCTGTTGATTTTCAGTAGGTTTGGAAAGATGATGATAAGAGGTAATAAATAACTCTTATTTTCTCATTTTCTGTTATTGGTCACTGGACTAATCTGGCAGAAATTCATGAGCTGAAATGGGAACTTAATGTGATGCACAGCATGGTGACATAGTTAGCACTTTAGCACTGACTATGGCAGCTTGAGAGCGCCTGCTGTTAAGCACAAGGAAAGGAGAAAACATTACTTTTAACTAAATAGCTGACTGTGGTTTTTTTTAAGTCTCAGCATGGCTGTGAATAAAAATAAAAGTATTTTTAGTTCAAGTAGTACTTTCTAATTAAAATTGTGAAAATACTAATATGCTTGATTTCTTCTAGTTTTAGTTGATACAGAAAAGATCTTTTAGGAAAACTAATTATGTTTGAGCTATGTTATATTGTTTGACCTAGTTTGATGATGTTTTCACTTTTTGGAGTATACTGTTAATACAGCTTTACAAACTCTGGGGAGGCTTTCTTAATCAAATTCTGTTCTATTCTATTAGAGTTCGTTCTTTTCAGTAATTTAAGGTAGAAAACTTACCTTATTTCTGCGAAGAGCTTCTGTGAAGTGCCCGGCTTGGCACTTAATCTGTGTCTTAAAAGCACTTAATTCACAACAATTTGTCTTCATAAATACATTATTGAAAACCAGTTTTATGGAAGAAATTTTGGTTATGAAAGGGAAAGGCTTTTGACAGAGAGGGAATAAGGACTTCAGATGAGATTGAGTTTATCAGGAAGATAATGGGAATCCCTAAATTTGTTGTCATTTTTATGTAGAAAACCCAACTTATTTCAAAACTGTAATTCTATTTAATCTTTTTTCATTTTAGTAGCATCTCCCTGAGAATTTGTAGAGTCACATAAACCAGGAAGTAGGTATACAATAAGGCTTTCTAAAACAAATTTACAATAAATTTATACTTCACAATTATAATCAAATAAAAAAAAATGTGATTTTGGGTTAAGGTATGCAAGTTTGCTATGGTAATGATGAAGTTTTGTATGCTCTGTGAATCTGGTAATAACTTTCACAAACAATTCTTATGGCCCTGTGAACTTAATGTTATGTATTCCTTTGTGCCCTTCACATGTCTTAGATTGCATGCTATGTAACATAGGGAATGTGTTGCATCAACCAACAGTTTCTTTAACTTCTGTTCTCTCAGCACGTTATTTGTAAACAATATTTGAAGCTTCAAATTTTAACTTATCTATGAAATGTGTTAGTGTATAAAAGAAGTAAATATGGATACATGAAAGATGAAAGGGAGTTTTCCCCCCTTCCAAACTGTCTTTTCCATCCTTTTTCTTTAAATTCCTATTTAGAAATTGGTTTCATGTAGTTAATGGAAGTAACATCATTTAATAGTCCAGGAAAAAATTCACACTGTGTTTACATCAAGCAGTTGCAGCTGAAGCTTGTTAGTGATTGCCTTCCAGATTTAAAAAAAAAATAATTCTTCACTGTGGTACACGAACTGCTATTGTTTGGAGACAAATAATCGGCTCATCCCCTCTTTAGGGAAGAACAAAGAATATAATAGTACATCTGCTTCATCTGTTAAGATAGCAAAGATTAATTAAGCAAGTGCTGCACAACCTCTCTTGATAACATATATATCTAAAACCAGCCTGTATATTACAAATTCTGTAATCACTTTGCTTTAACCATTTAGTGTATGCACATGATCTATTCCAGAATCACTGGCTATTCATAGAGATAAGTTAGGACACAATACTGAAATAAGGTAAATTAGAGAATTGGGGTAGAGTTCATGGGTTTTCCTGCAAATCTCTTGATTTAAGATGATATGACTGGAAAGATGATACAAGACTACAAAGAACCTGTTGAGTCCTCAGGTGACATCATTAACACTTCATAAATTTTATGTGTCTTTTTCTGAAAAATAACTTCGCTGATTTCTCTGACAGTTTGGATCACAGTCTGTTTGGGGGAATGAACCATCTCTTTATTGAACATTTGTATAGAACCTGGTTCAGTGAAGTACAGTTTCAGAACTAGAACTACTCATTGTGGTCAAATAGTTACATTGAGTGTCCCCATTTTTTTCGCTTCCCTGGTGGGTAGAACTAACATCTAATTCCATGTTTAAGACTACTCAAGGCCGATTTTACCTGCTTTTCTTTTTTTCTGCCGTTGTCTTTTAGCCTAAATAGCTTTACTTGCTCCTTGGTGTTTGCTTCAACAGAGTTGTAAGCACACAGATATCCTCTCAATATCTTAATTTTGCAGGCCTTCACTTGCTAAATATGTCTTTTACTTCCCTGCACATACAGCAATGAATGTAACCGCAACTTCAGTAATAGAATGAAAGATGGTCAGAATTACTGGTTGAAGAGTTGACTGTAATTTTATATTCTTTTTAGTCATATGTTCCCTGCCCTCCTCTCCCGGCCTAAGATGCTTTTACATCTCCCTACCTAGATTACGTTCTCTTTAGGTACTTACACCATACCTGTCACTTCAATACAGATGATTTTGCTGTATCGCATGTGAAATAAATTTTTAGCATTGTATCTGTACTAGGGACCCCTTCCAGGTTTTGATGAGGTTGGAAAGCACGAGGCTGTGTACATGTACAATGTTAGAGCACAAGGTAGCAAAATGGTACATTAAAGAATATGTTGGATCACTTTGGTGAATACTTGTAGTTTCTGCCCTGCCAGCTGCAGTCAGTTCTAGCTACTGACTTTCCATTTGAAATCTCTCCTCCCCCAAAGACTCTGCTGCTTTCTGTGTTCATTGCATAGGGGGTAGTGGGGCTTGCCACAGTGTCTTGGACAAAAGAAGCAGCTGCATTACAGTTAATTTGAAAGCGAGGATTTCAAAATATGAAGCTTGTTGACAAAAGAATGCCTCTTGATAGATGGGTAGTTAATTGATGTAGTCTCTCAATCTATGGAAAAGAAAACTGGAAGATATTTGGGGGAGCAATGTGGAAAACTAATAGCAGGACATGAGTAAATCTCACAAAAAGTTTATATTCATAGTAAACATTGTACTGAGTTTGTAAAATATGGAGGGTGATAGAATAAGCTGAAACAAATCCTACAGTACCTCAGACTTGGAAAAGCTTGATCCAGAAAAGTATGTTTTTAGAAAAAGTCCTGTGATTTGGCTAATCAACAGGTGAATCTGCCATGAAATTGATGATGATTATTTTAAAGGTTGAAAATGGTGCTGAATATCTGAAGGTGTATTGGGTACTGCACAAAGGTTTCTGTCCTTACCACCTTACCATTTAATTTCTCACGAGGTGAAGGAGGGTGGACAACAGAAGAAATAGTGTGATTATTTAGGATGAGATTGGTTCTAGCTATATATGTGTCTGCACAGTAAAAGTGTATCTCAGGGATTCACTTAGTGTGCTTTTCTAGTTAATGGAGAGAAATAGGCATGCAGAGATCATTCAATGCACCCTGATATAGACATGAGCATCTAAAACTACTCCATTCATGAAAAGTTTTAAAATCTGTACTAGGTTACAGTGAACCATGTCCTGATGTACTGATTTTGTGTCATCAACTAGAAATGGAGTCAGCACAGCCTCAGATGCAAATGTTTACATTGTAGCTATCTAAAGCTATTCTATCCTGAAGGACTAAAAGATGTTTTCTCAGTAATTTTTCTTCATACAGACCAGTGATTATTCTGAATTGCTTGTAAAACAAACAGAAAATCTCAGCATCTAATATCCTTTCTGGGATGTTGTATTCCATGTCAGAACACTTGCAGAATAGGGGAAATAATTGATTTGTTCACCTTCCCACTTATTCCTCCTGTGGATTATATTGGCCAGTTATGCTGAATTGTATACTTGGGAAGAGCATGCCCAGGGTTGCATTGCATGGCTTGCAAGCTGGTGTTGGCCTTCCCGTCCCTTTTTGCTGGACTCATTTTGACTTATTCCTGAAAGCAAGTGCTGAAACCCTGTCTTTTCAGTGACAAGGTTTTCCTTGAAATAAGTAGAAGCTTATTTTGCAGAATTCTGTAATGATGATCTGTCATCCTTGAAAGTGGAATGTGAACTGTATGTGTTTGAACCGTATTTCTATAACAGCAACTACAGGACAGCTCAGTGTCATGTGGAAAACACTGAGACTGATCTTTTCCCATGTGAGAAAACAAAATACATCAAAGAAGGTAGGATATTCTGCCTTTCTTGTTTGAAATAGGAAGAGGCAAAGTGTAACCTCTGCAAGTGGAATTCATAGATTAAGTACAAAAAAATCAAAGGCTACTCAGTTACTTATGTTTCAGGAAGTGTTTTAGAGGTAAAATTGAAAAATACAACTTAAATTATCCAGAGTGGATTTTTGGGCACAGCATAACTGAAATTAAAATTGAAATATTTGAAGACAGATCTAGTTTGGACGAGCAGATGCTGATCCGTATGTGTTTCATTAACATGTGACAGGACAGCTTTAACTTCATTCAGATCAACATCCATTACCCAGCTGTTACCCATGTAGAGAAAGGTCTTTAAAAAACCCCAACACGATGACAACAAAAATCCCAGTACCAAAAGTTCTGTATTTTAGTCTTCAAGTTACTGTTTTGTCTTCCAACTAACATTTATTTCTGAATATGGTTATAATTTTATATATGTTGCCATTTGTAACAGGATATGTTCTTAGGTCTCCATAGCAATTCGCATAGAACATTGAGAGGTGTCTTTCAGTTTGTATGTCTTTACGTACTTTTTTTTCTTCCTGGCCTGCTTACCTTCCAGAAAGGTTTCTTGAAATAAAAGGAAGAGTGGGAAATTTATCATCCTTTATGAATGTATTAAAACATTCCACTATGAGGAGTAGAATATAGAGACAGAACATCTGTGTCGTCTGAAATGGTCTGAATTCGGACTTTGGTTAGTAGTGAGCTTAAAAAAAATAGGAGCAGTTGTAGCTGAAGTATTTATTAAAAGGCATAGATAGAGACTATGAAGACCCAAGTTGATCTGTTTTAATAATTGAAGAGTGCTGGATATGTTGTAGACCATCTGTGACCTACATAAAATGAACAAGAGGGCATTCCATGGTCTAGATATCTAGGCAAGAAATAAGAAAGAATGTCAAAAGATGAACTAACAAATCATATCCATAAAAAATAAAATAATTGCTATAGTTGATCGGGGTAAACAGATTGACTTAAGAGATTACCACACAGACATGAGAAGAAAACTGAAGATTGTTGTTACAAATTTATCTTTTCCAGCCTTTTTTTATTTATTACAAGCATATGGCCCAGGAAGACTTCTTGCAACAGATATTTTCTAGCCTGGAGTGGCCTCTAATGGATGTGTAACGCTGATGGTGTAGAGAAAAGCTTTTTAAGAATTTGTGTGACTGTAGCACTTGTGAAAGATGCTAGACTGACAGTCTAGAAAACTGGGAAACTGAAGTAATCTGTTTTGATTCACTGAACAGGTATCGCAGGGGCGCATCAATGGCATCATCTCTCTGTATGGCTTTTTAATTGTATCCTGAAAAATCTATCTTTTGTTTTCACCTGACTGACTATTAGTTAATAGTGACAGGGGCTTGCCATTTAACTTCATCCTGGATACTTAGCTCTTACAAATGAACTTCTGACATAGCTAAGCTTTTTGTTTAACTTATCAATTTGTATCATAAAATGCAATAGGCTATCAGTAGTAGTGAATGGGGAAGGATGCATAACTGGGAAAATGTGGTGACTGACTGACTGGAGCTGTTGTATGGGTAGGCTGTTCTGCTGGTCAACACATGGTTAGCCTGCCTTTTTCCTTCCCTCCTAGACAAAGCAAAAAGCATTGGGACCTTGCTGGTTTTAATGTTGTAGTAGGCATTTCACAGGACTAGCTTGTGGAGTGCTATTTGACCACTTAATTTAGCATGTTTTTCGTGCAACCATGAGCAGAACTAGACCACTTGGTAACTGGGAGAAGTAAAGAGGGTATAGGTGGAGAATTAGCATGGCAGTATCTCCGTAGCAGAAAAGAATTCTACTTCTATCACTGCTATGATCAAATTAACACCTGCTCAAACCAATCTCTTATTCTCATCTCCCATATCGAAAATACCCAGATTTTAATTCTATTCCACATCTGGAATTCACTTCAGTGAGCCCAACTGCCATCTGATGGGAGCAAAGCCATCTCAGTCTGGCTCAGGTGAGGCTTTTGTAACTTTACATTGTGCTCAGACACTGGAGATAGCTTGGTGTGTTGGAGTGGTCAGGAAGGAAGGTAGCAAACATGATAGGAATCATCAATATTATAGGAGATAAAAAATTATGTTTGTATTCCTGATTTAATTTTCTTGTTAGTGAAAGTGTCAATGCATTTGCTAAAAAAGAAAAATACAAAGAAAAAGCATGAATTATCTGTACTCTGAAAAGCAAAGGTGTGTCAAACTGATTGCGCAAAGGTGATGCTGTTTAAACCCTGGAAAAACAGAATCAAACATAAAAAAGAGTAATGTAAAAAATTTGAATTTATTAGGCACTTATGTTTTTCATATTTTTAGTAAGATAAAATGTTGGTCAGTAGTGCAGGTGGTAATATTTTTTTCTGTGGTTGTTTGACATGAACAGAGGAGGAATTTTAGCCGGATATTTTATTAGGAAAAAATCAAACCCAAAACCAAAAAAAACCAAACCTCAAAAACCTACACACATCATTGAAAAGTCAGGATGAAGTGGTAAATTCAAGCTAGCATACATAAGTGGAAATGACCTGAAATAAAGCTGTTCAGAGAAAGGAAAATTATTGAAAGTAGTAACACTTAAAAGAAGATGGAGGCTTGAAGAGTGGAAAAAATTAAAGGCTAGAAGGGAATGACTTGTGAAGAAAGATTAAAGGAAATGAACATGCGTAATTATTACTTATAGCTATCTGTGTGCTTGGTGATGTTCAGATGAAGAGAGATGATCCCTACATTAATGTGGCTAAATAGCTACCAGGGGATGATGAAAATGTCTGAAAGTATTTATAGGCTTCAAATGCTAAGAAAGGATTCATTTGGAGGAGTCCAAAGAGGTCTAAGTAGGAGTAATGAACTAAGATGAGGGGAATCTTCACTTTGAATACCATAGAAAAAACCTTCCTATTGGGGTTGTTAAAGTGTGTAATAGTCTCCCCTGAAGTTTTAGTGGAATGCCTAACTGCTTGAGCTATTGCAAATTATAGTGGACAAAGGATTCAGACATAAACTGGAGGAAAGAATTTTGCATTGGAGGGAGGAGAGTGAAGATAGATACTAGATCTCTTCCATCTCTAATTTCTATGATCTCACATGGTATAAATTGACAAAATAAGGCTCATGGTACACTAGTGAAACATAATTTATGTAAATTTCCTTTAGAACAGGCATTAACCTTGATCCTTACTTCAGTTCTGCATTAAGCCTTGTCTTTGATACAGTCATCATCATTAAAACTGAATATTTCATGATTTAACTCCCTCTGCCTCATGAGTGGAACAATACTCTTATCTGTATTAACTATAAAAGTGCTATCCATGTAAAGTATCTATTGCATCAGATGATAATCTTGCTTAAGGTCACATTCATATGAATAAAAGTACTGAAACACAGGGGTTTAATTTGTTTAAAAATAATTAACTCTTATTTTACAACCAAATGTTAAAACAGTAGTTAAGCAACTTTTCTTGCATGTTGAATTAGCAAATGTTGTACTAATAAATACCATATTCTTCTGGAAAAAGAAATAAACTTGCATGAATGAGGAAAAAAGTAAGTATTGGCAGATGTGATGTGTGTCATGTAACTGTCAATCACTGTCATCTTCATAATACTTTTAATTGAATCTGCTTAGGTAGTAAGAGAAAAGCTGCTCATTTTGATGTTCAATCCTAATACCTTTTAAATAGGAAGAAGCAGGAATTGGAAACCAGGGACATAGAAGTTGGCCCATGTATTCTTCATCTTCTGTGGTTTTTGCTTTTGTTTTTTAATTTTTTGTTGTTTTGTAGCAATGTTAGAACAAACAAACAAGCACTGTTCTGGAGAAATACTGGATCTAGCCCTATGCTCCAGACACATGATCATGTGGGTACATGGAAGACTCATCCTTACTATAGGGGTACTCTGTAGTTGAAGTCACTGATGCAGTACGGGCATCTTCAGGTTGTCCACTGTTTGTAAATGGAGACATTTAAAAAGTGACACTTTCCAGCTTCTAAAAAGATGTGCAAGTACTTGTCTTAGTTATTTTGTAATACTTGAACATTTTCTTTAATTGTATCTTTACATTGTTTAGTATGTAATCATAGTTGAGTATGTTATATGAAATGACACAGACATTGACCTGATCAACTCTAAAACTGATGGATAGGCCAGGAAACTTTGATTGCTCTGTGAATCTAGAGTAAGAGTTCAAGGAAAAGGATGTGATATTAAGTGACAATACTTAATAAATACATTAAAAATATAATCAACTACTCTTGAACTGTAGAAGGCAAGCAAACATTTGAGTATCTGTCTGGAAAACCATTTAATTTATGTTGAAATAGGCTATCATCTTCCAAAATTCCTTAATTCTTTGTTGAATTTAAGGTGACAGACAATGTAGCTGCAATAAATCCTGGTGTCTGGACTGCCTCTTTACTGAGTAGCTGACTTTAGTGATAATTTCATTTGTGTCACTGGAATCTTTGGTTATGTCAAGTATTTGGATGACCCAATGTAAGTCACCAGTTTTTTTTTCTTCCGTATGTGTTTAACCTCTTGATTAAATAAGATTTGCCAGTTGCTTTCATCAGTATGTTAGATACTTTTTTTTTTTTTCATTGTCTCAGCTTTTTCTTTGTCCGATCTTAAATACGGAGTTGCAGCTGTGGTAAGCTGGACATCCATAAACATATATACTGCTATCTTTCCATTCTGAGCACAAGGAATGTAGCAGTGGGTATTTATTGTGAATAATAGTCGTATAATTGAAATGGTAAAATGTGTATTTTGGGGCACAGCTGCCTTCCTGTCAGTCTGTTACATTATTGGATTCTCCTCTTACAGACAACCTGGGGAGAAAATTTGGAAAATTGAATAAATTTATTTGTTAGGGGAAAAAACCAGACAGTGAATAGTTGTTAATACCATATTGTATCTTTAGTCCTGCCGCTAGTTCTTCTTAGGAGAATTTTAACACCTGATCACACTGAAGAAAATGAAACTCTCATAGCACCGTTTCCAAGCTCTGTGCCTGCATAATCTGTGACATTCTCAAATACAGCATTTAACAGTTAAGAACTTGAGAATTACTGGTGCTGTGTGTGTCCCTAGCACCAGAGGATGTAGCGTGGCTGGTTCCAGGGAACCCTAAGGGTTAAATGCAGTTAAGCCTTTCCCCAGCTTTCTGGGAACCTGGCAGTGGCTTTCTTTCAGTTGCTTTGTGATGGGAGGAACAATACCTGAATTCAGCCTTGGGTTGTGTTGGAGAGGGGGAAGGATTCAGGTTATAGTGTCAGAGGCAGCAGTTGCACTCAGGCAGTACTAGCAAGTGCTTCACCCTGTGGCTGAAAAAAGTGGAATGTTAACAAGGCAAGTCTCAGATAAGACCATGTGTATGTAGGGTTTTGTTGTTTTTTAATCCATTTCTCTCTGCTTGTGGCTTTCTTTTTAGTTAAATTAATCATGCTGTTTTGAATGGGCTGCATTCTGCCACTGGGAACTGTAACTCGGGCTCTGGCTGGTGATGAGCCAGCCTAAAAGCAGGGAGACACGGGGTTTTTTTTGTGTGTGTGGTTTGCACTCAAGCGGAAGTGCGAGAGTCTTGTCACTTGAAGAAAATAAGCATTTAGGGACTGAAAGCTAAGCCTTGAACCTAGATAACGATGACTATTCTTTGAAAAATCTAACAGTGAGGTATAATTTCATTAGTCAACTGAATGGAAATTACATTGCTAAATTAATAATTAACAGTTTATTTGTGAAGCAGACATTAATAGCCACTGACTGCATTTCATCCTGGATTTCTTCAACAAGCTACTACTAGTAAAGACCACCAGGAAGGTTTGGTCAGAGGAGACTGCATGCGAATCTCATACTTGTTTCAGTTTTCTGGTTTTTCTTCTTTATTTTAAGGAAGGATTTGGTTTATATCTTTTTTCTTTTTTAATTAAAAAAAAAAAGGCCAAAACTCCTCCACCACAACAAAAAAGAACCCCAAACCACCATTACAAAACAAACTTGAAATAGGATAAATATGTCAGTATTTAGTTACTGAGTTCTTGTACATTCCTCCACATTCAAACATTGTTTTGTTTGGAGCACAGAAGTACTGTCTAAGTTGTTGAGGATAAATCTTATAAGGCTATCTCACCCAAGTACTTAGTATGTTTGAATGTGATGATCTTTAGTGTGTGCCTTATAGTCACAGTATCTGCTTTTCAGAGTGCTACTTCATTTCTTATCTTCTCGCATGGTTACCTAAGGAAACACACTTGATCGCCTATCTGTGAGTTCTTTCACCCTGTTCATATCCATCACGCCCATTTTAAGCTTATCTAGTTCTGGCTGAAAATGACAGGCACAAATTTCAAAGACACTCAGTCTTACACATCTAATGGAAATTGGTGTCTGTGTTCATACCCTCTGTTCAGGAGATTCTTCAGCACATGTGCAGGTTGGGGTTTTTTTGTTTGACTTGGTGCTGGCAATTTAGCAAGGGCCTAACCAAGACCCAGGCACCAGGGTGTGGAGCATCTTGTGCTGAAAAGGAGGGGAGCAGGAGGAGCAGAAGGTGTGTGGGGTGTAAAGGAATGTAATGAGCAACTGGAAGGAGTTGCCGCTCTAGTCAACACTGGTGAGTACCACAGCTGGAGTATAGTGTCCAGATCGGGGCTCTGCAGTACAAGAGAGACATGGATATACTGGAGAGAGTCCACTGAAGGGCCAAAGAGGTGATGGACTGGAGCATCTGTGAGGAAAGGCTGAGAGAGATAGGACTGTTCAGCCTGGAGAGGAGAAGGCTCAGGGGGATCTGATCAGTGTATATGAATACCTGAAGGGAATGTGCAACGAAGACAGAGCCAGGCTCTTTCCAGTGGTGCCTGGTGACAGATCCAGAGGCAACAGGCACACACTGAAACACAGGAGGTGCCATCTGAACATTAGGAAACACTTTTTTACTGTGAGGGTGACTGAGCACTGGTACAGGTTGCCCAAAGTGGTGGTGGAGTCTCCATCCCTGGAGATACTCAAAAGCTGTGTGGACATGGTCCTGGGCAGCCTGGTCTAGTTGGCCCTGGTTGAGGAGGGGGTTGGACCAGCTGACCTCCAGAGATCCCTGCCAACCTCAGCCATCTGTGATTCTGAATTGTGAGTGGGATAGAAGTAACTGAGATTGTAAGAGACACGGGCAGAGGGGTGTTTCAGATTTTTGCATTGGGAAAGACCTATTGATGAAAGTCTTCCTCACAAAACTAGTTCTTATTTAAGTAGTTAAGTATTAAACATTTTATCACTTGTGTATAATCATGTTAAGCATTTTTAATATACTGAAGTTCTGTACCCCAGATCTTACAGCTTTTGTACAAAACAAAAGTCAAAGAAGCAGAGCTTCTGGCCAGAGGGACTAGTATTTCAGATACTGTCCCAATCAATGATAGGTATTTTTTGTAACATGCTAATGGTTTTATGAACTTGCTTTAAGTCAGATTATAAGGCTTTCAGAATATAGCAGTGCAGAAAAATATTGCTTTATAGTTATATAGCAATGTTTTTACTTCTAATGGTGTTAGGTTTTTTTGAAGTAACAGATTTTGTCATCCCTTTCAGGCAAAAATTGTGGTTATTGTTCCTGCCTTTAAGGTTATGGTGCTTGAATGGTCATGATTAATTTGAAATATAGCAGGCTTTGTATAAAACTTTTCAAGTAGCATGTGGGCTAAGCCTTCCTGTGAGCAACCAACCAAGCCATGCATACACAGCAAAAATAAACTGCAGCATGACGGCTTTTGTTAGGTGAATTTGTTCTAATCGTTTAGTTGCTTGTTAAATACTTCATATGCCCGGCTAGTTCCCAAATGGTCACTTACTTTCTTTTCTTTAAAAAAAAAAAAAAAAAAAAAAAAGCTCCACTACCTCTGTGTGAATTATGCTTGAACTGGGAAGAAAAGTATCCATACAACAGGTGCTGTTAAATGGAAAACTTAAATTATTGTAAAATGAGACATTATTTATATCTTTTCTACAGTTACAATGCTCTTGGGATTTAACTGTTCAACTGCTGTATAGGAAACACATCTCTAGTGGTTTTGCTTTTATGCTTCTTGAAATGGAAAGCAGCTAGTTGATATTTGTGAAGTGAAATCCTGGTATTGGTTGTTGATGACTTCGGGGAAAGAGAGAAGGCAGCTAAGAGTAGCCTTTTTTTATATGGAATCATAAGTGTTACCAGTTCAACTACCGGAATTATATTCCCGTTTTCTCTAAAACTTTCATAGGGAGGTATTGAATACATTTAGTAGTATAGACGTATGTGTGTATTTCTGAAGGACACACCATTACAGTCTATAATTCAAAAAGAATTCTTTATCAAGATGAGTTGTATTTGGATGATTTGGAGAGTTCCAGCTCTATGAAGACAGCTTGCTGAAATAAGGTTTTGCACAGCCTGCGTTGTATGTTCATGAATGTGTGCACATGTAAATTGTTCCTAGTAACTGAGGAAATCTACCAAGAAATAGCCAAAACTAGCTGCATTCTTTGTTGCTGAAGCTGGATAGGAATGGTTTTGTCTCTACTCCTTAAGTTGTTTGGGATTGTAAATAAACCCAAAAAAGTGTGGAATGTCTGTGGCAAATAGAGATGTTTTAAAACAACAGTTCCAAGTCACTTCTTTAAGGTGACCTTTTAAAAACAAGAATTAAATGTATCCCAAACATTATTTTGGCTATCCTCTGTGAATACAAGATTAAATTTGCTCTTTAACGTTTTATATTGGACAGGCAGATCCGCTCCAAATGAAGTAAAAAAGATAAAAATGACTTTAAGAATAATTTATCCATCTAATATGTACATGTGATTAGTTTTATCTCATGGACTGCAGGATAATACTGTTAGTTTTTGTAAAGCAGAGTTTTGTGGAAATCATTGACTGCTTTACTAGGAATGTGATTTTCTTGACAGAGTCACATAAATGTTTGTTGATATCTGTAACTATCTATATGCTATTTTATTTCTCTTTGAGAAGAGTGAGTTTTGTATAATACATATTCACTACTTGAAAAACCTCCCCCACTGCTTCCAAAATGTCAAAGCTGAGCACAGGGATTTAGCCATACAACTTCTATTGAGATTAATTGGATTTGTATGGCTAAATCCATGCAGTTCTTCTGAAAATATTGCAGCCCCTTGTATATAAAATAAAAAGATATGTTCACAAACATAATATCACAAAGAATATTTGGACAGAACAGTAAAATCAGGTTTAATTTATGTTTGGAGATGAATAACTCCTGGTTTACTATAAATGTAAGGGTTCCTGTTTAAGTATACTGAGTGAATACTAAGCATGTGCTGTGCTTGCCTTAGGGCTTCATTTTTTTTAAATGTGTGAAGCATTTACATAGGAGTCTTCTGTACTTAACTCAGGAGGGGGAAGAGTATTTCTGATTCATTAATCCTTTTTTCTTTTTGTAAGTAACTGGGTCCTTCACATCATGCACTCAAGAGGTGTAAAATATACAAAGAAGTGGGAGGGACAAGCAAAATGATGCCTGGCTTGCTATAAGGTATAAATTCAAAATCTATTTCTCTTTGCAAGAAGAAAAATAGCAAGGGGAAAAAGGGCAGCACTAAATTTACTGCATGTGCTTGCATGATATGCAGGTTTGGGATAATTATTTTCTCTCTTGTTCAATAAAGTGAGTTGTTACCATGGTAGCGTTCATATTGCACAATTTCTCTGTTATAAAATAAATTGAGAACAGTTTTAGAGACAGAAAAGTCTTTATATAAATGGTTGTTCTAGTTTTGTGGGGTTTTTTTTGGTTGTGTGTTTTGGGGTTTTGTTTTTTTGGTTGGTGGTTTTCTTTTTTGTGATGCAAATTTGATCTTAGAAATACAGTGTCAGAGATTAGGGTCTTAAAATTATTTTTGAGGTGATGAAGTGTTGGTACACTTTCCAGATAAAATTAGTTAAGTTTTAAGAATGTGTAGTGCTTTTGTAAGACAAGATGTGCAAGGACAGAGAGAGCTTTGGGAAATTAGTTTTGAACACTGGTTAAGTTGGAGGAGATCTGCACTGCTACTTTCAAGAATGTTACTTCATAGAATCATGGAATGGTTTGGGTTGGAAGGGACCTTAAAGACCATCTAGTTCCAACCCCCCTGCCGTGGGCAGGGACACCTTCCACTGGACCAGGTTACTCTGAGCCCCATCCAGCCTGGCCTGGAACACTGCCAGGGCTGGGGCAGCCACAGCTTCTCGGGGCAGCCTGTGCCAGTGCCTCACCACTCTCACACTGAAGAATTTCTTCCTTGTATCTAATGTAAATTTGCCTTCTTTCAATTTAAAGCCATTCCCCCTAGTCCTATCACTGCATGCCCTTGTGAGAAGTCCCTTTGCAGCTTTCTTGTAGGCCCCCTTTAGGTACTGGAAGGCTGATATAAGCAGCTTGGAGCTGTAAGGTCTCCCTGGAGCTTTCTTTTCTCCAGGCTGAATAACCCCAACTCAGCTTGTCTCCACAGGAGAGGTTCTCCAGCCCTCTGATGATCTTTGTGGCCCTCCTCTGGAGTCGGTCCAACAGGTCCATGGCCTTCTTGGGGGGCCCACAGCTGGATGCAGTACTGCAGGTGGGGTCTCACAAGGGCAGAGCAGAGCGACAGAATCACCTCCCTTGACCTGCTGGCCATGCTTCTTTTGATGCACCCCAGGATTCTGTTATCTTTCTGGGCTGCAAGTACACATTCATTGGGTCATGTTGAGCTTTTTGCACCACCAAGTCCTTCTCCTTGGGGCTGATCTTAATCCATTCTCCACCCAGCCTGTATTTGTGCCTGGGATTGCCCCAACCCAGGTGCAGGGCCTTGTACATGGCCTTGTTGAACTTCGTGAGGTTTGCATGCACCCACCTCTGAAGACTGTCAAGGTCCCTCTGGATGGCGTCCCTTCCCTCCAGTGTGTTGACTGCACCACACAGCTTGGTATCATTGGCAAACTTGCTGAGGGTGTGTTCGATCCCACTGTCCATCTCATCGACCAAGGTGTTAAACAGTGGTCCCAATACCGACCCCTGAAGAACACCGCTTGTCACTGGTCTTTTCTTGGACATTGAGCCATTGATTGCAGCTCTTTGAGTGCAACCATCCAGCCAGTTGCTTATCCACCAAGCAGTCCATCCATCAAATACCATGTCTCTGCAATTTAGAGACAAGGATGTCATGCAGAACATCAAATGCTTTGCACAAGTTCAGGTACAAAATTGAATGTGGCCGTTAAGTACAGGCTGCCAGGCACCTTAGAGGTCTAGTCTGGATGTCTAATCCAACAACTCCTGGCAGTAACTACCTTGCATGTGTTCTGGTTTTATTGTGTTGTCTCATACAAGATATGTTGACAACTCCTTGAAAAGCAGGTGAGTCTTCAGTGGCAGAGGGGAAGACCCCCAGGGTAAGTGTTGTCAACCAGAGCATACCCCAGATGACATTTTGGTCTCTGCTGCTTGAGCTTCTCTTGTTGAGGAATAGCAGACTGATAATACTTCCTGATCAGTCGGTTATTTGGTAGTGCTTTTTTTAACATTTATTGACTGCAGTGCAGATTCTGCTATGGACTTTTTAAAGTATACTTGGGCTATACTTTTGTTTCCGCTTACCAAAAAGTTTCCAGAAGATAGCCATGGGAGCTACTTATCTGATATGTAAAGTTGATGTGAAAGGCCTCCAAGGAGATGAAAAAGTGTTCAGGATATAGTAGAGTTGATTGGAATGACAAGCAGCTTTTCATCAGACCCTACTAGTGTCTTTGCAAACTCATATCTGTTTCCCCTCTGTTTCTTCAGTTGGTTTTTCTCCTGTGTTTTCTCACTACAGCAGGCAATATCCCGATTAGTTGGAGGGTGACTGTCTTTCATCCATGAGATCAAAAGAGTTTGTTGATTGCTTGATTCTTTCCTGCTTTTTTGCACCTTTCCATTCATTTCTTGTATGGATTTTTCAGTTTGGTGATCAATATAGTACTTCTGGGGGGATTAAACCTTTTTATGGTGATTTTATTTTAACATTCCAAAATAATTCAGATTTATAATGACTCAATGTTACAGAAAAGTCTTGACACAATGATTATGGAAAAAATACAGTGACTATCACAACAATCAACTGCAAAAACAAGTTAATTAGTCATGGAAACCTGAGAAATTGTTTCTTGGTTGCATTGTATTCCACCGAAACTAAAATAGCATGCCTTGTGTAGGTTCTTTAATGTTTTTAATCCATTCCTGAATTATGTGGAAATTGCCTTGTACAGCACATTACTATTTTAGACTCTGCTTCTCCATAAATGATCTGTGATTGTGTAGGAGCGATATAGTGTTTACCAGCTACACAAATTTTAAAACAATATATATAGCAAGATGTTCTTAGGAATCTATGGAGGGGTTGTCTTTGAATGTTTCAGTCTATCTAAATGGTGTTATTCTTGAATGCAGTAAAGTCAGGAGAAATACTTATTGGCTGCATACCATCACTAAGCAATTCTTCCCTTTTGCAGGAACAAATACTTAGTCAATTTTCCAAAGAGCAAACCAATTCTGGTGGATTTCTTGAAGTGTAGTAGTATTCAATACAAAATTTTTCTCTTCCCTCATTCCAGCCTGACCATTCCCTTCCCACTTGCCTACAGATACAGTATATTCATTGGTTGCCTTGGTTGGCTGCTAATTTTTTACCCAATATGTGCTTGCCAAACCTGTGAGTGTCAGAAACTGTTTTTTTCCAGGTTAGAAAAGCCAAGTGATACATGTTACAACTAGCAGAATTTCACAGTTGCATTAAAGGGTGACAGAAACTGCATAAAAAAAGTGTTGTCTTTGAAGAACAGAGTTTTTCATTCCCAATTAATTGCTGACAGATGATGTTCCACGCTGACAGATAATGTTCCAAATACTCTTTATCTGATAAAACCAAATATAACTGAATAAAAGATGGAAAACTGGTAGTTTTGACCGCTTTACAGGATCATCCATACAAGAGGTATAAAGATATTAATAGATATATTTTGCGATCACATCTTAACGTATTTAATGGGTCATTGAGCCTAAATTTTTAATATTTAATGACTTACCATTTCATGGATGACTGAAAGCTTTGCTTTCTGTAGAAAGACTAACAAAAATGGATGTTATAAATTTATAGCCTCTGTTGTAGTGTGCCCAAACTTAAATTATAGTTACAGATTTTTTTAAAGAATAAACCCAAAATTTCTCAGGGTAGGTTACAACCATCAGCTTTGTGCTGTTATAGTGGAGTTTTTCATTGGTTTTTGAAGCAACTAGAGGGATCAATTGACTTCCTGAGTAACAGTCTTCATCCTGGTCTTTGTCCTGCTCCTGGCAGGGCCAAAATGCCATAGATACTCTGATTCAGAGCAAACAGAATATTCTCCTTGAGGGTCAGTATTGCTGGCATGCTTGGGGGAGATTCCAGATCTGACCATGTCCCACTGCTAAGAACAGTCACTTTGCAGAGTCCTGTCTTTGTGCTGCATGGTGACAGTCGGCCATCCTGGAATTGGGACTTGCGTTCATCTTGGGTGTTTTCTCTGTTCTGCCTAATGCTACCTATGAACAAAGATACAGGAATATGTTAAACTTAAATGTCCTGATTTTGTTAGGGAAAATTTTGAACAGAAGTGGAACTGTTCCTCTCAATTGTTGTTGTATAAGAACTTTGTTTGTAACTGTTGGTTTGTCCAGGATCCAAAATTATGTATGAAATCAAGTTCTATTTACTACATTATAGGAAAGGAAATCAGATCCTTTTTTTTAATCTCCCCTATTTGGTGGTGTAAAACCTAGTGTGACTCAATGCTGTATATGCAGCTCTTGCTGAGAGCTAGACAGTGGTGGTGTTTCTAATTTCTTGGTGTTTATGAGTAGCTTCATAATGAATTTCTCTCATCTGTTGATTAGGTGCATTAACATCACAATTCAGCCATCTTTCTAGCTCCAGTTTGACAATACAAGAACAACATGAGATATCATCTTTCAATAGGTCACATCCATATCTGTGAACAATTTTATAAATAATTACTTGAAGTCCCAGAAATGAAGGTTACCAGAAGCCAGTCATGTATGTTGGGGAATTTTCCCTTGCCTACAATTTTATTGTACTGTTTCCTAAGCATCCTTTGGCGTCTTTTCAAGAGACAGCATGTTGGACCAGGAGGGATCTTTGTTTTGTACCAGTATGATGTACTTTAGTGATTGATACAAGTTGCTTCTATTTTTATTTTTGTTACTATTTACTCCTATTATAGAACCACTAAAATGTGCAGTTTTATGTAGTCACAATGAATATGGTGTTGATTGCAGTCTTCTGCAATGCTTCTCGTGAGCAGTTGGGATGCAGCATGGTACTGTGGGGAGTGTAAAGATACAAAATAAATGTGTCTTTAAATTGTTATTTTTCAGTGCAGACTCCCACTTCAGACTACAATGTATTTTACCATTTGTCTAGCCTTTTGGTTAAAATGTCTGATTTTCATACTTCAGAAGTGTTTGGGTTAAATCTTTCTGGAGTGGTTGTTTTAATTAAAAATTCTTACTATCATGTTTCTTTATACAAGGTTTGGATCAATATTCTTTTAACACTTAATTATCATAATCATCCAAAATTAGACTGCAGTTAAGACATGTTGGAAATCTTCAGGCATCTGATTATGGGAAATTTTTAATTTCATGATTTCTGCTGATAGCATATACAGAGTACCGATTTTTGTCCTCATGACAGGTTAGAAATCCTTATTACTTTAATTTTGTTGAGTACAAACTAATAATTGCAAACAAACCTCTTTCACATAGCAGTAGAAGGCTAGTAACTCTGTGTACACAGTTCTGTATTTTACTTAGCATAAAAAAATTTAGAGACTTCTTGTAAATGTTTCAAGACCTGTCAGTATCACAGATGCTTGGTAGTATTTTTCAGGTTACTTTTTTCTGTTTGTGATGGAACTCGTCTTGCAATATCTAGAAATACTGCCATTGTGGGACAGAAGTGTTATAAATGAAGGACAAAAAGAAGCAGGTGAAAATTTTCTAGAGTTGGGCATTTAAGGTTATGCTTGGCCAGCTGCACAGAAGTTTGCTTCTGCAAAACCAGCTTTGTGTTGCCTTCCTCATCTTCTAAGAAATGCTTGGAACCTGAGACTTCTGATGCAGAAATTAATCAGGGGGTGGCAGAAGGATACTTCTGTTGGCTAGCTATTGCCTGTGCCTTGAAAAATAGCCAGCCTTTGTCTGGTGTCCACTTTATGAAGCTACATGACTTAAGTAATCAAATTAACTGTAAACATCATTCCCCAAGTGTTTTTTTGACCATCTGTTACCATCTTCCGTTGCTGTGATTTTGAAGTATGAAATAGAAAGGCAGGTACTTTTGAATTATCTGTCTACAACTCGTTTCTGTAGTCCTCCTCCTAAGGAGTACCTCTCCCGGGTTGATATGGAGTAAATTAGATGCGTGCACCTCCAACAGATTGCAAGTACATTCAAATCTTGGTTTTGCATGTTTTGGAGGATCATAATAAACTCCCCTGTGATCAGTTCCAGGGCTCTTGACAAATTTCTGAAAATATTTCCAAATATATCATCGGGTACAGAAAAGAATTTGATCCTCTCAGAAAGTACCACATTAAGCAAATTTCTAGCATGCCTTTCAGGGCATTATAAAGTACTTCAATTGATCCTCAAGGTGAGGGAACTGACTCAAATACTGATTTATCCATGCATTACTCTTAGAGTTTTTTATATTTTTCTTTTAAATTGATGAGCAGTGAAGCACAGATTGTTGTGAATTGCTGTTTATTTTCAATTTTCTTCTTAGGCAAATTGATTAATGCTGAAGTAAATGTGCTAAGAGAAAAAAGAGGCTTTTTCCTAATTTCTATATTGAATAAAAATAACGAACAAAAAGCAAACTCATTAATACTTTGAAAGATTCCTTTAATAATAGTCCCAAACCAAATAAATTATTGAACTACTTCTAAAAAGTGATGTTGTTATAACAGTGAGTGGGTAGGGCTAATCTGTGCAAATGTTTTTGAGATACTGAGTTTTCCAGATGATGGGGGAAGCTGGATTTTCATATTTCTCTTTTTTTTTTAATTTTTTTTAAGACTGCGGAGTATGGGAAGAATACAGTCATTAATAGTGAGAACCACCCTTGCAGATACCCAGGAGAGGGGTGAAGGGGAAACACAAAGTCGTAGGATGTAGAAGATGCAGATGATATACTTTACCTTTAGTGAATGCATTGTAACGGCCACATTAAATCAGGCCAAAACTGGGCTTACTCACTGTTCTACTTCTTATAAGACAGTAAAACTGTCTGACTACTTCTGATTAATATCGGACTTGCAGGAAAAATAGATGACTGGCAAACAGAGGATGAGTTTATTCTAGTATACGTTACATCTTATTACCTGTGGCTTAAATGCTTGCCATGGAGTCGATGTTCCTTGCATTTAGCAGCCTGTGGTTGTATTTCCTTCCATGAATGTGTTCAGTTGCTTTTGTAACTCCACAAAACCCCCTACCACTGCACTGACTTTTCAGTGGCAAAGTATGTCACAGATTAACTATGAATTTGGATGAAGAAATACCTCCTTCTGAGTTCTTGTTTGCTTTTTTAAATTGCCTGTTTAGTTTCCTGGGATGTTTGCTGGATCTTGTTTCGGTGTCCTCATTTCAAAAAACTATGGGGTTGGGTTTTTTTTGGAAAATATTCAGTCCGGGAAGAGATGATGTGAGGCATAATGAGAAAGTACAAAGGAGAGATGAAAGAACGCTGCACTGATGAGTCAAGATTTGCACTTAGTCAGAGTCTCTGAACAAAAAAACCCTAGAAGACAGACTGCTAATCGAAGAGAGTCATTCTAAAGTATGAATATGAATTCTAGAGCAAGGTGGGAAAGTGTCTCCTCAAAGGAAGAAAATACATCTGTTTCACTTGTGGCTCTTCTCTTCAATTTCAAGAAAGCAAACTGCAGGAGAATGTAGAAATAAGGCAGCTTCTAGTATGCGGAAGAAGGGTGTTCTGTGGTCTGAAAGACAGGAGAGGGTGGGGTCGTGCAGAAGGGGAGGAGGGGAAGGTCCTGATATGGAAAAGATGCACATTTATCCCTTGAACCAGTCTGTGAAGTTGGCAGCGTTTTTTGTCAGATATCATTTAGTATAAATGGGACACAAAAAAAAAGTAAGACTGAGTGGAATAAGACAGAAGTGGTGAACACTTACAGACGGGAAAATACCGTATGAGAATCACTCTAATGACCTTTATGGCGGAAAGTGAAAGAATCTTGCAGTGTAAGATTAACTGTTGTATGCAAAGGGTTTAGTATGCTTTTCTGCTATGAAGCCATGCAAGAAATATTGTGAGGGTGGTGAGCATGATACAAATTCAGTGGGTTTAACAGCATGAAATTCAAGGTCATATTCAAGGTCCTTCTTAAAACAGAGGGATCATCTTTTAGAAACTAAAGGAAGTTTTGGCTGTCTTAATAAATCGACTGATCCACCAATAGGATGAAGCTTAGAAAAGCCAAAAGGGTAACTTGTTTAAATCTGTAAATCATACAGATTTACCTTGTGTGAAGACAGAGAGGCAGAGTAAAAAATAAAAAAGATATCACTAAAATTTAAGAGTGTATTTAAATAAATAGGTCTTGAATAAAATTACTTAAGAAAATGAAGCAATTTTTCCTATCTGTGTATCAGTAAGATTCTGAAAAAGTTTTCTGTGGGAGTCATTGTGCTGGAGGGGAAAAAACTTGTTTTCCTGATAAAATTTAGTGCATTCATGAAAAAGATGGTGGGACATGATGGCTTCAGTGACATGGACTGATCTCAATCCACTAGATTATTCATTGTACTCAAGACTGAAAGTACGCACGTTGCATGATAATGCCCAGGGGAAAACGTTATACAAATCTTCCCTGCCAGACTGTCAAGAGCGCTTCCTAGTAACAGCTAATCATCCCTAACATCATGATAGAACAAACATTTCCAAATCCTTAAATGGGTGTACAAATTAAAAAAATAAAAATAACAATCTGTTAACCTAAGCAACATGAGTTTTTAAAGGATAAATGGTAGCAGACAGAAGTAGTAATTGATTTCCTTCCCCACATTCCCCCCACCCCATAGTAATTAAACATTTAGTGACTATAACACTGTCTCATCTGGAATTTGTCAACATATTTATGTCTTGAAAGTTTGTTCAAGTTAATAATTAATGTTAGATTTTGACCCAGTCTGATGAAGGCTTCTGCTAAAGTATTGTCAACATGTTGATGAGATGCAGAAATTACCTAAAAATTGGGAATTGTGGTATGTACTACTGCAGATAAAGAAATAACACGCAAGGCCCTAGAGAGTCAATGCAAAATAGTGAAGTCACATTTATGTGTGAGACATGTAGAAAATGACTAATACAGGACAAAAACACCAAATGCAAACGTTCATAGAAGGCGGCGGCTTGCAGGGCAGGCTGGATCACTGTAGTATCCTATACAGCCACCTATGTGCATGTTACCAAAGTGAGGGGCGTAGAGTACTGTCCGTGGAGCACCACCAAGGCTGTGGCTGGGACATGCCCCTGCCTGTTAGTGGCTGTTAATGTCAAAAACATTTTGACTGCATTCATAAGATCGTTTCACAAAGCACTAGATGAATTTAAGCTGAGAAAAAGGTAAAGTATTTAGCTGAAGCATATAGTAGTGAATGCTTTTAAGTGCACACTGGGAGGCCATAAGCAGTTTGTAGGGGTGTCCCTTCTGTTGTATTTTTTTAATGCATTAGAAGCCTTGTACAAAACATAAGTCAGAATCAAAACCTGATTATTAAAATCTTAAGTGTTTAGAAAAGTTGATTTATTTTTAATAATTTTTATTAAAACAGTTTTGATCAATCGCTGACTTAAATACATATAATTGTAGTGTTCTTCTAACGGGACTGACACGATATACTGAGCATACTCTAGCTATAATTTTGAGTGAAATTGTTTTGAGTAGGTTTTGGTTTATGCTCACGTAATTTATACTAGGGTCATTGAATTTAACTCCAAGAGACTATTGCGGCAGTAATTTTGACTGAAATGTGTTTTCTAAACGGCGTCTGGTTTTCAAACTATCTTGTTGCATAGCAGTGGTTTTAGCATGGGTGTGAACATAATTCTGGGCAGTGGTGAGTTTTGAACACGTGCAGTGAGCTGCATGTTTGCTTTGAGCTGTGTGATGATGGTGCTGCAAAGTGCTAGGGTGTGTATACATTTTAGCAGGACTGTGAAAGAATGTAGTACTGTTGTCTGATGGTAATGAATAAGGAAAGTTCTTAATTTCTTGGTAGGTTTGAAGTTCAGAATCAAAAAGCTGTGGGTGAAAGTATGCCAGACTGAAGAGTTACAATTAACATTGTATCTTGGGCAAGATAATTGGCAATTATAGACTGTGGAGATGAAAAATACCTTGCTGATCATCTGGTATGTCTCTGCCAGTTTGAAATTGTTCCTGCTAGTGTATTTCATTAGTATTTTCCTAGTCCAGTTTAAAATGTACCACTTGGTGAGATTTCAATCACATCTCTGAGGAAACAGTTTCCCGCCCCCCAAAAAAAATCCACCCCACCCCCACCCCGCGCCAGTAATCAGCATCATTTTCTCTGTTTAGTTTTGTCCTCTGAATCTGAGATGTCACACACTTTGTCCAGACTCTTTCCTGTGGCAGTCAATCGTTGCTTACACAAACTAGCCATGTGTTTCCCTGTATCTCAGGTCCTAATTCTGCTCATGTTTTGCACCTCCATGAATGTTTTCTGGCTTTTTGTGGTGTCCTTGGGAAGAGCCTGGCCTTTCTCAGCAGACAGCCCTCACTTCTGGAATCCTTCTTGCTTCCATGCAGCCGTGTGCTGACAAAGCCAGTCTTTGTGTCTGCTCGGGGAATGATGCAAAGCCCATCTGTTAGTCCAGCCTGGCAGGAAAAAAGCAGCCTTTAAGGATGGCTTGTGCATTGCTTTTTTGTTCAGTGTCCATATTTGACCAGTGAATCTCTAGAAGCAACCTCAGTGGTTGTTGTGGTTTAACCTCAGCTGGCAACTAAGTACCATACAGTTGCTCGCTGACAGCCCCCTCCCCAGTGGGATGGGGAGGAGAACTGGAAAAAAGTTAAAACCCATGGGTTGAGATGAGAACAGTTTAATAATTAAAATAAAATATAAAAATAATAGTGGTAGTAGTAATAATTGTAATGAAAAGAGAGAGACAAAAAAAGAGAGAAATAAAACTCAAGAAAGACAAGTGATGCACAGTATAATTGCTTACTGCCCGCCAACCGATGCGCAGCCAGGTCCCAAGCTTTCTGCAACAGGTTTCTCACAGAAATATATTTAAAATAAAGCTCAGTCATGGCTTATTTTTAAACATACATGTGACACATGTTCCTTCGCATCTTTCAGATCAGTAACTTCTATTCAGCTTTTCTTGTTGTTCCTGTAGAAAATTCAATTTACTTCCTAACTTCTGCTGGTATTAAATCATTACCAGATCTAACTTTACTTTTATGAATAGCTTTAGAATATTTCTTCCAACTGTAATATTTTTTGTTCAAAAGATTCTCAATAAGTATTCTTATGTCACCCACACAGTTTTTCTGGCTTGCTTCTAGTCTGTTCTTGCCAGATGTTTTTTCCCAAGCTTTTGTGATAATGAAATGGAGCCACTGTACCCATGGTATTAATAAAAAAACAAAACCCAAAACAAAACAAAAACTTTGAAGTTAGGGGTTTTTTTACTAAGAAGTGCAATTTGTTTGACATTGCATTCATATTTTTCCCAGTTGTTTAAAACTTTTTGATGTATCTTCATTTAAGAACAGATTGCCTCCATAGTTTTGCAACACCTGAACTTCTAAAGTGGTAACATTTTTTCAATGCTTAAGTTGTAGGGTGGCATTTGGACCTTAAGAATTAACATGAAAATTGCTGATTTTTTTAAATTTTCCTACAAACACACTGTCTTAAGCCCAGTTTATTCCACTGTACCTTGCTTTACCAGGTTAATGCCCTAAGTAGGCACAGATGCAATTTTATGCAAAATAGCTCAGTGCCAGAAGCAGTTAGAGTGAAAATTAGGTCTGGTAATGATTTAGTAGCTTTTTCTTCCTCCACTACCCCCATCCCAGTTAGCTGCTACAAGTTCAGTAGATGCATGAAATCTTGTGGCAGGAGGGAATTGAATCTTCTGTGTCCTAGAAGACTTAACCATTTGGTGGAGACAATTGTCTTATTTTTATTAATGAGGTCTAGACAGATAGGTTCAGCGCAAAATATTTGAGGACCTTAATAATCCAACATCTACCACAATTGAATCTTTTCTTCCAATAAAGCAATTTATTGCAGAAAATATGCGTGTTGTGCAATTCTGTGACTGACTCATCAGCAGGAGAATCCGGCTGTATTGTATAGAGCAGGAAAAAATGAAGAAGTCATTGCTGTGGGGTGGCAGAGTTCTCTCGTTGGTTTTGATTCTTCCTGAACCTGTTGAAAAAGCTGTGCAAACAGAGCTCCAGCCTGCTTCCCCCTCAGCATGCAGGCGTTTAGATTTGTCCTTCCACGATCTCTGCCTTTCTCCATGTACAGGCTAGACATCTGTAATTAAGTTTTGAATTCTGCTCCAAAGACTCACAAGTCTGGTATTTTAGCTTCTAACATTTGCCTGTCTGTAGGGGAGCTGGTTCCTATTTACTCCTCTTAGGTGGTTGGAGATAAAACTGTTTCTTACCTGCATGAATTTAAAATGGCGATTCTTTCTATAAAAAGATTGTCTTTTTAAGCAGTCTGTGTCAGGACTCACTGTTTAGCACTCACATCCCTGTGGTGATATTTTAAATCTAAATAAACAGAGGATTTGTGAAAGAAATTAGTAAAGGGTTGCAGTTTGCTAAGTGATTTTGTGTTACTCTGATGATCAATAACATCATTTGTCTTGTAATATTGTATATTGAGTATATTGTGTATATTGAGTCTGTAGAGTTAGTCTTGAGTCAAAAACATCAATGAAACTTAGTGTGTAGTCTGCTATTTCAGATTTATGGAGTCAGCCTTTAGTAAGGAATTTTATGTTGACGACTTTGTTACATATGTAGCATTTGGTGCCAGTTGGAAAAGAAAATGGTTGCAATTTGTTGTTAAAAGTATTGCTGGAGCATTTGTAATGCAGCAGCAAGGTCACTTTTACATCCCACTTAAAACTGAGATGGGTGCTACTCCAAACTAGGCTTTTGCTGTGCTCGTTGGGAGTTTTTAGGAGCCTCCTGGCATTCCTTTGTTGTCGATTTCTGAATGAGAGGCCAGCTGCAAGTATGTATTGCAGAAGTGATTCACTAGGTATGGTGCACTGGGATGTAAACTAGCAATTGTTATATAGCAGTTGACTCCATAATGCTTCTGCACTGTCTAAATAAGGACTTCATTGAATGAAGAATGTAGAAAAATGTGCTCTCAAACTCATGAGTATTTGAAGAAAATAAACACCTAACAAGTTTGAGTTTGTTCCTAATTCAGTGATACATTCCAGTGATTCATGAACGAGCTTTTGAGCCATTTACTTTATATTGATAGCATTCAAGAAAACTGAACTCAATGCTAACAATTTGTAAATCATGTGCTACTCTTTAATGTAATTTATAGATCTGAATTAAGTAAATGGGATTTGTCTTTGTGAATAAGAGTAGACCAGTATTCCTTAACCATACTCCAAAGACTTTGCAGAGTGATGGCATCCAAACTACTGTTGCCTTATGCCACTTAAAAGATAGTTAAGCACAGTCTGTTAGGAAAATTGCCTCATTCTTGGTGACCATAATCTTTTCTGTTCTCTATAGGTGGGTGTCTTTTATATATATATATATATGTCCACTTAAGGGAAAACTAATAATGATTCCCGTCTCCTGCAAGCACTGTCACAAATTTGAAGACCCAAGTTCACTGTCAGCAAAAGAGTAGGGTTATTACTGAGTTAGATTTGTTGTTGTTGTTGTTATTAATGCTGGAACAAACTTGCTGTTGCTTTTTATAGTAATGTGCTTCCTTGAAAGTTTAAAGTGACAGTCTCTCTCCTGATACATTTATTCTTCAGAAATTCCTTACTATGCTATTATCATTACACAGAGGTAGGTCATGGTTGGCTGGTTTCTCTTTAAAAGTAGAGCTGTGGTCAGATACCAGTTCTTCACAGAGTGTAACTTTGTTGCCTTGAATTGTCGCTGGCATCTATAGCAAAGGCCAGGGAAAATTTTTCTTATTTTCTGCTTTTGCATCTTTCTTTCCTCTGGGAGCTTGGAGGAGGTAGGGAGACAGTGGAATTGCCATGGCATTTTTTCCTAACTGAGGCAGAACAGACAGGCTGTGCTCAACAGTGACATCCCATGACTGCACATTAGTGATACCACAGTCATCATCTGAAGGAACAAAGATAGTGAAAAATACTCTGGTACATTGCTATTTTGGTAAAATAATCTGTGCCTCTGTCAAGATGCTGCATGTGTGTTTATAGGCTAATTTGTCTCCTTTCAGGCCTTGCTCTTTTAAAGCACACAATCTTCCAGCCTTTCCTTTCCAACCTTCAAATTCTTTTTTTGTCTGGAGTAGAGTGATATATCCATCTGTTCAAAATATGGTATGAGCTGGCACAGTAATATCCAACTTCTGAGTGTGAAAGTTCAAGAGGAGGTCGTCAGGTGTAAAGGAAAGTAAATCAAAGTCTCTCCTGGTTGGCAGGAAGAGATTTGGAAAATGTTCAGCTCATGCCTATTATTTCTGTTTCCTGCATCACCTTTCTCTGTATTGGGTTTGCGTGACAAGGTTTTAGTAGTGGGGCGGCCACTGTGTGCAGGTGCCCACAGCCCCCCCGCCCGCGAGGAGCCTCCCCCAGCAGGGACCGGAAAGGCAGAGGCAGCAGGGGAGGGACCAGCCGCAGCCCCATCCCCATCCCCTTGCACCCCTCGAGGCAGGGAGATACACTGGGGGTGAGGCTGAGCCTGGGAAGAAGCAAAGGATTGGAGGGAAGGTGTTTTTAAGATTTGCATTTTATTTCTCATTACCCTACTCTGATTTGATTGGTAATAAATTAATTTTTCCCCGAGTTGAGTCTGTTTTGCGCATGACAGTAATTGCTGAGTGATCTCCTTGCCCTTCACTCAACCCACGAGCCTTTCATCGTATTTTCTCTCCCCTGTCTAGTTGAGGAGTAGTAGAGTGGCTTTGGTGGGCACCAGGCATCCAGCCAGGGTCAACCCACTACAGTCTTTCCAATTAGAACTCTAGGATAACTCGATATGAGGGATGAAGGGTTTAGCCTATGCCTGTCACTGCCCGTGCTGAAAATGTAATGGTGGAAATGTATATGTATGTTCCCGGGTTTGCTAGCTGCGGAACTATATGAAAAACAGTGAACAAGTGTGAGTGGCTTCCAAGAGAATTACGGGAATGATGCCAAATGGGAAAAAAAATATAAAGATTGGGCAGTGCTATTCATGTTAGCAAAAATTACTAACATTATTCATGTCTGTTGTTTGTAGATCACCTCTCTTGTGACTCTCCAGCTGTTATCCATGGTTGGTCATAATGACCAGCTTGATGGACCACAATATAAATGTACTGTATCTCTGGACTTCATCAGAGCTGTTGCCCGGTGAGTCTGTTAGAGATCGTTTACTGTTCTATGTGCTGACTTGAAAAACACTTCACACCCAGTATTTTCTCAATGTATAGCTCTCTGCAGACCACAGTAGAAATCTATTAATGTTTTCAAAGACTTAGTGAATGAATCACGTTATTTATGAGAAGTGTTGAACTTGAGGTAAGTATAGTCCAATCCTGTTTTGAAAAAAATTGTTGCAGTGGCAGTATGTGTTACAGTAACATACTGTCTTTGTGCTTAATAAAGGTCAAGGACTTCATGTGAAAATACCACTCAAAAATGTCAGTCCATTTCATTACCAAAAGGCACATTATGGTGTTTGAATCTGAAATGTTGTACGTATGATACAAAACCTACATAGGTTATAAGAATTCTTCCACATTGTCTTACATGATCTGTAGTTAATACAAACTAATTCAGTAAATGAATGTGCGTGGCTCATCTGCTCCGTTCATTCAGAACTTTCAGTTTTGGAGTCTGAGAACAGTTCCAGGTCTATCAAGAGAGATTGTGATAAATTACAGGCAGAAATGCATGCAATGCATAGGCAACAATCAAACCTATATCTCATTTTTATGAAATGCCAACAGCATTACCTCACACCTGTTGCTGCAGCCAGCTTATTAGCAGGTCTTGGATAAGGAAGCTATAGCTAGAACAGAGCCCAGAAATGACATGTGGCGAAAAGGAGGAGAAACGTTCTCAAGGCCAACTCCTCTCTGTAATGTGGGACTTCAGAGGAACCTGTGGTGTGGACTGCATCCCATAACATCAGTGCCCATGTTCCTGTCCTGAGCTGTTAAATGTCCGATAGCCTTGTCAGTAAACCCCACAGACATGCTAATTTCAGTTTGCAGTTGGACGGGCCATAGAATGAAAATTTATCTGGTTCAGGCCTGCATGACTTCATTGTGTCAATTTGCTGTTCCCAGCAATAAAGTCACTTGTGAATGATGCCCTGAAAAAGCTCCCACTGGTACCATGTACAGCAGACCATCTGCTCAGCAACATGGATCATTGTGTATACAAACATCCCCAAATTCTTGTCTCTGCTCTAACTCCTACAGTGAATAGAGAGATGAGTTCATAAACTCTGTACTGACTATGAGGGGCCTTGGATTAAGATACTTGAAATGATGGCCCTCTCCTTGCAACTTTAACATCCTTAGAAGTTTCATTGATTCCATTAAAGTTGCCAGAAGATAGATATAGCCAGAAAACGGGACCAAAACTTGTGCTATACAGCTCACATTTACTGGAGAAAGTGGTTGTTGGAGATGCTACCACTTTAAACCTCAGTGCACTGTATAGTGCTTTGGCTGGCTTTCCTTTAGGTCAGGTGTGTGTGTGTATATGTGTATCTCTCTCTCTCTCTCCTGACTGACTTTCCCTACATTTTGTAAGGAAGAAAGCAGTTCTTTAGTTCTTTCCCCCCCCCCCCCCCCCCCCCCCCCCCAAGTAGTTTGGAAGTGTTTATATGCTGCCTAGGTAGGGCCATTCAAGTGACCTGACAGATTGTAAAGTTGGCCTGTTCTACTTTTCTCCTGTTTCCCACTTTTTTTCTTTTCTTCTTTCTTGATTTGTTCCTTTGTTACACTTCTTTTGTTAAGTATCTTTCCAGCCCACAGTCTTTGTGAAATCTTCAAGGAGGACAATCCATAAAGATACAAGGTTTCATGAACCCATGATAAATGGGCTTCCCCCTTGTCTTGATGGGGCTAGCTACAGGGCAAAGGCATTATCTTCTGTGCTTTAAGAAATTTCATTTTCCAGCTGTGCTATAGTCTTGCCAGCTGCCTGTAGTTTTTAACGACTCAGGGGTGAGATTATATTTATTGCAGAGGAATAACTACTTTGCCATTTCAACCAAAATACACGTCAAGTAAGCAGTCCCATCCCCTGATTCTTTTTTCTTTCTTACTGTAATAGTACTAAAATAAGTTTGTTAGTCAATAAAATCTTCAGATACCTCAGCCTTGTTACCATCACAGCCTTGCTACTGTAAGCGTATTTCCTAATGGAAGGCTGAAAAGTGCAAAGAGCAAGACAGAAAATGCATGCTTCCTCCCCTCCCCACCACCATTCAAGCTGTTCAGATTGTCATTTCATTTTCTGTATGTTATAAGCAAAAGTGAAGTATGGATTATAAACAAAAACAAGACAAAAGCCACCTGGTTTTGGAAGAAAGTGAAACACTTTTGTCTCTTCCTGGTGGCTTTTAGCGTGATAACAACTGGCCATGTACATTCTGTCTGTTCAGTACCACAGAACCTCATGTCTGCCTCTATTCTGTTGCATACATTCAGTCTTTGCAGACAGATTCCCATGCTTTTTACCATCTAGTATTTACACATTTTAAATTTCTGTTTTGAGAATTTCAGCCCTAAGTTCGTAAGTTTTCTGTAGCTGAAGTAGGGATCTCTTAATGTTTATTGAATGTAAAGGAACTTTTCATATAGTCTCTAATGAACCCAGTTGTTATGACAGGACAATTGTGCTTCATTTAGTTGATAAGGTCAACATTTGTTAGAGTGTGTGATTTTGTTTCTGTGGTAACTAAAGTACTTTCTTGAGTGGCACAATGTCATGTGAGTCTTAACAGTGGCAGTTAATTTCTTTAAATTTGTCTCTGAATTACAAGTAGACGCAAACACAGTATTTCTTGTTATATATTTTGGGGTTTTCTGAACTTTTTCTTTGCCCAATACGATGTTTTATAGAAACTTTTTGAAAAGTGGGTTACAGGATGGCGTGTGAACAGAGAATATTAAATGATTGCAGTCTAACAAATAAGACATTCAGCCAGTTAATCTCACTTAGCATTGTGAGCGGTTATTTTTGCATCATTGAATACTTAAAAAACTTTTAATTTTATACTTGTCATTACATGCAGTAATTTGCATTATTTATTCAAACAGTAAACCCCAAAGTCTGAGTGTTAGATTGTATAGCAGAATGAGTTTAGAGACAAAAAAATAATTATATGTTTTATTCTACTGTTGTTTCATTCTGCCTGCCATTAAAGTACAAAAGTATACATTAAAATCTTCTGTCCCATTGAGTGCCATTTTTGGATTTTTCAAGTTTAGCTGTGAACATGGGTCAACTAGTGTCAAAACTGAAAGAACATAGACTGCAAATGAGTACAGATGAAGGAGTAGTACATGGTAAAACAGGTGGTTTGAAAGATGAACAAAACATTCAATAGCATAAAAAGATTGCTGCTTTGCATCACCAACTCAAGTATTGTATTTACCATATGAAAATGTAATCTTACTAACTTTGATACATCTTTACTGCCTAATGATCAAAGTAAGAATCTTCCATTTTTTTACTAGAAAGCTGCTTTATTTCTTTTTCAGAATCCTACAGACTTTAAGTAATCAGAAGATAGGTATTGTAAATAATATTAGAAGTTAAAAATTCATTCATCCTTGATTGCATTTCTTTTTGGGATATTGCTTAATTTTGATTATGCAGAATGCCCCACGTGTGCGTCTCCAAACAGGTTAAAGTCTTAGCACTGCTAAGATGATTGCTCTAATATACTGTGTTTTTGTTTATAGGACCGTGAACTTCGACATAATAAAGTACTTGTACGATTTCTTGTGAAAACAAGCTTCACAGCCATATGGACACTGTGACAATGACTAAGGCAAGCTGTGTTCATCTCTCTACTTAGCTGGCTAGAAAGAAGAGTATTTTGGCTCTTTTGGATTTGTCCAAACAGGTGCTATCCCAGCATGGAACCTGATGAAAATACTCTGATTGGTCTGGGTGGATCTGAGCAGAGGACTATTTACCAGGGACCCTGGAGTATTTGGAAGCAATGTGTTAATTATAAACAGCAGGGTTTGAGCACAATCTGTTCTACTCTTAATGATGTTATCTTAACACTGAAATTGCCTGAAACCCATTTACTTAGGACTGCATTTTGCTCTATGAACTCTCCCCAGTGCTTTGAACATGGCAGCAGCCCTTGTTTGTATGCCCAGTCTTTTCACTTCCTCTCCGCAGGAATCTTTGCAATTGCCTGCCAAAGCAGCTTTTCCTGAGGCCACCATTTTAGAAGAGTGGAGTAGCAAAATACAATAAGCATAAGAACATACTTAAAATCAAGCTGGTATAAATTCTTCTTTCTCTAAAGTCATTTGTAGGCAGACTGCTACACTGTTATATGGAGATCATGATGATAGGAAACTCCCAACTAATCACCATACTGTCTTTTTTTCAGACCATTCATAAATGTCGACTATGAATCTATTTTTACAGAGCTTTGTTTTACAAAATCATTGATTCTGAAAGTTTTATCCTGATGTCAAACTTGAAAGTTTTTATTTTAGTTTAAATGTTTTATAGTCCTTCTGCACTCATCCAGTTCTATTAAGTGTTAATTATAACGCCGTTCGGAATGAATATAGTTTAAGATACACACTGTGTAATGGGTTTTGTAACGGGATGTGCCCTGTAGAGGAGGAGGACACAGCTGCCTTTCCATCAGAAAGGGACAAATGCAACAGGTGACAGAGTATTCCTGTAGCAGTTCCCCAGAAGAAGCAGAATAGTGACTAATCAGTGTGGTGTTAGAACATAAAACTTTGGAAATACATGATGGCATACACTACAGTCATATGTGTCTCCAGTTTACCAGTAGAGGATTCCCAACTGCCACTGCCTTTATGGGTATTAAAATCCCCTGGTCCAGTTTGGGATTATTGTCATCATGGATCTGAAGACGAAAACTCCAGGTCCCCCAGCCTGTTACTCAGATGTTTTACTCCTGAATGCTAGCCTTTGACTGTTTGACCGTACAAGGCCACGGCATGTCTTATGTTGACCATTACACTTTTTCCAAGGAAAAATCATTCTTTCCCCTCCCTGCTCTGATACTGGAAGTTGTCAAATACCCTGAATATCTGTAACTTTTTCTTTTTTTCTCTTCTTTTGCTCCAATTGTGGGTGTGTAGCCAGGCTACTGGATTCAGACCCAGATGAATGAGTTCCAGGTGAATCTAAGTGACAAAAGCATCTTTCTGGCCGAGCTGCCGATCCCCTCAGGAGAGTGTGAAAGGGCAGCGATGAGTCATCTCCGCGATCCCTTTTCCTTCCTACCGCTGAGCTGCATCAAACCCTGCACCTGTCCATGAGGTGGCAACGTTTGTCACACTTACTGAACTGCTTGGATGCAAATACATAATATTTCAAAATGCTTACTACCTGCTTTTGTTTTTACTAATAGATATGTACATAAGGTGAACTTTGGGCTAAACTTTACAGCACCTTCCCCTTTTGAATTTAGTGCTGGGCTGAGCTTAGCTTTTGTGAATCTCCTGGGGCTGAAAGTTGAAGGAGGAAGGTTTGAGGTGTTCGTACCTAAACTAGTCCATGTAAAGCAACGGCAACACATCATGGGTTTTTGTGATATCTGATCTGGATTAGAGTTAGATACGTGAAACATGATGGGACTGATAGTCATTTATTAATTGCTACAACTCTTGAATCACAGAATTTCAAAAACTCTGCAGCCAACCTTATTTACAGGTTTGAGCGAAGTGGGGCAGGGCAGTACTGCTGGGGAGGGACAGTGCCAGCTGGTGAAGTTCCTGCTTAGTGGTAGTCAAGGTGGCTGAAAGCCTTGGCACCTACTGAGCAGAAGTAAGCAGCTCTTCTTGGGGAAGCTTTACTGTCAACAAGTTGTGCATATCACACTTCCACCCAACCTGCATGAAAATATGTTCATGTTCCAGATGCACGCATGAAGAGAATAGGAGAGCACAGAACTCTGCCTTGCGGGTAGCCCTGTGTGACTGTGTGCATGCTGGTGGTTGGCCCCGGCCGCTGTCCCAGCGCCCCCCAGCCGCCCTGTCCGTGCCCCTCAGCCGGGCAGGGGAGCCCCCCCCAGCCAGGCCCGCGGGGGTCCGGGCAGGGAGGTCGCTCTGGGGGCCGGGGCCGGTCCCTCCCCCGCCGCCTCTGCCGCCCCCGCCCCCTCCGGGGGAGGCTCCTCACACGCCGCCCGGCTCCAGCCCGGGCCCTCCCGCGGGAGACGCTGCTCCAGGCCCTTCTCCAGCGGGAGCCCTTCCCGCGGGGGGGCTGCAGCTCTGCCCGGGCCGCTCCTGCGCGGGGCCCTCCCGCGGGGCGCAGCCCCTCGGGCACAGGCTGCTCCAGCCCGGGCCCCCCGCCCCCGGGGGCACCGGCCCTGCCCGCAGCCCGGCCCCGGCCGGGGCTCCGCTCCCCGCCCCCGGGAGCTGCTCCGGCGCGGCGCGGCGCGGGCTGCCCGCCCCCGGGGGCACGGCCCCCTCCGGGCACCCCCTGCCCCGGCCCGGGGTCCCCCCCGCTGCGATCTGTCCCCCCGGGGGCGCCGCCGCCGTGGCTGAGGGCTCGGCCTTGCCCAGCGGCGGGGCCGCCTTGGAGCCGGCTGGCACGGGCTGGCGGGCGGGGGGGGCTGCGGGCACCTGCGCACAGCGGCCGCCCCAACGCCGCCGCACACGCCCGGCGCCCCAGCCTGATGCGGTTGCACAGTAAATTTGGTCATGTTAGAGAAATTTTCAGATCACGTTTGTATCTTTCCTATGGGAAAGAAATTATGGGGTTTTCTGCTGTTTGCCTTAGTACATGGCGATTTCAGGAGTATTTCTAATGCTGCTTATGATGGGGATTGACAAGAGATGCAAACTCGAAGGTTTCAAACAGAAAAAGAAGAACCGAGCAGAACGGTCTTTTGATCTACTATAACAGCCAGTTGGCCCAAGGTCAGTATTGTAGGGTTAAATAAATTCCAGAATCTTATTTTTCCAACAGTGTGAATCCATAAACACACATAGTTGCTTGTAACAGTACTTGTTGAATATACTGTATTATTTGTTTTAATGTAAAATTCAATTGTTTATTAGAAATGAGGTTATAAATATGGATAAGTGATTTTTCTTTTCACCGTTGCCATAGCTTTTCTAGAAAGAGATGAAGGCCAGAACCGGTTCAAGACTTAATTGCCTATAGCTGCTAGACAGGCAGTATAGATGGAAAGGACTAAATACACTATGTTCCAGAACTGATGTTTAGTATATGTCTTGGCAATATTTGAATGGAGAACAAAAATCAGTCATGTAAGTTCAGGTTTAGGTTGCAGCTGAGAAAACATCCCTTTTGCATTGTGTCAATAGTGCTGTCTTGGTTGTCCCACCTTTTCAGTAGCCTCATCACTACCACATAGTGGTACAGGCCCTCAAAACTACCCAGCCCCAAATTTGGAGCACAGTGTATAAAAGACATGAAATAAGGGTCTTAGAAAATAAGCACTGAGAAAACAGGATACAGCTGGTATTTTTTTTAGTGTAATTTCTCCTGTAGTACCCTGGTGATGATTTCCAGTGTAAATCCAAAGGATGAGGATACGAATTTTCATGTAATGTAGTTAATTTGAGTGAAATGAGGTTAACTTGAGAAGGAATAGTATCTGAGGATCCATTAGACAAAACCACTGTCCTTGCACCACATGCACTTTTGTGACCTTTTTGAAAAAGTCCTATCAGTGATACAAAATTTAAAGCTGAATCAGCAGAGTATGAGAATGAACAAGGTGACTGAAGTGCGGATGATTGATGTAGGCTATAACTATGCTGATGATGAATAGTGGGATTTATTCTGACAAACTAGAAACACTTCTATATACCCATGTCAATGACTTTATAAATTACTGCTGAATTTCTTACTAGGTACCCCAGCAATACTCTGTTCTGTGACCCGGCTTTTGTGGCTGAGGTGTGGCCTCCTTTAGCCTCCCTGGGGCTGGGATCTCACCCCTTCTACAGTTGGTTTTAAGAAGTGTGCCAGCGATGCAGAGCAAGACAGTTGTTCAACTAATCAGAAATTCCTCAGTGATTTAGTGCAGAAGTATGTATTTAAAAAATACCAGAGAATTTTTTCATAATTACTGTGTCACAAAACGTTATAATACTGTAAAAATTACAGACTTCTAGTGCCTTTCCCCAGTGGCTGATCCAGACATCAACAGGAGCTGGAGCTTGTTCTTACAAGGAGAAAGTAATGGAGAAATGCAGCTATCATCAGTTGCAAAGAAATTAGTGCCCTTGAATAGCTCTGATTTCATCAACAGCTGCATTTTCATACATATAACATGGAGATTTTATTTTTTGAAAAGGCTTGCAAGGGTGCAACCATGTGGAGTATAGGAGGAGACTTGTTCTTTTTTTGACAGTGATTTACCTCACTGGTTCTCCCGGAACCTGCTGCTTGCACCATAACAATCCCCCTAGCTGTTGTGTGGGGTTTTGTGTGAGTTGAAGTATATTGGTTATTCGAGCACTTTCTAAGTTCTGGTACTTCTATACGCCGTGATCTACACATGTGAGAATACGTCCATCTCTACCATTAGTTAATTTTTTTCGGTATCCACCAATTAGTTTTGCCCAAGACCATTCAGGTGCTATCTACTCCCCTCCTATCTGCAACAGCCAGCCATGCCAGGAGAATAGTGTGAAGGGCAGGATTCTCAGCAGGAACGTAGGAGATATTACATGTCTGTGTCCTGTGAGCAAAATGTACACAGTTGAGTATCCCAGGATTAGATATTCCCTCTGCACTTGTGTTGGCAGAGATGGCAGGCAAGAGTGAGAAACAGCAAGTACTTGAGGGCTGCCTGGAGGTTGGCATACTGTATATTTTAGTCAGCCCAAGATAATTTTGAAGCAGAAGATTCACTCCATCCAGTAGTAAATGCTGCCTGAGGTGACAGTAACTTCTCCAGTTTTCTCAACAACAGAACAACATAACTTACAAAAGAGCTTTATCATTGCTGGTAAATATGCATTGGGATAAAGATACAACTTGATTAGCAAGTCTAATGGTACACAATACCAAATTTTTATGTGTTTGTAGATCCTGGAACGGCTCCACTAGAATATGGAGTGGGAGATTAATAGCAAAAACAGTGTGTTTTTTATCTCAGCTTCTGTGTGACGTGTCTTCTACCTGACTACAGGCAGATTTGTATAAACTATACAATACTCAGATGGTGATAAACGTGGAGTAAGCTCAGGTTTACTTTTAGATTCTTTATTTTTGCGTGTGTTTATTAAAACCATCAGAAATAAGTCTGAAAACAATACAGAAATAATTTGTGTATGCTAGCAGAGTTGAAACTGCAGAAGAACAACCTTTATCACGATTGCCTGAAAATTATATGTGGGGATATCTTCAAAAAGCAACAGCTGAATGGCAGTGTCTCTGCTAGAACAGAAAGTGGAAAAACATCATACTGCTTGTTATTGGATATTAGCAATATAGCAGCAATATATTTGAATAACTAAGGATCTAGGCTTCCAATATCAAGAAGCTTAGAGGGTATGGTATTAAAGTAAGACCAAGAGTGTCAAGCAGCCTGTGACCAGCAGTGTTTCCATGCTGTTTAATTTGAACAAGTGAATGACCATCTCTAAGCAAGGTGGCCTTGCAGTGCGAACAGGATGTACAAAGTACTATAGGTAGACTTAATGTTTGAAGTGGTGCAGTGTATTGTACTTACAGCACCTCCTCCTCCATCAGTGACCAATACCAATACCCCTTTTTCCCAAAGCAGCAGAAGTATCTCTAACTCTTCCTTTCATTTGGTTCAAGCATTGGTTTTGAGCAGGCAGTTACTTCATTTGGTTACAAAGTGTTGCCGCTGGTGTTGTGCTTGTCAAAAAGGATTTGTTGTACAGCTCTTCCAAGGGAGTTACCACCACCAGACAGCAAAATACTGAAAGAAGATAGATGTTCACTGCCTAGTGTTTGGGTACTGTTTTGCAACTAGTATGGAAAGGGGCTGGATTTTCCTTTGAGGTGAAGTGGGGATGGACTTCTCTTTTGATACATACCTTTGATGTTTTGAAGCATCCAGAACTCTACCAGGCTTCTGTACTCCCTTCTTTTTCTTCTTGTATCCTCCTGCTACAATTCTGTGTATTTTTTGAAATGGCTCTTGTGGAGAGCTGCTCTACAGGCACAGTGGGCTCTTGGGTTTACACCTCAGAAGGGATCTCCCACAAGGTAGCAGAGCAGGAAGGCTGCTGCTGCTCCTCTTCCCCCTGGTGCCGGTGTGTGTTGTTCAAATAACGTGTTGCCACGTACTGTCTTCTGTCCTGCCAGCACTTTTGGATATCAAGGGGGGGTGTGGGTGTCTGTCTGTCTGTTGGGTACTTGAGGGCAGGTGTTCACCTTCGGCAAGGGTCTTTTCTGAATTCTGGTTAAATATGTTGGACCATGAATGCTGTATAGCCAGTCCTTTTGTTCTTGGTGTTTGTTTTTCATATTTGTTTGATTTTGATGAAATGCTGATGCAAAGCCAATGTCAATGACAGACCTGGTGCAGTAGGTCTTGTTCATAAGGAGCACAGCAAAGGTGCAGTTTTGCTTGAATTCATTCAGCACATATGTTCTGTTTTCCCAGCACATACAGATTTTCTACAGAACAGGATTTCTAATATGCAGATACATCCTGCATTCAATTCTTACTCAGGGAAATATGTGCTACTTGTTATTTCATGTACTTCATTCTGATATTTCAGTTCAGAGGAATAAGATAGGACCAGTAGCGCTGGGAAATAGAGCTTCACTAGCAGATTTTTTGTAGTTCAGCAGCTGAGCACTTCCTCTGTCTTCATGTAGGTAATGAGGACTTTCACACAAGTACTTCCTAAATCCTGGGTCTCAGAGAACAGCTGGGAAGTGAGAACAGCAGAGTGAGGTACATAACCTCTCATTAAGACAACCTTGCCAGATGAGGGAGCATGTTTCTACAAAATTCAACAAAAGAAGAAAGGGCCCAAGAGACAGTGATGGAGAGGAAAGTTGTTTACCACTCTGGTCACAAAAGCCCTGATTATATTCTTGCTGTTCTCATTGTTTCTCTTTAGTTAAAGAGTTTTTACAGTATTGATGATGGTGCTCTTTCTCCCTCTCTCCCATTTCCATCAGTACAATCCCAGCTCCTTTTTTTCTTCCTACCCCATTGCACTCAGTGCACTGAACGTTCCCATCTGTGCCAGTAGTTTGTGTGGGGAAGCAAGTGCCCTGTCTGTCTGTGATGCTGCCCTGGATGCCAGCCTCGGTGTAGGCATCCCGGAGCAACTCTGCTGGCTGACTTCAATAGCAGAGAGTGGTTGGTTCGCCTGGTAGACTGTGGGATCTTCAGCAACAAACCTGAAAAAGAAAGACGTGATGTGAGTAAGTGAAAAATCTACAAGGGGCGCAAATGATGTTACTCACACACAATTACAGCGATTCCTGAATTCCGGCTACATGGCTGAATACTCATCTCATTTTCTTACAGTTATGTTTTCTATGCCATTTTTGCTTATTCCTTAAGGATGCCAATCATTAGAAACAACAGATAGCTAGGAGTCCTGCTTGAACTTAGGAGAGCATTTCATGTTGAGATTTGGGAATCTGAAGGGGAAATGAGAAGAACAACAAAACAAAAGTGCATGGTTTCTCCACCGATGTCAACCAGCCTGTGGCTCCTGGCTCCTGGGGAGGGGAGCTTCCTCCCCTGTCAACATGGGCTCTTTCACTTGACTTGACCTGGGCTTGGGGCATGTGCAGGAGCCTTAAAGAGCTTCTTCAGTGCCACTTTTTACTGGTAGAACATACCTGGAGGCTTTGTTAAAGAGACATGTTTATTTATCCTGAGCATGTTGGTTTATAATGACTTAGAGATCTTTAAACAAAATCTCATCTTATTTCAAGAGTGAGGTGGGTTGGGTTTTTTTGGTTGATTATAGGAAAAGTAAATACACTTGTGCAAATAGTCACAGTTACTTTCTGCAAAGTTTTGTCTTCGGCTATACCTCTGTCATTCACCATCCACATTTAAAATGAAAGTAGACTGGTTTGGGGCTTTTGTTTTTAAATGGAATAACTGTGCACATAACCTGGCTTGAAACTTGGTTCCACTTTTCCTTTTCCTCCTCCTGATCTAATCTTAAATGCTTCCTCCAAAGCACAGAACTGACAGAACTTGTCATTGAAGCAATCACATTTTTGATGTCAGTATCGCAAAATAAAACATTTGCTTTAGTTTTCAGTGATATAATTAACTAGATTTTGCTAGTAAATTCCTTTACCCTCAGAATGGAAACTAGTATTGCAGATATACCCACTATAGAAATATTGAGCTGAAACTCTTAAATCTTTGGCAACATTCTGAATAGCTAAAGTTTTTATCATGAAACAAACAAATAATCTTCATTATAGTCACTGATACTCATGCCAGCAATAAATCTGAATAGTAAGTATCTTAAACTAACTGTTATCTGTGTATCTCTTCATGCAGCTATAAATACTTTCAGTGGTAGCCGTTTACTTTCTCCCATGCACTTTCTTCTTTGAAAGTCAGACCTCTGAAGAGACTGAAGCCAAATCCTCTGATTCATTTGGGATGTATTTGCAGAAATAAATTAATCTCTTTACTAAAATAAAAAGTGGGGAAGTAGGGGATTAGACTGGAATCTCAAACTGCTCTGTAGTGAGTAGTTTGTGACATCTATAAGCTGTCTCATGCCTTGGAAGCCTTCACACTACAGCAGACAAAACTCCTGATTTCAGAAAGACACAAAAAATGTGTGGCTGGTTTATATTTTCCTAGGATGGCACAATTTCATTAATTTCTGGTGTGGAAGGCAATTAAATCTCCGAGTATGGACAGCTGTTTTCCATCAGTAGCTAAAGGATAGCTCATCCATCAGAAAAGACAGTGCTATCCCTGCACGTTCACAGCCAAAAAGATGTGGAGATACTGGAGGAAGTCAGGTGATACTGAGTTTGGTCTGCTGTTTGCATCTCAATTTCCTTTCCTGGGAAAGCGAGGGTGGTGATAGAGCACAGTAAGATCATGAATATCAAATGAAACTCTCAGTAAGGCACGGGTTTCTGATGATCCGAGGGCTGTGGCTGCCTGTAGAGGTCCTTTTGAGTCTCCTTTGGAGATGTCACCTTTGGTGCCTCCCAGAATATGGGACCGGTTAGAGGAGCGGGAGAGGACACCTTTTCCTGCCTTTGTGCCAAGATGCTGCTGTTTCGCTTTCAGCTAAGAAGGACAAGAAATCTGTGGAGCAGAACACCTGGGCTTACAGGTTTTGTCACAAGGATCTAGACTGGTTACACGGATCACAGTGTGGAGCGGACCTACTCTTCCTTCATCTTGTTTAAATCACAGAAGAGAACCAGTCTCAACAGGGATTGGGCTAATCCTTTTTACTGTTTGTGTCAAACAGTCCTTGCTCATTAAAAACTGGAATTTCTTTTTGCATGAAATGAGTAAGTCAGCGTAGGCTGCTTACCCAGTTCCAAGTCTGGCTGCTGAGAAAGTCATTCTTTTCTTTTATTTTTAGTAGGTTAAGGAACATCATTTTTATGCTAACCTTTTTTCTTTTGAATTCTTTTCTACAGATGCCTTCCAGAAATCTTTGGATGTTCGATATGTTACTATAGATATATAGTAAAATTTTGACAGATTTCTTACTGCTCAAAACCTGCGGTTCCCTGCAGAGACCTTTTCTTCACTGTAGCCTTATTGCCAAGTTGTCAGAGCATTAATTAAACTAGAAGAATAAGGCATTGCATGTCATTTCCTATACTGGATGCCTTCATGTCAGGGACATATCTCCATGGCAAGAACCTGTATATAAACAAAAAATAAGCCTGGCAACAGTACAAAAGCCCATGCAGGCTTTTAAGTGAAAAATGTGGCAAAATAAAATACAAAATTTAAAGCAAAGTATTTCTAGGGAAAACGAAGTGTGCGCTAAATACCTCATTCCTTAAGCACAAATGTGATGATTTCGTTTGGCTACTGTGTGTATTCTGATGTTATTTTTAATCTCCATATTTAAGATATTGATTGGCTCAAACCTTAAAGGGTTTCTCATTCTAAAAAACTTCCTTCATTATAGGTAGACTGAATATTCCTTAGTGGGATTACAGATTCTCTGTGCGAGCACATAAAATTGTGTACAGTAAAACTTTATTCCATATAAACTACTAATAATTTGCATATGTTTCATTTTGCTGCATGGATCAAAATGTCTTCTTTTCATATAATATGCATCACCTCTCAGTTTTATGTACATTTACTTTGCTGTTTAGAAGCCAAAGAATACAGCACACATGTTGATGCTCTGCCTCAATAAAACGAATAGATGCTGAAACTGTAATTGCAGTCTGCTGCTTGCTAACCCTGCAGGCAGAGCCACGGTGTCAGAGAAACAGGAGTATTTCTCATTCTTTCTCACATTCTCAGGGCTGTGGTTCTTTGTGACTCCACAAAACAAATTTGATCATTCACTGCCAAGTTTAAAGAAAACCAAGAAATATTTTCAAGACTGAAAAGAAAAAATTATGTTATAGTGACTAGAGATGGTATCCAGGGGATAAAAGTCATGAACACACAGGGGTCTTCCCTTTCTTGCCATGTACAGAGCAATTTCTGATGGGTTACATACAGACTCTCCACATAGGAGGAACACTTCAACTGGTTGTACCTGGTTGTGCAACCGAGGCTTGGGACAAGTGGGACATCCATCAATTACAGGTTTGGTCATGGCCCTGGCTGAAGCACCTGAGTGTGAGCTTCTGTGCTACTGAAAAGGGAAGGGATCTGGAGAACACTGGTTGTAGCTTCCCCCTCAGCAGAACATGGGAGCATCGGCAGCATCTCAACATGTCATTCAAAACATTTGCAAGCTTACAAGGTTCTTGCTGCTGTGAGGAAGCTGGATTAACTCAGTGCACGTGTTTCTGGGCTGGAGCTGCATGGCTGCTCTCCACGGGCAACCTTCAGTCCTCCTCCAGGAGCTCCATGCTCAAGGTGGGTGACGTGGCCAGAGGTTCCGGTGTCTCTGGTGTGACTTGTAGACAGGCAGATGCAGTGGCTTTGCTGCCAGGAGCATATGCAGCATGTTCCCCTTCTCTCCGTGCCTTGACTGGCTGTTGCCGGTATTTTGGATGTGTGTGCAGAAGCACGGTGTGGGTGCCGGTCTTGGAGTTACACTCCAGCAGAGCAGTTTCACCCTTGTGCTACTGCACAAACCCTTCCCGGATGAATCCTGTACAATGGCTCTCGTGAGCCCGACTGGCTGTTTGCTGGGGGGTCAGTGCACAGGCGTTTTGCATCTCGGGCAGCATCTGAGGCTGTACCTGGAAGCCTAGTGGTGACCAGAGTGTGTCCCCAGGACCTGGGACCATCCCTGAAGGCATGGGTGAGAGGGCTCCTTCTTCAGCGTGAAGGGTCACCACTTTGGACGGGCGGGGGTAGTCAGGAGCTTGAGTGAGCGCTGGGCACCCCAGGTGAGAGTGGGAAAGTTAAAGTGCCGCTGTGTTTGGCCATGCTCACGCCTCCTCTTAGTGTCAGAGTGATGCTGTCAGCCTCCTGCTTAGCAGAGGCTGCATTTCCAGCACAGCTGCTGCTGCAGAGCGAGTCTCCCTGTGGCTGCCAGCAAGATGCGTGGGGGGCTTGTGGTGTTTCCCCATGCACCTCTGCCTGGGGCAAGGGGCAGCGCCGAGATGTCTCGCACAACTGTGGCGAGGCTCGGTGTCCTCCCCGGTTCCCTCCCCGCCATCCCCTCCACTAAAGCATCCTCATCATTACTTAAGCCATTGGATGCCTCCTCTTTTTTTAAAAAATAAAAAAGTCTCTAAAAATTATTCTTTAAAATTTCTGATGAATAGCATTATTCCCCTAAGAGAGGAACACTCTAGATTGCTTAGCTGCAAACATCTTTTATTCATGAGCAGCATACACCATACATTCACTCCCTCGCTCAAGTCTCAGGCATTTTCAGGCAGAAGAAAGCACATCTTCAGCGTTGTAGGCTTTTGAACAATCAGAAAATGTATAATGAAGTGGCAATACCTCTCAGAGGCAATAACCTACTGAAATATTACAAGCCTTTATAGTCAGTGGGCATTTTAAAGCCTTAACTTGTAACCAACAGAACTTTGTTATGAAATGATTACTTCTGTGTACACACTCGGAGCTGTCTGTACTTCTCCAAAGGATGATGAAGTGCCATCTTTACCCTTTAGATGCTGCAGAACTTTTTTGCTTCCCACTGTGTGTATGGAGTGAATCCTAAATGATAAACTGCCTCAGTCTGAGGGTTGCTTCTTCTCACAAAGTGCTTGGGTTTTAACTTACAAGGCCTTTAACATAATTTTCCCCAGCGCGCCCAGTGATTCCCTTTCCCGTTGTTTGCTGTAAGTCCCAAGGAGAGGCATACACAAGTTTTGTAACCTGCCATTTCCCCTCTCAGGTCTTTTTTTAAAAACACCGGTGAAATAGAAAGCCTGGGGGTGTGCAAAAGTTGGTCTCTTCAACTAATTTAATACATTTCTTTGTGAAGAAATGAAGCAGCATCACAGGTGAAAAGTCTGTAGGAAAACCTGCTGCTTCAGCCTAACTTGCCGGGGTTGGCTACTGAGGGTATTTGGCCATTGGGAGAATTAGTTCATTGTTGCTGGAGTTTTAGCTTTGATTTCTCATTATAAGTTTTTAAAATTCTGAGGATTAACAGCATTTGAGGGGCAGATCCATAGACTTTATGTGACTCCAGTAGGTTTTGGAGAGGGGTCTAGATACACCTGAGGTTAATGATAGAGCCTACCTCTGCGTCTTGATCCCTGGAAATGGAATTGACCTTCTCACAGCTCAGTTAGGGATAAGTTTATATAAAAATATCTTAATGTTCAACCCCAATCTCCTTTGCATGCCCTGGTTCAGCTGGCCTGTGAATACTTAGCAAAAGGAGACAAGACATTTGCTCAAATGTTCATAGTAAGCAGCCTAGCAGGGGTGGCTCTAACTGGGGCACACTGGGAAGCTCGGACTGGCTCTGCAGAGCTGAGCAAGGATTTCTGCTTTTCACCTTTGGTACTTGGTTACCATTACTCCAACTTTTACATTTAGCAGTACTTTCACAGCTGCATGGGTTTTGAAGGTGGTGTTTCTCTTCCAGCTATAGTTTCTCCATCAAGGGTAAGCCAACCCCTTGAACCCAGCAAGTGCAATTTTTACTCCTGGTGGAGGAACACAGGAGAAGGCTCAGATGAGAGCTGAGCAAATAAATACAGTGTCTGGGGCAATACCAGCTTTTCTGGGCACCCACAGACTCAGCACTCCTGATCCTTATGGTCTGTGCAAGGCTGGAGAGCAAAGCCCCGGCTGAGTGTCTCCAAGCCTCCACCAGTCGTTCCCCACCATAAGAGGGCTCAGTCCCGCACGGCTCGGTGAGTTATCCCCCCTTGCCCATGGGTCTGGTTCTCTCTCTCCTCAGCCACCCTCTGCTGTGTCCTTCCACCATTTGCTCTGTACCAGTTCCAGAGCTGGTCTTGCCCTGCTGTGAGCCAAAAACTAACTCAGCTAAAAAACTGGAGAACTTTTTGCCATGTTTCTGGGAGGGGCAGGGAAGGGTGTGCTTTGGTAGCCACAAGTCATTAGTATCAGCTCATCTGCCTCCAAACCTGCACCCTAAATGTATGCAGCCTCTGCTGTTCCCTTGTAGACAGACGTTCCTTGCATTTGGCCAGTGGCACAGCTTGCACTCTTCTAGCCAGTGCCTATAGATGGAAATGCCGTTTAAGAAATGGTGTTTAAAATGGATTATCTTCTTAGTGTTGCAGAGGAGGGACTCTGCAGTCACACTTGGGGTATCTTCTAAGGAGTTGTGGACAAGTTTCTGCTGTAGCTGTACATATGACATTGCCAAACAGAGAACACCAAAGTTATTAAACCTGCCCTTTTCATGAGCTTGGAATTCATTGGCAACTTTTTTTTTTTTTTTTTTTTTTTAAAATCACACTCTAATCTTTCAGAGAACAGAGCCTCTGCTTAGGGATGCTGTTCCAAGGAGAATCAGCCACCATATGAGGTGTCCTCTTGATTTATAGCTGCAGCAGCCTGAATTTCATATAACATGATAATATCCTATAAAGTCTCAGAGCTCTACACTGCACAGATAACTGGTTGAGCAGTATGCGAAGTCAGGACATGATAAAAATGTCTTTCCTTCAGCATGAAATGATGCTATTTGGGATGCCATGGTTCTTGGATGTAGGAGCAGTAATCCTATTATCAGTCATCAACAATAAACGACACTGTTGTAGATATCCTTTTGCTAAAGGTGATATAGAGAAGCTATTAGGAAGCAGCCTAGCTGGCATGCTGAAGTTTCACCTGCTATTTCTTTGCAGATTTTCTCTGCAGATATCTGCCCATTTGCATATTACTTTAAAATCACTATAAATAAGGGGGCATCTACTTCACTTGGTTGTTATTTCAAGCCACCAGTTGTACTTCAGCATTGATTCAAGGGATTCCCTCCCAGGTCTCGGGGCTTTCTCCTGGAGGGTCCTGGTCCACGGTGTTCTCCTCTGAGAGACCCTCTAGGTGCAGAAGAGCAGGACGGTTTGTGGTTACAGTAATGAGTGCACCTATGGGGATGGGTGGCAAAGAACAGCAGCAAAACCTGCTGTAAATTACCTCCGAGATCTCAAGAAAGGTAGACAAGTAACACCTGATTGACAGTGCCAAGCAAACAGATGAGTTTTCATCATCTTCACACCTAGCCCATCCTTCCCAGCAATGGCATACTTTTTGATTACACTATGTTATTTTACAGCCAGTATGAAATATTTAGGGCTTTAAATTTACATAGTCATAAGGCACACCACTGTGCAGTACATCTTGCAGTTCAAATGTAGAAGCTGTATAATTACATACTCCCACAAAATTTTATTAGTGGGGGAAACATAATTTTATTCCAGCACATTGTTGGAAGTTATTTCTGTAATGAAATGATAGGAAGAATTTCTTTAATTAAGTAGAACTGTAAAGGAATGAATTGGGTTATCCCTCTTCAGACTTCATGTGCTGGGATTGCAGCTGTGCTTAGACTGGCCCTTTGCCTTCCTGGGCCCCAAGTGCTGGTTAGCCCAGTACAGCACAGCATGCTGAGAAGGCAAATGTTGATGCTGCTGCTCACTACTCGGCCCATCCATACCTTAGATTTATGCATATCCACTCGCTTTTGTCCTCTGTTAGCAACCTAAAGGAACTGCTGCTGACTGCCGAGATACGGCTGTACTTCACCCTCACAGCGTTTCTTGACCAGCTACAGGACTCCTAACTGCCCATAGTCCCAGGCACAGGTAAGCACTTCACAGGCACAGACTTGTCCTGGTAAGATGGTTACCAAAGTGTCCCATCTACTTTTTCCTTAGAGATGAGTTATTACACGGCAAGCCTGAGCTTTCACCACGACAGATGGGCCGGTGCACCTCTGCAGGGGGGTCCCTTCCCATCAGGCAATCTTCACCTCTGATGCTGGGTGCTTTTGACCCCTGTTTGCAGTCAGTTGTTCACCTGAATTCACCCAGATTCACTTCTCCTCCTGTATTTCCTTTCTCCCCTAACTCTGCTTATTTTCCCCAAATTTCCCTCTCTTCCCACACGTATAAACATAACCTCCAGCACCTAACACCAGTCATGGATGATGGATTGGGGATCATTGCCTAAGAGAAGTGCTAGTGCCCACCCCGTAGGTGCCCACCTCTTTCACTTCAGCACCTCTCTCATGCAGGAAGGGATGTAGCAGAGGAAGGTGGACAGCATTTGGACAGTATGAAGATGATCTGGGGGAAGACCACAGAGGGAAAATACTTAGACAGTCTCCCCATGACCAAAGGGAGAGATGGAAACAATAGTTTTACAGAGAGAGAGGTCCCGCTGCGTTCTTACGATGCACATTTTTATCCTTTTACACGTCCACTTTTTCCCTGGCCGTGGTCACCTTTTCTCACTAGTCACTAGCCCTGATGTGAGTGAATTGCTTTCTCTTTTGGGAGACGGACGTTTCACACTCCTCTTGGCTGGGAACCAGAGGAGGCCTCGCAGCTCCTCACACAGCACCCCACATCAGCACCTTCTCTATGGGCTAGTTTACTTTGCTAAACCTTGCACTGGACACCTTATATGTTGACACAATGAATTCCTATAGAGTGGCTTTTCAAAATGACATTTTTGTAAGATCAGTCATTGCCAATCATTTAAAAATACACATGGGATCAAAGTTCTGTTTACTCCAGGTTTAATAATTACCTTAGTGATGCAAAGCTGAGCCCAGTGACACGATAAACCTTCCTGTCCACTTTGACATCCTGTAGGTTGAGATGATGTTGACTGATGACTTCAGTCACTGTTTACAAATATTGGCCTGGGAGGTCGTTACAGATCACAATAAATGATGTTATCAGGAAAGTGAAGATGGAGGAATCCTACAAAACTGACCCTAATGTAATGAAAATATGCTCAAATTTAAACAGGTGGTGGAGCTAAGCATCTCCTTCAGGCTTTTGCTCCACTGTGATCTATCAGTGGAAGGATATACATTGATCTGAGCCTAAGGATTCATCACGGTACAGTTTTTAAATGCAACCTACAGAGCACTAACAAGAGGTGAAACCAGGGTCACTATTTAACTCACAGATCAATAAATCTTTTCCATCCTTGAACTGTAATGTCAAATCCCATTGCCTAAAAATTCCTCACCCAATACTCCTATGTATATCCATTACAGTTATATTTTCCTCTCAGGGTATGAAAAGCACATACGTAGCCTCAACTACACAGCTGTATGTGCAAGTTCTTTTACTTGCAGGTAAAAGCACACTCTAGTTTCAACATCTATAAATAAGTAAATACATTACGATTAATTTTAAATATCTGTAGGTTTCACACAGCCAATGCAGTAATTATTTTTTAACTATTCAGTTTCTTAATCAAAATAAAATCCTTCCCTAAACTCCTTATTCACAGTGACAACACAACGTTAACATCTTTGTAATTCAGATAAGCAAGATCTTCTCTAAGAAATTCAGGGGGAAAATATGCAACCTGACAGAACAGCATGAATCTCCCATAGGAGAATCCTAGAAGGAAGTGTCTACTTACTTCAGAGTAAAACCAAAGGAAGCCATTAAAAAGGAGCACATTGTCTAAAATGTGTTGAAATGAGACATGTATTTATTCTCTCCCCGAGGTAAAAACCTGTACAACTTTGGGTTTACAACCCATAAATTATCAAGTCATTTCTCACTTGTGGAATAAATAGCATCTGAGAGCGTCTGCATCCACACATCAGCTGAAGCTGGAAAGAGCTAAATTTACAAAACATTGAATCAGGAGGTATGTGAGACTTAGTAAACAGCACAAAATCCAGTGCCTCCGACAAGGAATATTATAGCTAATCAGCAGGTTTTCAACTTTTCAAGAAGTTTCTGCCAGAGTTCATGGGGTGCTCGGAGCCCCTCTGTGAAGCTCAGTGGAAGAGTGAGCACACTCCAAAGAGGTAGATGGGTGTAGAGGATGGAGGAGCTGAGCAGGCTGCCAAGACCTAGTCTGGGCAGCAGCTCTTGGTTGGACCACACTTGGGACCACTGAGTGAAGATGGGAAGGTGACAGGTGCCTGAGGTTACCTGAATTCCTGGCTGAGCTGTGCCTTTCCTCCCTGCTCCCCTCCCAAAGCCCACCCACCCTGGCAGCTATCCCGTGTGTAAGTCAATATTCGGAAAAGAGCAGCAGAACCAGAGTTCTCCCACTTGCTCCACGCTTCAGTGGTGAGGTGGGTGCCCAGCTCTTGTGGAGTCCCAGGCTTGAAAGCCTTGACAGGAAAAGCACAAACCGAAGGGTTTCAGCACAGGGAGTCCAGGAGCCTCAGCCCATGTCCCTTCCAGTTATTAACCCCTCATGAAACCTTTTGGATACATTGCTTTTTGAGGAAAGATTTCTGCATTGGAACAAGCACCCCTGCCACCCAGGCGGCAGGGCATAGAGGAAAGGGCTTGCACCTTGCCACGGTGCTGGGGTCGGCATTCGAACGGCAGGGCAGGTCTGAGAGCCAGCGCTGGTGTCAGCATCTCACAGGGGGCTTCTGGCTCCTGCAGAAACTTGGCTCAGCCTGGTGGTGGTCCACAGTGATGCTTTGTCCTGGAGCAGGACTCGGATATGGCCAGGATAGACCCTGGAGCTGGGAGCTCTGACCCCACAGCAAGGCCCAGCTGGAGCATCGGGTGTGGGTCTGCCTGAACTTCAGTTTGTCAGGAATTACCTGCTGCCTTCTTCATTAATGAGCTCCTTGCCTCATTGTGTATTTTTAAGGGCAAGTGTCCAGAGGCTGGACCACACGATGTGTCTTCCCGGTGCTGAAGATGCATCTGCTCTGGACAAACCCCAAATGGTTTTGCCTGTGGAGGATTAAGCTGGATCTCATCCTGTGGCGGTTCACAGGGTCAGTGCTGGGCCTCCGAGGAGGCACAAACCAGGCCAAGAGCATCAGCTCAGAATGTAAACACGAGCAAACACGGGCAAACAAATTACAGAGGGGAAAAAGAAACCGACAAAGATGAATGTGGCAGATGAAAAGTAACCAAGTGTGTTAACATGGGGTCAGACAAAGACTTAAAAAATCTTGTACTCAGGATATTAAAATTGCACTCCCTGGTGTGTACCTACCTGCATCTCTTTTCTAAACATTATTTCTGCTACATTTGCCTTGAATTAAGAAAGAGGCTTTTCATCTTTGAAGCAGTCAGACCTGCAATTACACCGACCCAAGTTTTGCATCAAGTAATATTTTTTCCTGCCTTAAACACATTTTGTGCTTAAAATGAACTTGTTAAATAGTCTGTCATCTTGCATTTCCTTCTCTAAAGATGCAGACAACACCTGAATAGTTAATGAGCTGCAGTGCAGTTTAATCAGAGTGGGAAAAACACTATTTCAAACAAAGAAGAAAGTAATTCCCCCCGTTTCTGCTGTGGCCTCTGGCTCCCTGCACCAGTCACTGGTCACCAGGTCACCCTGCACGTGCTGTCCATCGCGCACCCCTGAGCCACCCTGCCTGAGCCCCAAAGGCCGCACACACATTTTGGGCAGCTGGTGCTCCTCATCACCTGGCTTCACAAGCAGATATTTGGGCCAGCGGGAAGTGGGAAGCCAAGGGCAGGGTGCTGCCACCAGCCATGGCCCCACAAGCCCGGTGCTGTTTGGGCTGTGCAGTCCCAGCATTTCAGCCCAAGCAGCTGGATGCTTGACTCACCTAGTAAGTAATTTTACTAGGACATGGTTGTACCAGTATATAAGAGCATTGCTGTGCCTCCCATCGTAGTCCTGAGCCCAGAAATTTTGCTCAGAGTGGTCACCACCCACAGCAGCAAACATCTTTGGAGCTGTACACAGGAGAGCATGGTGCAGAGATGTGCCAAGTGTAATGTTATTAAAATAGCTTTTGTTCCAATACATTGAGCACATAGAAGGAAAAATATTACCTATTTGTTGGGTTGGAAGTTTCCCTTTGTATAAAATATGAATAACATTTCTTACCTGTGTTTGTGAGATACTTTGTCCCTGGGTACAGAGCCTATACACAGCCACAACATTGTCGTTATTTATTACTTTCCTTAAGCACCTGGAGTTATGAAAGCGTACTTTTACTTTGATCCTTCACAGACCCAGTAGCCTGCAGGAAGAATACAATTAATCAATGGTTTCGTTATGTGTGTCACTGTAACAGAGGGCAGGAATGAGATACAGCATTCCTCTGCCACCTGGGAGCATCCTCTACCCAGCAGCGTGAAGGCAGCTGGAAACATCCTCTCAGTGGGTGAAGTGCATGAAAATGTGAAGAAATAAAGTGGTGACTGTAGCTGGGAAGCAGCCGTTAAGGAAATTTAACTCAGCTGACTGCAATGAGTAAAGATGTCATCAACAGTTCCTGGTACTGGCTGGTGAGATATTGGATATGTGATTTCCGAAATCCAGCTCCCTTAGCACATTGCTATATTAAATCTGTTGTTGCTTTTGTTGCTTTATCCCCAAAGAATATGAGAAAGGTGAATTGCTGACTTTCCACAGCTTGCTCCAGCTGCAAATGGAGCTTCAGCTCCTCAGGGCTTCAGCTCATGGGCAGCGAAGCAAACAGCAACGGCAGTTGAAGATGGAGCTGTCTCCCACCTGCCTGCCAGAGGTTACTGCTGCTGTAATGGTGTCAGCAACAGAAAATATCTGCCCGAGTCAGCTCAAGCTGAGGCATGACAGTGGAGCAGCAAAGATGTAGATGCTGAATCAGCTCTGGTTTGGAGCTTGGAGGGACATTGGCAGCAGCACGGGGATGGGGCAGGGCAGGGGCCGCTGGAGCTGCTCCTGCAGGACTCACTTAAGCTGCTGTGCCAAAACCCACAGGCACTTTCTGTGCTTCTTGCCCCAAGGTTATGTTTTGTTGGCCAATAATCTTCAAAAGAGGGAGAAACTCAATATTGTAACCTTGCTATTACCCACACGAAAGGTCAAATCTTTCTGAGCCTGATGTTAATTCCATCATTGATAGGGCTGGGCTTTAGTAAACACAAACTAATACTAAATCAAGCTGAGGCATCTTGCTTAAAAGCCGCTATTATACCCAAAAGAATTAAAATCCCCAAAACTGAGTGGAAGTGACATGAGGCGCACAGGGAGCAAACTGCAGTGCCTGTGGTTCAGTAGTCCTTGCTGCGTGTGTCAGGAACCATGTATTTGCAAGTCTGCATTTTTAGTGTGGGGGGAAGAAAATATAATAAACAATAGAGTGCCATGGGATGGAATAACACAGCCGGGCAGGGTCTCCATGACTCATGCCCAGAAGATCTTTCCTCAGGAGTGGGAGTCATAATAATCTACAAGAAACTATTGTAACCCACTGAATGTCACAAGTGCCTCTGAAACCTCGTTAACTTCCCGTAGCAATGATTTTTCTAAATACGTGACACTGTGTTATTTTGCTCCATGCCAAACACATTTAAAGGCATTACCTTGACTCCCCTTTCACAGGTTCAGCTGAACCGCACATTTCTCTTTCTCTCTCCTCTGGCCCCCTCCCCAGTACCGGGCGATGCTCTCTTCACTTCCAGGAGAAATGACAGCAGCATTCTGCTGCTTGGAACAATGTTCTGGTTTATCTCCAGGAGACAACAGTAGGTGGTTTACTTTTTGGCATTTCTGTCTCTTTTTGTTACTTTTCCAGGCCATTTGCCAAAGGGAAGAAAAAAGAAAAAAAAAAAAAAAAAGAATGCCACGCTTTGCATTTCTATATCTTCTTCCATTCGAAGCTCCTAGAAGATTTGACAAACATCCTTTGATTTCGAGCCAGGGTACTGGTGGGCAGACACAGCCACTCCAGCCCCACCAAGCAAATACTCCCCCGCCTGCTCCCTGGGTCGCTGGGAGGTGGGACATGGGCGTCCAGCTGCAGGAGAGCAGCAGATGTGCAGCCACAGCAGGGCAAAGGCAAAGGCGGCAGCAGCCTGAGCGGTGTTCCCACCTCCTGCACACCAGAGCCACGGTGACCTCACACCTGATGGTGGTACTGGTGGTACCTCTGCAGAACCTTTCTTCCATAAAAAGCCCACTAGGAGTCGATGGGTTGGATGGCCGTTGCTCTCCCCCGCAGCCCCGGTGCCATGGGTGGCCACCCATGGGGCTGGTGGCAGAGTGACCCCACCGGCAACCTGTGCAGCCACACCTGCAGCCACCTGGGAGCGGCACCCATGCCTAGAAACCCAGGATTTCCAGCTCTGCAGTGAGGAATTAAGTCTGTGTGTACAGCTAACGAAGATAACTCCTTTCCTCTTATCTTATTGGAAGGAGGAGCAAGGGGAAGGCCAAGAAATTAGCCAGATAGTGTTGCTAGGAGCAGTGCCCTGAGCCCCCTGCAATGGCTGATAAAACCACGTCGTGACCACGAAGTGGCAGAGACAACACTGTGACCCCAACCCTACCTGAGAGCAGGAGGTGGAGGATATTTAAGTTACTAAGCTGCAAACTCCAGCCTCCCCGGGTCACTTTAGAGACATCACCTGCCTCCTCCTTATGGACAGGAGCCGGTGGCACATCCTTGAAGTGGCAGACATCCTTCCAAATGGATTTTGGAGAGAAAATTGAAGAGAAAAAAGTCCAGACCCCTGAGAATTTCTTCCAAAGCTGAATTGTCCCAGGGAGAAGATCGTGGTAGAGCAGCCACTGTGACAGTATGATCACATGGGCCAGGGGCAGGACAGGGGCTTTCCTCCAGTGGCTCAGGCTCCCTCTTCCTAAGGGGCAGGAGGAGGGTGGTGTTTGAAGCACTGACATTGAATGTGCAAACCGAAGTCAAGGGTAGCTCCCCTGCTCGCCACACCCATGGCCCTGCAGACACCCAAGGGCAGCGGGACATCCCCCGGAGCAGCAGGCACCCAGGAGCACCCTGGCTCTGCAAAGGAGTGGAGCAGAGGAGCTGCCCCTCTGCACCAGTCAGGGTGGGCACAGGCTGGGGTGCACCAGCCAGCTGTGTGTCTTCTGCCACATCTTTTGGTGAAAAGCAGCGGGCATGGGTGTCTGTAGGCATTGCTTTGCCAGATACTGCCTTGCCAAAGGACCAGGTGCTGCAGGGATGCACAGGCACCCAGGCTGGTCATGTATTTTTACTGTAGAAGGAGCTGCCATGGAAAAAGCAGACCTGGACTGGCACATTGACTGGCAGAAGTTCCTGTACAGGTACATGAAGCTGAGCAATAGAGCTGCACTGGAGCTACCGAAGTCCCGTGTCGGGCTGGGGCATCCTGGGGGGCTTCAGCTGAACTTTGAGAAATGCAATGATGAGCAGGGATTTACAGGTACATGCTAGGATTTGTTCTGACTCAATAAACGCCCATCAGAATTCTTTAAACCTGTTATGAGTCAGCACATGATGACCCAGCAGCGTATTTTAAGACACCAGTTTCACAGGTTCATCCCCTCCACTCCATGGCAGCTCTCCAAGAGCCTGTTTAGTTTTCCGAGGGTGGCATCTTTTCAGACCATTGTGCATCATGTCATACAAGAAACAGGAGGGCCCGCACCTGCCAGGGATGCTGCTCTTTGAGGAGTGCTTCTTGATGGGTTACCGCCGTGTGGAGGGCTGAGCAGGGAGTTCGCTGGGACTTACAGAGGTTGATCTGCTCAGCTTATTGAATGGATGGATAAGAGGAGACTTCTTCATAGCTGATGTGCCTTCACGGGGAGATACCTCTGCTGTGACTTGGCTCTGATATCTAGCACTGGTGGAGCAAAGTCTAACATGGGGAAAGGAAAGACAATTGTTTTTAAAATGAAAATACCTGCTACAGGTCAAATTGTTAAAAAAGTGCCCTTACATCATCCTGAAGAGCGAGCGATAGAGCTTCTGGTGCTGGAAATCTTTACGACCTTATCAAGTGAGGTTGTAGCTTGGCCCGAAAGCCCTGATCTGGAGTTGAGTGTTCCTGGCAAAGCCCAATGATCCAGCTTACCAGGCACTGGGATGATGTCAGGAGCATCTTTCCACTTAAAAGCTGGTGAAGCAGACTCCTCGTTTTACCAAGATCACTCAATATCATCACTGTAGAGGGAGCTTAGCAGCACTGCAGTCACCCTCTAACCCAGTATGCTCACACCCCGAGCAGACTGCCTGTCTGGGGCCACCCGGTATGGTCTCGTGTTAAAGCTGAGGACACCGAGATGTGGAGGGGCAGATTTCCTCAGGGGAAGCCAGGGGCTGGGATGGGAGCCTGACAGTTTTCTTGCAATGACCGGATCGCTCCTTAGCAGTATAGCAATGATTCCTCTTGAGGATAAAAATGCTGTGGTCTCATCTATACTTCATGTTATACAAGAGTTTCTCATCAACAACCACTCCGAGCAGTTTCTCAATGGCCTTCTTAAAAGGAGCTGGGAGGAATATTTGACTCATAAGGGCTGAATTTTAGATTTCTGGTGGAGGATTTGGAATAATGAAAAATATCTGCTTATTCTATAGTATTTTGGCTTATCCTAATGCTTTTCTTCGCTGCTAATACGAATTAAGTTTTTTTTAAATTAACCTATAAGCCTGATTTTCCAAGCAGTCCTATTTTGGTTGAAAAAGTAATTTTGTGGGTCAAAACTGAAGTGGAGGTACCATTCCTAACCTCCTTATTGCATTCACATGGTCACACTTTATGCTGGCCCCATGTTTTATGGTCCTGATGTATTTCTTGGATAAGGCTTGCTCTGAAAACCAACTAATTCTACAATCTAAAAGCGGATGAAATTCAATACAAGTAGTATAACTGTGCAGCTGTCAGGATGCAAGGCTCTGATGAGGTATTTTCAATAAATGAGGAGTGCTGGGAAGAAGAAAGAAGTTGCCACCGGTTTGTTTTCAGTTCCTAGTTTTTCATCACGGCGTCAGACTCTTCACATCACCTGTGTTGTTACCCCCATGTGTTACCTTCAGGCTCGGGCCCACGCGTGGCCGGGTTTGGGGGTCCCTGAAGCTGCGGCAGAGGCAGCTCCTTGCCCGGTGTGCGCCTCCGTGGGCTGGCCTCGCTGCTGGTGATGCCCGGCTGCCCCTGGCGGGTGCCAAACCACCCGCAGACCCCACGAGGGCACACACACGTGCAGTCCCTTCGTGCTGCCTAAGCGCCCCCCAGGGCTGTGCAAAGCCCCCTTACTGGCACCCTTTATCCCCTGCGCCCCTCTCCCTCAGTGCCCAGCCAGCCTCTGCTGCAGGGCTGCCACCGGGAGCCTGCTCACGTCAAAAGCCAGTGCCAGGCTCCCACTCCCATGTCAAAGAATGCTCTTCAACCACAAAAAAATCCAAAACAAAACAAAAAAAACCCCAAAAAACCCCAACCACCAAACCCAAGAAACTTGAGTTTAGTGCATAAATGCAGCGACCCAATCACTGAGGGTGATCAACACATTGACCCCTGTGTCGGTGGGCTGAAAAACAAATCTGAGAATTCGGTGGCCCCGGTGACCGAGTCTCACATAAGTTATGAGCTGTGACACCCCCGTGTATGTCCCGCGCGGGGCGGCGGGTCAGGGAGCGTGGGGGCGGTGGGATGGATGCTGCAGCCTGGCCACTGCCCGGGGTCGCCCTCCTCTGCGCACCCAGCCCGTGAGGGCAGCTCCCAGCTTGTCCTCAACGTTTGCATCCATCTGTGGCTATTTTAAAGAGCTGTGATGAAACTACTATTCAGTTTTTGTTCAGCTCATGTTTGCACCCGCAGCGAGAAAGTTTTTGTGGAAGGCAGTAGGCAAACAAAAGAAATCCTTGCAAAATGCTTGCAGCCTCATGGGCTGCAGTTGTGTGCCGTAGATAAAAGTGTTGAATCTTGGATCTCCATGCACAGGTCCACTGACAGTCAAACAACCTGTATATTTTAGATACAGTTTAAATGCAGAGATGACAAGAGAAAGCCCTCAAAACCCACATTAAAATGTATTTCCAGCTCTCTGCAAGTTTTGTGATTGTTAAATGAAAGAGAAGGAGTAACTTTTCCAGGTCTCTGAAAGTTTAATGGCCATTAAATAAAGAAGAAATATCTTTTACAGACTTCCTCAGGATTTATGTCCCACTTTTCTTCACAAAGTAAACTATTAAAACTGTCCTGGCCTGTTAGCCCTGTGTACCTTGCATCCTTGGGGTTATTCAAGTTAGAATAGCAAAGCACAGAGATAAATTAGGCAGTAAAATGAACTAAGACTTTCTTTTGTGGCCACTAACATTTAAAAAATTCTTCAGATAAAGATTACTCACGATAAATATTTGCAAGTTAATGAAAGCCTTGGAAACTTCAGTATGTGGATATAGCACGAGTAAATACCCAGCATTTCTTCATGGCAATCCAGAGCAGCAAATGGATAGTGGGAAACAACTGTCATGGACATGAACACTTTGTTTGTTGCAGGAGATGCCTCTTTATGTAAGATGTGTTTATTTAAAGTACATTGAAAATCAGATTTACAAAACAAGATCAAACATTAGAATTGTATGACCAGAGTCAGGTGGAATTTTCTTAAATATACTTAAGTACACCCCTAACGCGGTGCTAATAGGGCACAGCAGCACAGTGGATTGGAAACAGAAAAAAAATATATTCTTATGCCTCTTTGCATCCAAAATCATACATTAAAGGAAAGATCATCCAAATTAGGAATACATAAAAGCAAGAACCATAATGACTGTTGCATATTTGTCTTCAGCAATTTTTATTTTTATGCATAATAGATATTCAGAGTAATTTTAAACTCAAAGTCCCTCCCACTACCTCTACTTTCTTTTCTAAGCATGAGCAAGTTTATTTTCTGTAAGAGATTTAAATCTTTAAAGCAATATCATAAAAATAAAATACATAAGGTACTGAAGCATAAAACCTTTTTGCCCTTTGAAAGTATTCATCATTAAACTCTGTTATTAAGCCAGACAATAGAAAGTTGTTAATACATGTTCCTTGGTTTGGAGGTTTTTTTAATCTTATATTCTTTTTTAATGTCTACAAAATCAACGCTAAATGTAAGGCTTTAGGCTCACCTATTTGATAGTATCAACAGTGTTTGTAAAGAAATGCCTCTCCGAAAAATAAAAGCCTTTTAATATTCTCTTTTATATTCATACCTCATTAAAGTTAATAAGCAATAAAGAAATACAAGTTTAAAGCCATTTGAATGAAATGCGATACAAGAGAGAGGAAAAACGTGTATAGTTAAATACTCTATTTTCAGATGAAATCATGAGATGTCAGTTCACAGAAGACATATATTGTACCAGCCCAATTGAAAATGGCGCAGCCAAACAGCTGCTATTGTGCCTACCCTAGAAAAATTAAAACCTCGTAATAACATAGGCATGGAAGTTGCCTATAATTTCACATTTAGGCCTTTGTTTAGAAATTACTTGGGCTCTACTTAAGAGCAAAGTTCATGTAACTGGCAAGGCAAGATTGCATTATCATCCAACTACGACAAATCCTGTGCACAAAAACGGGATTCATCCCAAAGGGTTATTTGGCATGGCCAAGGCAGCTCCAGAGCACCAGGCCTCTCTGGCAAGTCCCTGCATAAATAGAAGAAAACAAAGAGGCTTCATGAACAGAAGACTTTGTTTCAGAAGAAGAGGCGAGGTCAATTCTTTTAGGCTACTCATTTTTTCTGACTTTCCTGTCCGGCATTCACAAGGCAAATGCTTCAGCTTTGCTGAAGTCAGACTTTACTGACACTGAAGCTTCAACTTCTCTGATAGCCCCAAGAGGTTCATCTCACTTTAGTATGGACAGACCCATCCTCCCCATTATTTCCCCCACTGGGGTTACGAAGAGACCCCACATGCTCTGGGGTGACTGAGGAAGGGCTTTCCAGCCTGCAGCTGAAGTGCATCGGTGGTGTTGATGGCCCACCTGCTGGGGTGAGAAGAAGAGGTCCTCCTCAACAATTTGTGTTTTTTTCTAGTCTACATCTGGGACAAGAATGAATGGGACAGGATGGCATGGCGTGGCACGGGTTGAGACACTGGCCTTGTGTAGCTCACTCTGGTTGTGTACTGTGGTTTCAGCGTGAGGATTTGCTGAATACCTTGCATTCCCCACCTCCAGATGACCAGCTGCTGCGCAGTAGAACTCATCCCTTATGCCTCAGGATGAAAAGAGTATGCCTGAGCTACAGTGCCTGCTGGGCCCAGGGGTACCACTGCCACCAGTCATGTGGCAATGTTTCTTTGAGGGTGAAGTGATCATAGGTAACTTGTCCCTTCTATCAGCCGCAAAGGTTTTTTCTTCTGCACATCTGTCACATGATTCTTCTCTAGCCATGAGTATGTCTGTCTTTAGCAAAACCTTCCAAGCAGCAAAAAAGCAGGTCTGCTCTATGTGTCTGTCTGGTGCTCAAGGGGAAACACATACAGAGAAAACACTGTGTGCTTGCATGGATGAGTAGGAAATAAACACACTTGGTGGAAAGATCTCACTTTAGAAAGTCCACTTTATAGTCTTTATTAGCGTAAGAAAGTCAAAAGTACTTCAACTTGTCCTGTTTTCAGATGTTACATGCACTACCACAATGAATAAATAGTACTTGCAACCTGGTGCTCCATTGCTCTCTTATTTGCAGCAGATTGTGTAGAAAGGCTAGGCAGTTTCCTTATTTTTTGTCATAGAAAGGTGTTGAAATCTGGGGACAAGACATGCATCAGGATTCTCCACATGGTGACAGTGACAAGAGTGTTTTTCTACATTCTTCCGTGAAAGCCTTTTCCCAGACCTAAGGAGCTCAAACAAAGCTCCTAATAAGCAATAGCTTGGTGTTACTTAATAGTTCCCCAGCCTACCATGACCCTTGCAAAATGATCTGCTGTGGCCACGTTAATAAAGCAGCTACTTGCCTGTTAATGTGCTGTTCAATTCCGCTTTTGGGGTTCGAGATCTCTCCCTGAATGAAGTGAGCAGCTCCACTGCCTGAATAATCACTTCCATAAATTAATATGGACTGCAGCCACGTCCATCTGTGCTGTGATTCCCCCCACCGCCCATGCTTGGAAGGGGCCTCTACCTTCTAAGTAATTATTTACATTCCACCTATTGCATTCTCCATTGCAGACAACAGTCTTCACTCATTTCGCATCTTGATTCACTCCCTGTTGTCTTCTGTGTTAAAAAAATACTGCACGAGGGGTGAAAGCCAGTGGAAACCTCTGTCCTGCAGCTTTAGGTGCTTTCTGCCTTTAGCAGAGTAGAGTCATAACTTACATGAAGAATCTTGGATCAGAGGAGTGTGAAAATAGAGATTATTGTGATTTGTACAAGCCTTTTATTTTTAGTACAGGCAGGTTCATCTTAGTCACTTTTCTTAAATTAACCATTTTATTGTTATTAATAATAATAATACTTTAGCCTTGCTTTCAATGGGAGAAGGATGAATGAGGAATTCTGGCCAAAGACATTGCATAAACCTCTCATCTTCAAAGCCCATGTACTGTATGTACCCACAGCGGCGAGGGGACATGGAGCCAAGGCAAAAAACTACCCAGGGACCAGCCCATGCCTGGACCCCCTGCAAGCTGGTGGGGACAGCCTGGTGGGGATAGCCTGGTGGGAGGCTCCCCCCTTGCCCGGCCACGCTGGAGCCTGCCTGAAGGCAGGGGCAGGGGGTGAGAGGGGCGTGCTGGTGCTCCTGGTCATAACAAAATCTTTCAGACCAGGTGAGGTTTGGGGTGAGTTATGGGTATATCATGCTCATATGAGTGAGATCGCACCGGAGCTGGATCCAGGAAGAATTTTTCCTTTAGACAAAGACCAGCAGGGTCTGGAAGCTTCTTTTTCTTCCTTCCTTCTGATGCACGGGGTTTGGTCACAGCCTTGGCTCCTTGCAAACATGCTCAGCAAATATCTCCTTGCTATTGTAGGGACACGTAAAATTGTGGGGTTTGTGTTTTTTGCAATACCCTGGGTCCCCCTGTTTTGCTGATTGGAGCATCACTCTTCTATGCAAAGATGAGCCTGAAATGTCCAGGAGAGTTTTGGAGTGCTCATTTAGACCTAGATGGGTTGGGTCAGAGAAGGAAGGTAACTTGTCTGGACTAAAGGTCTATTACACTATTTCTGGTGGGTGCAGGAAAACAGGGTTTGAGGTCCCAAATGGTCCCTTTGAGTCCCATGTCTTTGAATATCAGCAGTCTGGGGCCTCTGCTGGATTCCTCACCAACAGGACCTGGACAAGATGGAAGGCCATGACGTGGGACTTCCCCGTCTTGCCCTATGAAGAACAGGTTAGAGGTCTTGTGAAACTGGAAGAAACAAAGGAGAAAGGGGAAAGGGAGAGAGAGGCATAAAGAAATGGAGGAAGGAGGTGACTAAGGAGAGGCACAAGGCTTCCAAGTGGAGCCATTACCATTTTCGCCTTCTTTTACTGAATGTCCCCTCGTTGGTAGGTGACACACACAGATCGTAGAAGAAAGAGGTGGGCTGGCTGCACTAACAGTCCTGGCTGCTCTGGGTACTAAGCAGTCGGAAAGAAAGAAAATTGCCTAAAATTCATCAGCATGGGTCTTATCCAGATCTCAGTGACTTCAGGGAGCACTAGTCCAGGCCCCAAAATCTGCTGGCAGATTAGTTACCCCCACGCTCCCAAGCTTATTTAGGGATTTATCTCTTGGAGAAAAAAAAAAAAGAAAAAAAAAAAAGAAAAAGCATTACTGGCAACTGATGTGGCAGCACCCCAGCAGAGGCAGCCAGCATCCACTCCTCCTGCAGCAGTGGGAGCCCATCACCCCCTTCCCCTGCCTCTTAATTTTACAAAATAAGAGAGTTGGCTACAGCTGGCAGCCCTCCGAAACCAGTTGGCTAACTTTCCACAGATGCTGGGCAGAGGGGGCGTGAGCTGAGGTGCACTTGCTCAGCCGAAGCCCCTCTGGCACGGCCTGGCCTCGCTGGCGAGCTCTCCGTGCAGGGAAGCGGGAGCGCACAGGGGAGGACATGCCCTGTTGGCAGCGGTTTTGCCAGCGAGCCCACATAGCCTTTTGCCTGTGTGAGGTTTTGGCATGAGGAAATTATATTATCAGTCCGTCACTTTTACAAGCATTGAAATTTCTGGAGGAGGCACAGATGTTAAAAAAACCCCAAACCCAAACAAATACCCCAAGCTGAAAAATAAATAACCCAGCTAAAGAGGAAGCCTTGGAGCCAGACTGACTCCTCCACAGCCGCTGCAGAGCTCAGTTTCCAGGGCAGTGGCCAGGGATGTCCGCCAGCCGGAGCGGCGGTGGGATCTGTCCCATTCCCTACGCTGTGCACCACCAGTCCCTTTCGTCTTTACAGCAGGATCATGTCGCAGTGTGTTTCTCCACCCAAGCCGACGAGGGACATGGCTTCGCTCCATCCTCAGTGAGGCACAACCCAGTGAGATGGGAAACTGCAGCAAAGTTTTGCTGGTGGCACTGGGCTCGGTGCAGAGCCAGCGGAGAAGGCAGGTGGGGCAGATGGTGAGGATGTCCCCGGGGTCACCATGCGCGGGCTCTCTGTCAGCTGGGTGGGAGGTGGGCCAGCGGAGCAGCCTGCACGGATGTAGGGCAGCTGCATGGTGCCGTCCATGTGGCTCGCGCCTCCGCGGAGGGAACCTTTCCCTTTGGCACTGAAACCAATCCAGGAGGGAGCCCCTGGACAATGCCAGTTTTGCACTTCAAAAATGCTGGCAGGTAGGCTCTCCTTTCCGATTACATCATGTCACTATCGCTCACCCGGGCTGTCTCTGGGCATTGGTCGGGATCCAGCAGCAGTGTGGTGGATGCTTTAGACCCTGGTAGATTTGCTCCTGTCTCCTGATGCTGTGGTCCCTCTGCCAGCCTTGCTTTGTTAAAAATGTATGTTTTTATGAATTATTCTACCTGCCAATGTTTCGTGTTCAGTTGCTCATTCCCGTTGTGGTCCCTGCTGGGTTTGCTCCTTTTCTGGAGATGAAGGGCCTGGGCATACACTCTTAGGGGGCTGAAGCCCCATCCCAGGGACCTGCCTTCCCCAGAGATTCAAGCAGTGACCTTGCTGAGCCGCAGGGCCCGCCTCTGGGGTGTGTGTGTGCGGGGGTATCGTTTTGAAGATGGTGATGGAGAAGGTTTAAGTAAAAAATGTCACTTTTCCCCAGAAGCGGGGGCGGGAACAGCAGAGGCAGAGCTGGGGCCGGGGCAGGGACAGGGGCTAAGGGACAGGGGCTGGGGCAGGTGCACAGGGGCTGGGACAGAGGGACGAGGACAGATGGACAGGGCGAAAGGACAGGGGCTGGAGCAGAGGGACAGAGGGATGGGGCAAAAGGATGGGTAGAGGGACAGAAGCAGAGGGACAAGGGTAGGGGCCGAGGGACAGGGACATGGGAACAAGGAGGCAGCAGGGGTTCAGGTGTCGGGGCAGGGGCAGGGGCTGGGACGTGGGGCAGGGGCAGGGACCCGGAGGCAGACAAAGGGCGGGCAGCAGAGCCCCGCTCGCAGCCCGCGTCCCCGCAGCGGCAGCACCGCACACCGGCGCGCAGAGCGAGGAGCAGGAGGAGCGGGCGGCGGCGGCGGAGGAGGCGGAGGAGGCGGAGGAGGGGAGGGACCTTCCCCTCCCTCCCACCCCGACACCGGGGGAAATAAATTATTCCCAGCCCTCGCACTCCCAGCTCCGTGCCCCGCACCCCGGCAGCGGCAGGCGGGGACGGCGCAGCCTTCGGCGGGCGCGGAGGGGCCGCCCCTGCCCGCGCCGCGCTCCGCTCCGCTCCGCGCCCGCCTCCCCGCAACTCCCGCGGGCCGCGGCGGGGGGCAGCGCCCGCCCCGGCCCGGCCCGCGCCCAGCGCAGCGGAGCGGAGCGGCGCGGCGGCCCCGCCGTGCCCTGGATGCCCCAGCGGCGCCGGCGGCAGCAGCATGGAGCGGCGGCGGGGCGTCCCCGGGGGCTGGCCCTGCCTGCTGGCCGCCCTGGGTGCCCTGCTGGCGGCGGGCCGGGCGGCCGCCCCCCGCGCCCGCTTCTCGCCCTTCTTCTTCCTCTGCACCCACCACGGTGAGCTGGAGGGCGACGGCGAGCAGGGCGAGGTGCTCATCGCCCTGCACATCGCGGGCAGCCCCGCCGCCTACGTGCCCGGCCAGGAGTACCACGGTAGGTGCAGGCGCCCGGCGCTGCGCGGCCCCCGGCGGGCGGCCCCGGGGGTCCCGCACGGCGGAGCAGCCCCGCGGCCGCGCAGGGCGGGAGGGCGGGTGCCCTGGGACGGGGGAGGGCGCAGCCGTGTGCCCGGCCTCCGGGCATCCCCGGCGGGGCGCTCCGCGGGGGTCCCCGGCCGTGCGGGACCGCCTTCACCTGCCCCGGGCGCAGCCCTGCCCCGGCGCGGCTGCTGCGAGGCCGGAGCGGGGGGCGATCCCCAGAGCCCCCTCCTCAGCCCGCCCGGGGCCGGGGCCAGAGCCCGCCGAGCCGCTCGCAGCCCGCCCCTTCCCCACCTCGGTGGCTGCCGGAGCCGGCGTCGCCCTTCCCCCGGCGGCCGTGCGGTGCGACGTGCCCGGCCGGGGCCGCAGCCTGTTGCTGCCCGTGCAGGGGGTGCAGCAGCCACGGGCGGGAGCGGCGGGTCAGGCGCTCACAGGTGGCTCTGGAGATGGAAGGTCGTGCCGGGAGTTAAGGAATAAACCTGCTTTTAGCGAACGCCCGGGCCGAGGGGGATGAACTAGGGCAGGCAGAGCCGGTCACCAAGGGGGTCGCTGCCTGGGCGGTGTGCGGGGTGGGGGGCGCAGCCCGGGGCTGCCGCCGGCCCCGCAGGCAGGTGACGCTGCCGCAGAGTGCCCCTGCGAGCCCGCAGCTGCTCCCGGCAGCAGCCTCGGCACCGGCTCCCTGTACAGAAAACTTCTAAGGGCGAAACGTTGCCCAATTCCTAACCGCGGCAAACCGCTTACGGGGGCACCCACTGAGCCCCCTCCTCTCTGGTGCCTGCTCGAGGTTGCGCAGCGCTGCGTGAGAACGGCGAGTTCCGCAGTAAACCATCAACAGTCAGAAAAAGTAGCAATAGATATTTATTTCAAACATCTTGCTCGGAAACAGACACTGTGTAAGGTCCCCGGCTAAAGGCGGAGTTAAACTCCTGACTTTGGTATGTTCCAGCTCCGATTTTTTTAGGCAAATCATTGAATCGTTATGTGAAAGATTCTGACTGATTTTTATTTTTTACTGTGAAGACAGCAAACCCCAAACACATCAAATATTCATTTTTCACACGATCTAAGGGGTCCCGAAGTTTTTGTCTCTGTATAACCTTTAACAATATAGTTTTACCTAATTCACAGGAAACTTTTGTTTTTAAAATATCGGTGTCCTTTTTAACAAACCACATATGTAAATGATATGACTTCATGTTTTTCCCTTAGAGCCCCCTATCTCCCAGCCCGCGACCCACACTCAGATCAGGCAGATCGCGGCCAACGTGCCGAGCCACAGATGTGCAGAGGGGAAAAAAACCTGGAATTTCCACCTTGCACGATTTAAAACGCCGGCTTTTAAAAATACGGTTCAGACACTTAAATAAAATCTTTTCTCGCTGCTGCCGTGTTTTGCGGTGTGCAGCCAAAAAGCTGGAAGCTTTAAGCCCCCTTGCTGGGCTGCGGGCAGGGGGCTGCGGGCAGGGCTGCGGGCAGGACTGTGGGCAGGGCTGCCCGGCTGCCTCCTCCCCGTGAGGGTGAGGAGCAGGGACGGGTGTGTGCTCCTCCGGGGATGCTCTGCTGCCTCTCGCCTTTTTGAAAGGGTTTTCGAATTTTTAAAGTACCGACTCGCGGAGAAACGCTCCATCTGCGCGCCAGATCTTTCAGGTAGCCAAGGGTGGATTTTCCGTCGCCTTTTTCCATCTGACAGAGCCAAACGCGGAGGCTTTGAATATACCTCTGCGCTTCGTTCTTTTTACCTACCCGCTCCCGCGGGGCCCCGGGGATTTCGCGGAGCCGCCGCTGCGCACCGGCTGCGCGCCTCTCGCCGGCCCCCGCGCAGCCGCTGCGCGCTGCCCCCGCCGCCAGCCCCGCTCCGGGTGCGCGGCGGCGGCTGCCGGCCCCTACGCCTCCCCCCGTGGCCCCGTTCATCCCGCCGCCCCTCCGGGACCGGGCTGGAGGCTGCGGGGGTGCCCTGGGCCAGCATCTGCCCCGGGGGCTGCCGCCCAGCTGGGAAAGCCACCGGGTGAAGAAAGGCTGAGCAAACCGGGTGCGTTCGAAGGATGCGCACCGAGGAAAGTCCTCGGGCTCGAACTGCCAAACTGCTTTGTTTACCCAGTGCGGGGTGTGTAGGTACACTCGGGTGTAAGCCAGCCTTGTACCTTATTTCTCACTCGCAATGGCAATTGTTTTCAGCTCCGTGCATTGCTGAAACGCTTACCTGGGCCAGTGCAAGGCAGGCAGCGCTATGCACAGCACAGCAGGCTTATCCATGAGCTCAGCACACTTACTGGGCTAGATATTTTGAAATAGCTCATTTGAATATTTTTAAATATAACAATTATCAATGTTAAATATAGCACAAGGAAGAAAAAAACCCACCCAAATTATACAATCTGAAGAAATCATTTGAGCAATCTGGGCTTTTATATAGTGCAGTTTAATGTTACTGAAAAATGCTAGTCCGCACTGGTTGAGCATTTATCATTTAAAAATCAAACTTTAGAGGCAGTTTTGTGGGGACACGGAGGCGCAGTTTTGAGATGCAGTACAGAAGCACAAAACAAAGGGAGATTTTACATGTGTACAATGTAAATTCACCTGCTCAGCGTATTAAAATACACTCCCCTGACTCCTCACAAGTTGCAGTGAGGCCCCGTTGTACAAATACTACCCCTTCATTCAACGGGGAGAGGTGATAGTAGCATCCAAGAGCTGAGAGAAATTCCACGAGAAAAAAAAAATCCAATTAAAAAAAAAATCAGCCAACAACTTTTTGTTAATTTGTTTAGACATTTCTTTGGGCTTTCAGAGCAGGAGTCAAACTGCGGTGCAGCTGAGGGAGTGTGACACTGGCTCTCATCCATTTGCCCAACTGTCCCTTGTGCTGCCCTGCACCTTGGGAGTGGAATGGTGTCTGGACACAAAAGACACTTGTGGGGGAACCAGGCGAGCACAGGAGATTCTGCAAGGGGCTTGTCTGACACATTGGATCTGGCACTTTATTTCCCTATGCTCCTGAATTTCATAAGTAAAATGAAGGCAATAATATTCCCTGCTTTGCATAGTTGAATTAGATACTTTGGGATTTAGCACTTCTCCCCTAACCCTTAAAAATACTCCAGATTTGGACCCATTCCTGCAATCAGTAAATATTTTAAAACGCATTCACTGATTGAATAGGACCAGACCTACACTGCATATAAATATGCTCTTTTATATACGGGACTGACTTGATAAATCGGTAAACAATTTTATTACCTTTGGCAGACTTTTATTCCTTGAATTAGGTTATTTCAAATTTAATTAAGTCCTTGAGCTGGCAAAGCACTTAAGCACTTGCTCGAATGCAAACTGACAAAGTGTGCGCTGGTTTAATGTAGGCACCTGCTCAGCTGCCTTCCAGCCAAGCGGTGGTTGCGTGTTTGGAGAGCTGCGTCAGAGCCCACTTGGCTTGCTCATAGCTTTGCTGGTAGGTAGCAATGATCCTGTTTTGGTTTTCTCTTGGGCTTTCCACTGCAATCTGCAGAGAAGAATATAATTTCTTCAGGAAAAAAAAACCCACAAACCAAACAAAAGCAGTAGAAATTGAAAATTTTTGTGCAAGTTCTTTTGGGTTTGTTGCCAATCTGCAGTCAATTTTGATTATCTGTGTCAATGTGCCTTCAGTGCTGCGAGCGTGTACCATGATTTACAGGCAGATAAGGACACTGGAAACGCATAAAGAAAAAAGGATAAACTCAACTGAACATCGACTCTTCACTGCCCTTAATCACAGAAACCTAAAAATGAATAGTCAGATTTATAGTGCTTAAAAAATACAAACGGATTACCTTTATACCGTGTTTTTTCTCACCCCTTAAAAAACCTTTGCTCGCACTGTGAACAGTGCTTTTTCCCAAGGTTTTAAATTTAGATCTTTTACGAACAACTTCAAACTGTTTTCCCATGATTGATGTTAAAACTCATCATTCTGCCCTTAAAATAGTTTTCTTTAATGAGACTTGAGTTTCTATTTCACTCTCCATTGTTCCTTTTTTTTTTTTTTTTCCAGAACAGATTAACCTTCAGTCCCCAAATGTTATCAGTTTCCATCAATGACTGTTACTATTCTTAGATATACTGTATATTGTCTGGAACCATTGCTTTGATAGGTTGTAAAAATAAGTTTTCAACTATTTGAAGTGGTAGTTATGCAGTCTTTCAGCACTGATAAAAAGTCGTGTAAAGTCTGCCCAATTCCACCTTTGTTATAATCCCAGATTGGGATTTAGTATCTGTTTTCATTAGGGTTACTTACAGTTCTGGTACCCGCTTGATCTGGTGGGTATTTCCATTGTAAATACTTATTGTTCAGATTATTAAAAAACAGAAATGTGTTGGAGATCAAAGTGAGGGAGGAAAAGAGAGAAAATAACTAGAGAGTAAGCAGTGCTGCTACTTGAGGTGTAAACAGGATTATAACCGAGTTGTAGGAACTCAGTTGTGGGCACTTTCTCTGCCAGTTACACTGAAGTGTAGAAGTGCAGAAAGCTTTCTGTGAGCCAAGCAGAAGCAAAGTGCACAGGAGGTGATGTTAGCGATGGTGCATTGGTAACAGAAAAGCAGATTTTGGTCCATGTTTTCCAGTATCAGCCTGAGAAGCAGGACGGCTTCTTGAGTCTTTTGCAGGGTGTTCGCTCAAAAACATTCATCTCGTCCACTTACGCGCTCTCCTGATCTCTGCAAGAATGGAGACTTGCATCATTTTTTGCTTTAAATTAAAGAGGTGTGTAGAAAGTTTTGCTCATGTGACTCCAGTTAGCTTCAGGGATTGTCCTATAACTCTTAACGGACACTTAAATTAAAAATGGGAGGCTGGCAATAGGTAGCAATGGAGAGGAAGTTACTAAGAATGGGGAAGATCCTTGGTCTCTTCTTTCCTCCGAGGTCCCTAGCAATATCTTGCAGCTGCAGAAGGGTTTTGTAGCACGCAAAAATTTCATCTGGGGTCAGCATCTACTAAAAACGTCCTCATCCACCAAAGCCCCCAGAGTGCACCCTGACTGTGCTCTGCTACGTTTAGGATTTTTTTGCATAAACTGAAGTTTGCAAAAGCAAGGCTGATTTCTGGATGCTGCAACCTGTTCTTTAGATGGTCTGTTTGAATTTTTCAGACCTGAGCCTTACTTAGTCTGTTTCTGAGTGAATGTAACCTTTCTAGGTCTTAATGTTGGCTGATGGATTGTCTATATTTCTGAAGCTCTTATCTAGCCCCAGAGTTCATGTAGTGTGCCTTTGCAAATTTTAAAAAGTTGTGCTTTTAAGATCTCTTGACCAGAAACTGATGAAGCATTCCAACCCTAAAAGAAAAAGGTAGGCAAGTTCACAGCTGACAGCCTCTTATGAACCACGTTTTGCTAGGGAAGATGTTAAATTTTAATGGGTTCAGCTGTTGTCACTCTAATTTGTGGGCCAAATAAGCAGCCAGCAGATGGTGATGGCTCAGCCAAAGACGTGGTCAGGCACGGGACTGATGAAAGGAAGTTGAAGGTCCACAAAGGCCTCAATGAGCCTTCCTTGCAAATTTGCAGAAGAGATGTAATCTCTGGTTAAATCCTTTCCCGGCTCCCCATCTGAGAGCTGCTCCTCCCCTGCAAAGGAGACTTGATTGCCCCAAATAACAGAAATCAAAGTCAGCACGGCATGCTGGCGTGACCCACATTTGTCAGGTGACATCTGACTGTAGGACAGAAACGGTATTGTTGGCGTTATGGGTCTGTGTAGGACAGATTACGCTGGGCTTGTCTGTATACATTAAAAAAATGATCTCTGCCTCAGTGAGTTCACCATCCAAGCCCCAGAGCTTGGCGTGGGGGCTGGCGTGCGCGCATGGACCTTTCCCATGGCATATCACCCAGCACTGAAGTCAAGGAAGAAAAGAAGCCTATAAACGGTGAAAGGGTGCAAAAATATCTTTTCAGTGGGGATATCGCGCATATTTTCTGCTTTCTGAGTTTGAAGGAGGTATTTTAAAAGACATATAACCTGTCTGTAGAATTCATTGCTAAAATCTTCCCATACTAACTGCTTTTTAGTAGAAATTAAAAAAAAATCTTTTTCTTACAAATAATTAATAATTGTAATTAGATATAAACGAACAAATAAATAAATAGATATAAACCAAGATATAAACCTTGTAATTCAAGACCGAAGGTGACCAGTAAACAATTCATAACTAGGTTACTGTGCTGTGGTGGTATGTCATACGTTTCGTCAATGTTTCCTGCACTGATTATTCCACCAAACCCGTGTTGGTTCATTAGGTAGAACAGGGTGAGACTGTCAGATTGGTGGCATTTCTCATTTTCCTTATTGTTCCCTTGATCTGGATTTTTGAAGGCCGCTGCTTTTGAAATACTGTAGCATTTTATTATGGTACGATGCCTCAGTATTTGCATATTGACTGGCTGAAGTATGATTTTCAGTCTGATAATAGCCGTGATGATACAGCCGAGATGGATTCAGATGCAAGCTTTATTTGCTTTGTGTGGCTCGTGCCCTACAGCTGTGGTTTAGATTTGTCATGAGTGTTTGCGGCATGGCAAGGGAAGGAAACGGCACTGTCTTACCTCTGAGAATAAGCAACCTTTCATAGCGCCCCTTGTTATGAGAATTTCAATAGTCTCCGATGAAAGGTTCAGTCTTTTTAACATGCTTCCTTTCTTTGTGTTAACGTTTCCTGCCTTTTCATCGGGCATGAAAGGTGCACAGAGTGCAAATGTGTGTCTGGAATATTTGTGTAATTCCCACTTTCCCCCCCCTCCCAAGCTGTGGCTAGTCTCTGGGATAAACATAGGACAAACTCTGACAGTGCAACTTTTAACATCTGTCAAAGCCCAAGCTTGTGCAAGAGACCTTCCCAGTTTGTCAGGCGATGCCTTCTCGTTAGGCAGGCAGTCTTCCACCATTCCCCCTTCCCTCAGGTCAGTCCTGGAAAATGGAAGTCACAGCGTGTGTCACACAGTTTGCGTGGTTCAGGCTGGGTTGTGCCAGTGAACATTGGCGTCACGGAGGCAGAGATCCCCCTGGTCCATTCCCATGGGACTCTTTCCCAGGTCCCCCCACGTCCTCAGATGCCTCCCACAGGCAACACATTTTTTACTCTTTTCCTAAAGGGAAGAGCAGGGTCATGGAGGTGGGTTGGGTTTTTTTAGGACTTTGTTTTGTTTCAATATATCTCTCACTAAGCATTTGCCTTAAATAGGGCAATGTCAGAGGTACACGTCCTGCTTGCAGCGGGAGAACCAGAGTTTGCGAGGGGCATTGGGGCTTGTACCTGTTTATTCCACAGTACAGGACCTGGCATTAGTCTGTCCTTCTGCAGCTGGAGACGTTCTGTCTGAGTCTGGAGATGGCACCCAGCAGCCGGGCACGGGGCCACGGGCTCCCTGCCATTGTCTCCCACAACTATCTGGAGCAGCTGCTGCCTCCCAGGCACCACAGCATTTACTGGGCAGCTGGGCTCACTTAGCTTCAGGCAGAGGCACCTGAGGGCTCGTTCTTTGTCTCACCAGCCACAGCATCACCTGTGTCGCTCCAGACTCCCTTTGGTGTAGTTACTGGCTATGCACCCTCATCTTGCTGCTGCCAGCAGGGATTTCTGTTTGGGGAGGCTGGCTGGTGCATGTGGGTTTTGCATACCAGGTGAGATCTCCGCAAGGCTTCTCTCCCTCCACCCCAGTGGGATTCTTGGTCTTCCCAGGGTATCAGGACATCCCTGACTGCTGCCTTTTAGTGTTTCCTAACGGCCTGTTGTAGGCAATGCCCTTTATGTGAACATCTCGGACTAGAAAGCAAGAGGTGTCTGGTGGGACTGGACACACGTGGCCTGTGAAAGTTGCAGGGCACTGGGTGAGGAGTTCAGACGCTTTCCCAAAGGCTTTCGTTGCGAAGCAGAGGCTGGTTTTCACAGTCTTTGCAAGGTCCCTCTTGCCATATTTTTTCATCCTGGGAGCAAAACAGAGGTGGCTGTTCCCTGCTCCTCTCCAGGCACTTTGACATTAATATTGGTTGTGAGCGTTTCACAGGTGTCCCCTTGGGGGGTTGAAATCTGTGGTGCTTTTCCAGCCTGTGTCTGGTGAAGTCCAGCCTGCAAGCTGCAGGTTTCTCTTCAAACTGTGCAAGTGCTTCAGTGCCGTGTCCAAGTGCTGCCCCAGTTTCCCACGTCACGGGGTGCCAGATGCCATGGGGTGTATCCAGCCCTGCAGCAGGGCTGCTGCTCCCCACAGACCCTCCTGGGGGGGATGCCTTGCTCCCTGAGAGGGTGATGGCATGCCCACTCCAGGGGACAGCCTGTCCCCACCTCTTTGCTGAAGGGCCAGGTGCCAATAGAGGAGGACATCAGGTGGATGGTGGCCCCCCCTGCCCCGTGCCTCCAGACCCATCCCCTCCTCCTCTCTGCCTACTCAGAGGAGGGAACAGCTCCAGGGGACGGTTCAGAGTATTTGATTGAGGTGCCTGGAGTAAAATTTGGTTTAGGTTTGTTGGATGGGAAGTCTTAAGTCCAGCCTTCTGGGTGTAGGGGTTCACTAGGTATTGAAAATATTCGTGAAGCTGCGTGTAGAGCTATGGCTGTGTCTCCTCCCGAGGCAGAAGCCCTCGGGCATTGCAGACAGTGCAGGGTGGTCTCTGGTTTCCCTCTTTGATTTTGCAAGATACAGCGTAGGGGAAACTGGCAGTGTCCTTGCTTTTCTTCAGCAGGTGAGCAGATGAATCATTGGAGATGGGGCTGAAGATCTGTGTCCGTTTCCCTGAACGGTGTCTGCTCACACCTACACGTGTCCGTCGCTGCTTGTTTCCCAGGCAGGGTCATACACACTGGGCTGAGGGCATCGAGTTATAAACTAGATGGAGACAAAATGCTGAGAGCTCTTGTACCACGCTTAGCAAAATTATGATTGCCTCAGATTAGCCAGAGTTATTTATTCTTCCCCCTGTCTGCTTGAAGGACAGTTTTGTAAATAAACGGGTTGTGACCTGACAGAGCTGAAAGACAAGAAGAGGGTCTGCTCGCCAGCCCCAGCTCTGGCTGTGGCTGTGTCTCCTACTGTCCAGCTCAAAGGTCGTTGCTGCCATGGGTGGCTGGATGCTGGCACCCCATCCTTTGTCCCCTTCCAGTGCCTGGCTGTCATGTGGCTGTACACAGAGCAGCCCAGCTGGTGAAAAACACACAGTGGAAGGGGCCTCGCCGTTTCGTTCTCTCCATCCCCACCACGTCATTTCTGAGAGGGCAGTTAGATGATCAGAAGTGGGCAAGGAAGAAAAACCCCAGTACGTACAGGGAAATTCATCAAGCAAGCCCCTTCCATGCACAGGTGTGCACCTGGGAGCAAATTCTGTTTTCCTCTCCTCATCCTGCTGCACCGTATCTGCAGGCGGTTCCTGCCTTGCCCCAGCTTGAGTTTGCAGGGGTTTGTGTGTTGAGTGTCCATGGGTAGCGTATGTAGGGTGCTCCCTGGGAACACAGCGGGAGACCGTGAAAGCTGACAGTCTGTCCATGTGCTGCACACATCACAGTGGAGAGGAGGGAAGGAAAAGGGAAGCACACAAACCTTGCTGGCCAGAAGACTTAGAGAAATCTGGGAATATTCTTCTGTCTGTTGCTGAGAGGTACACGGTGGTCACAGCATTCGACACGTCTGGTAGAATATTCATAAAAGAATTAGCAAGGACACGGAAAATCAGATTTCTTCCATAGGTTGCTCGTGCTCTTGCAGAGGAATACTTCGTGGCAGAGCTGGGTCTGCCCGTGCAGGTCCTGCATGGGGGAGCAATTCCTGCACCAAAAATGAAAGCAATGAGTAGGTGATTGGCCTCTTTAACATCTGAAAACAGCAGCACAACCCTCTGTGGCCTCTCTTGGTGTCAGGCCCTGGGATGTGAGAAGTCATTTATCACGTCACAGGGCTTGGCAAGGTCTTTGCCGTTTGCCTTCCACTTTTCCCTCTGCTCCCCAGGACAATACAATAGATAGGAAAGAACAAGAAATATAGATAATATTTATCTTTCTGGCTAAACAAGCCATGGTTTCCAGGCCACAATAACCTTTCAGTGCTCCTGTCTCACAGGGGAAATGCGCTGTTAGAAAAAAAACAACCCTCCTTCCAGAATTAGACACATTCATCTGGACACGGGATGAAATGATTACCAAGAACTGCAGAGAGAAACAAAACAGCACAACTGGCCAAGGCAAAGATCCTGGTTTAACAAAGTGCTGCCCAGACTTGCAGTGGCAGCAGTTTGTGGGGATGCCAGGTAGCAAAAGTAAAGAGTCAGTACTATAAAGTCCTGTAAAAAAAGTTCCTAGTATGTTTGGAAAAAAGGATCTCTAGCTAAACTCCAGCCTTAAACATTTTTGTAGAGCAATTCTGCCTCTGGGCCAAAAAGACCGTATCCTTCAGAACCTCATTCTAGTTAGTACAAAGATTGAAAACCTCTGGCAAATATTTTTATGCTTTCTAATTATTCTAGTTGATTTTCTGATGACTGATATCCAGTCAGATAGGTTGTCAAGTTGATAGTATTCTTGCATGAGACTCAAGACTTTAGAATTGATTCAAAGGGAATTGCCGTGTTCGTAGTGAATTCATTTACAATCTGGTTTTGTGAAGCATAAAACCTGATAATGTATTGGAGTAGAATTTGGTAAATATCTTAATGGAAAATGGGGGGAAGTGAAGCATTTGAAATACATTGCTGACATTTTTAAAATATAATTTTGATTTCTGTTTTGGAAAAGTGGCTTGATTGTGAAACTGACCGTGAAAAAAAAGCTGCATAATCAGAAAATGAAATGAGACTCTTCTGCTTGAACAAAACTCTATCTAATTTTTTGGGGTTCATTGAAGATTTCCATATTGACCTAACTGATATTTTAATTTATTTTTTTGTGTTAAACTCCTCAGTACTTCTCCTTTTATGTTAGCCCAAGCTGATCTCTTTTTCTTTCTTTTTCTTTTCATTTTGGTCACTGAACCAAAAATTGAACAGTTCTACTTCTGACAAGTTGACCATTTAATTTCCGGCCACTGAACAGATCTGATTCAGACAAGTAACCCTCACCACTCTCTTTGCATTTGTTCCCAAAATAAATTACAGAATAATCACTCACTCTTTATAGCACTGAAGTGCAGTTGGTAGCGATGCTGACATTTCCAAGGTAACAAACTCATGTTTTTGATAATGATACTTACAGTTGCTGTGTGGCTTCTGATGTATATGTTGACCACATTTCCCTTTACATCTAGTCACTGTTCAGTTTTCTTTTTCAGCAGAAATCTTTTCCTTGGTTCAGTGTTCAGTAAAAAAAGCTTAGAGGAGATCTGTCACTTGGCTCCTTCTGGATGTCTACAGTTAAAGGATTTTTCTGCTTCCAAACTTGAAAACCTGTTGCAGCGTATCTATAGAATTGACATTCATTGAACTAGACAAAGAGGCCTTCATGTCTCTAAAAATATCTTTTTTTTCCAAGGAACAATGTTTACAGGGCTGTTCACCTCAAACAGAAATGAACTGTTCAGAGCAGACGTGGACATAAGCTTTGAGAGATGCAGGTTTATTTTGTTCAGAGAAATGATCCGCTATGTTCTTCGTTGCCCTGCTTTTCCTTCAGCCTATAGTTAATGCAGTTCTGGAGTACAATGGAGTTACAGCCGAGCTGTGACATTTGCAGAATTTGCTTCAAGCAGCAGAGATGAAAAGGTGTGGGTTGGGCTGGGGCTGGCAGCACCAGTCCCTCCCCAGCCTCAGGCAGCCCGGATTACTCCAGTGAGCATCTGTGGACCTTTTCACTCAAAGAGATGTAAGTTTTGTTTCATCAAGTGGTAGCAGATGTTAGGGAGCTTTCATGCCATTCATCACTGAGGGAAAGCCAATGTGATGGCATCTGGCTGTTTTCTGAGTACAAATTGTTGTTTTAAACTCTAAACTGTCTTTGAGCTGTGGTGGTGGTGTATTACACACTGGCTACTCTTCTTCTGGGACCTTGCCCAAAACCCCTATGTCCAACTTGCCCCAAGCGCCTTTTGCCCAATTAGTGAGATTACAGTAGAGAGCAAATTCTCCTGCTATTTGCAACATTTTCCGTTTGAGAAACCACATTGTAAAATTAATTACAGTAAATATTTCTTCCAATTGCACATTGCTAACTGCTAAGAAACACTACTGAGTGACTTGCACTGTAACTGTTAACCTTTCATTCCAGATTTACAAAGCCTGCACTTGTTGCATTTATCAAGTATTCTCTGCTTGCAAACAGTCAGAAACAGGGAACCTTTTTTTCCCAATTGACTTATTTTGTCTTAAGCATGTAGGTATTTTATGAGGTGCAGAACTCATACAGATGTGGGTAAGCATAGTACCTCAAAACTCTGACAAACAAAAATTGCATGTCCTGTCTGACACCTTGGAGCTCTCCAGCTTTCAGTGCTCCAGGGAGGAGGAGGACTGTGGTCCCTCCCCATGGAAGAGGATCAGTGCCAGCAAAGCCCACAGCTCCTTCATGCATTGTGTGATGTGAGTGATGAGACAAGAGCTTTGGACAGCAGGACAAGCATTAACTCTGCTCTCTTCTTGAAAATGTCATGGATTGACTCCTCAAGCCAAACATCTGGGTGGCAGTTTCCACCCCTCTCGGGGCAGTGCTGCGTCAGGACAAGCCTGACCCCAGCATCCAGGTGCAGAAGCTGAGGCAGGAGAGGTGACCACGCGTGAGGGAGCAGTCATATCCAGCTTACCCAGTTGTTCCCCTCTTTCCTCCTCTGTTGGGGACCTGGGCTCATTGCTCAGAGAATGTGGCTGGGTCAACAGCTTCCATCTAGTAACTTCCCCCCAAAATTCTAGGCAGATGCATCAGTAGAGAACAAATACCCTGGTCAAACAATCTGGATGACGTTCCAGCTGTGTGCCAGTTCAGTTATCTCTTCTGCTGAATTTAACATGTGTTTATTATGTTTAGCATGCAGAGTGGTTGTAATGAATTTGAATTAGAGGGGAATCATATTCTTTGTGCTTTTTTTTAGCCTCAGAAACACTGTGCTGTGGTATAAAGAGAGATGGATGCCTTTGTAATTAGCTGGACCAGAATCAGATGACCTTTTTAGTCTTGGGTTTTACTTGCTGGTGCCTTGTGCGGGTATTTTACTGTTGAGGCAAATCAGGAATGAATAATAGCACATCACATTTCCTCCACTCCTCTTGAATAATTTGGAAATGTTTAGGTATAATAAAAGTATAATAATAAATGTATTTTCTTATACACTTAAGAGCATATTCCATTATATACTTTGTTACATACCTCGCTGTTTTGTTGCTTCTTGAGCTTTTCTGTTGCAGGCAATCAGATCGCTGCTGGGATAAATAGTCATACATGTTGGGTGGCTAATCATTTAATGTGCTCTTCAGAATCAGAAGAGCTGCCACAAGGCAATATATGCAAGTGGGGTGGCAGAGATCTTAATATATCTTTCAGGCTCCTGAGTATTTAGTAGCTATTTATTATGCTTAGTGCCTGTGTCATGGCAGGCCTAACGTAATTCCTATCATATGCCAAAAGACAGCCCAACTGTCTGGTGTCTTGAAAATCCCTCTTTAATATCTCCCAGGAAGACCACATTTCTGTGGCTTACATCTGGCCTAGGTTTTGGTATTGGCAGGGACACCTTTTATGTGGTACAAAGCTGGTAATATATTGGGCAGGAATTAAGAATTACTGGGAGATATCCCAGTTCTGCTTAAAGGGGGGGGGGGGGGGGGGGGGGGCGGGGAAGAGTCCTGGGATATGCTTAAATATAGACTTACTTAAATGTACCCAAGGGTTCAGAGTCATTTTTACTTTCTAAGAACACAAAGCTGTGGAAGGATGCAAACACAATTCAAGTTTTTGTGACTCGTTCACTGTAGGAATACCTTTTGTTGAATTTGTAGCCTGTAAAATCCTGTGTTATTTCAAAAGCTATAAACTGGAACAGAAATGAAGGAAGAAAGAAACGTTTCTCAAACTTAAAGCAGGATTTTTGCATATTAACTATAAATATCTTGCAACCATATGATTTGCTTTTAAATAAAATAAAGCCGCTTGCTGTCTCTGCAGAAATGAATTGGGGAAAGGGATTTATCCAGGGTAATTCAGTCAGATGAATGGAGAGATATGTCCATCACCACTAACATGACGGTTATTCCTTCTAAATATAAACTGATAATATTATATATTAGAGGCTGATTATACCATTAAGAAGATTAGTACATTTAAACAGAAAATAAAGGCTTATGTGCCCTAAATGTGAAACTAAAAGGAGAGGGGTTTATATATGGCAGTATCACAACACTCAGTGCTTTTGAACAAGGTATTTTCCCCATGAAAATACCTGTAAGGGATAATGACTGCATGCCTCTGGGAATAGGTGGGATGCCTTAAATCTAGTGTCTTTCAAAGTGGCAATTTAAACATATTAAGGTATTAATCTTGCCATATTTGGGTGTGTTTATTGGAGCAGGCATAGTGATTGCATGCAATCATGTCCACAAGGGTAGTGTTCTGGCTCATCTGTTTTCTGTAAATGTTTAGATTTACAAATGTTTAGAAACTGGGTGCATTACAAAAAAATGTGACAGAAGGGAAAAAATGGTTGATGATGCCTCTGTGATATTTCTGTGAATCAGATCTGTGAATTTTAAATATTTAACACATATTAAAGATTTCAGCATCTTTTAATATTGTGCTTGACTTACACAGTACCATCTCTAAGGACATACTAGCTGAATCTTTTGATGGTATTGAATTTATGACATTGAATTTAAGACTTTTGTGCTCATGTCACGAAGCTTGTTAGGTAGTGTTTAACATGTCTCCTTTTTCTTTTTTTTTCTTTTTCTTTTTTTTTTTTAATTTCTTGTTCTTTATAACCCAGTAGTTCTTCTCAGTGGAAGATTTATAGTAAGGATAGGGGAAGACTTGATCCTTTTACAGTTATCTTCCTGATAGATAGCACTCCTTGATTTCCTTTTATGCACCTCTCAAATTAGATATTCTGCACTTTAATCACAACACCGTCTTACTTTATCTTTTAAGAGTAAAAGCATTATGATTATAAGTTAACTTAGAAATACTATAAGTTCTTCTACCTCGAGGTTTGTGTTTGTTTCTGCCTCAAGCAGTGCTCCCGGGTCACGTTCTGTCCAGAGGAAAAAGCCCCTTAACTGAATCCATCTGGGCTGCAGTTTGGAGCGGCTGGTCTGTCCCAAGGCAAGGCTGGAGCTGGTGTTGACCCACAGCCCTGCTCCGCCATGGGCTGGACACGGCCCCGTGACTGCCTGTGGCCATGACAGGGGTGCTGTGCAGGTCAGAATTAAATGCACTTTGGAGGGCAAATCGAGGAGGTGTGCACACCTAGGTGTGTTGAGTGCTGGTTTCTCCACCCGTTGGTTTCTCAGGGCACCATGTGGAGGGGTACCAGCCCCCCGAGCCCGTCTGACTGCAGGTAGCATGCCTGCCTGCCCTGCACTGACAGCTTACTCTGGAAGGGGAGCTCGGGTCTGGCCTGGGCATAGATGCTCTGCATTTGTTGCCCTACTCCAGTGAGCCACAGGGAAGGGCTGTCCGGCACCTCCTGTCCTGGGGACAGGCTGTGGACACAGCCTCCCTTGTCCCCTCTTCATAGCTGGAAGCTCAATGTCCAACCTGGCCCTTCCTGGGGCTGTATGTGCTTTTTGCAGAACCCATTTAAACTCTTCAAGCCCATGTTCTCTGAAATATTAAAAAAAAAATGAACTCTGCTAGCTTATACATACCTACAAAAGCTGCCATCCTTTAGGCAGCTAAACTTTCCTTTACTCATCTTATTAGGACCACTGCAGAGTAACATACATAATATTAAAATGTCCCTGTATGTATTTATTGCTTCTATTGCTTTGGTGCTATTTTCATTGGCATAGCAAGACGTTGTAGACCAATACACTAAATAATTTTTCTTCACACTGCTGTGGTGTGGTTGCCTTTTCTGAATGTTTATGCTTGCAAATAAACGTATTAGCCCCTGAAGCAAACTTACGTGAACGGGCTCTTTTCTAAGGCGCTCTCAGTACGCCGTCTGTCCTCCTCCCCTTTGAATGTGTTTGTTAACTTCAGTCAAAGGTAAAATAGGGATAAAGGTTTCAAAAATGCTAGATACCTGAAAGCTTGATGGAAATCGGTAGCCAGCAGAGGGAAAAGATCCAAGGTAATGCCTTCACTGAAACTGAAGACAGTGAAGTGAGCTCAGGTATTTATTAACCCCAGGAGAACTCATGCAGAGAGGGGCCCTCCACATGCCCCAGGCACAGAAATGCCTTGGTAAGACTCTGCTATACCCTACAGATGCTGGGGGATTTAGCAAGAAGGCATTGATCTCTGCTGAAAACAGTTTTTATGAACTATTTCACTGCAGCACCTCCCAGCCACGGGGTGTTGGCCTTCAGGGCCTGGCTGTCCTGGGGGCTGGCTCATGTTCAAGGTGATCTGCTGAGCCATGTGGCCCTGTCCCAGCCAAGCAGAAGTTGGCAGTGATGTGTAGAGAGGCCCCCTCCATTGGGATGGGCAGGGATGATGGGCAGGGATGAGGGACAGTGAGGGGACTGGGGTCCCCCAGCACGGGGCTGCCTCTGCTCCCACCCTTGCAGCAGAGCCCTTAGGAGCAGCAGTGGGTTTTAGGTCTCTAGTCATATCTGGGAGATAATTTGTTGTCCTGTACACGTAACAAGTTCTGGTGACCACTAGAAGTCGGTGTCTTTGAAACCAAAGGTTTATCTAGTCCCTGATTTTTTTCTTCAGCACTTGATTAAAGGGGAGCTGTCTGTAAAGGGCACCCTCTGTGGCTGTGAAGAATGGGCGTAGTGATCCCTGTGGGAATACAATCTCAGAAGAAACAGGGTGAAGGCAATAACACAGACCGTCCCAAGACCTACAGGGCCAAACTGCAGCAGTATGAGACGGGTGGAAGGTGACTGAAGGCACTTATTTGTTCCCTTGCCTGAAGCCAGCCCTGGGGCAAAGCCCTTGCTGGGCACCAGCCCAGCAGAGATGAGCCCAGGGCCAGGTACAGTGAGACGTGGGAGAATCTCAGCCATAAACAGGTTATTTCTTTGCCTTCAAAGAGATTTTTATTGGAATTAGGAAAATTCTTCCTATTAGGTCCTAACTTAATTTAAATATTAGGTGATTTATTTCTGTGTTTTCATTTGTCCTCCATGGGAGTGACAAGGATTTTAATGTAGTATAGAAAATCCTTTGAGCTTTTCAAATTAGAAAAGCTCTACTGAAGTAGAAAGTCTTTTTTTTCCCTAAACATAAAATGATTTGTTTGTGACTATAATTGATGATAGGCTTATGAATCCCTTGAGTTAAATAAAGTGAATCAGGTAAACAAAGTACTTTGTCATGCTTATATGCATTCTTGCGAAGACATATATGTAAAGTAATTCCTTTGAATTAATTTTACCAAAAAGAAACACTCTTACAGGAATGGTAATACTTAGATTTTGTGTATCATCCTGGGATCGCTTTAAATTTAATTTAATTTTTGTATGAAATTTGTATTTGGGTCAACTGCTGGTTGAAATGGGATCATGACCCCAATGGATGAAACGTTATCAAAGTGTTCCTGGTGAGTGGAGAATCTGGCATTGAATTGAGTTGTTATGACATCAAGCAATGTCTAATGCAATTACAACACAGTATTTTTAGGCAAAAGCAGTGATACCATAGAAGCACGCTGGCTTAGGTAATATTTAATACTAGAGACCCAACGCTGATCAAGTCACTGCTTTCCAATTTCTCTTCCTGCAATCTGCCTGCCCTCTGCCAACCACTGGTGTGTGATTAATTGACTGACACGAAGTCTGTTATTTACATTGCAGATATATTGTAAGTAGACTCCAGGTGAAGCTCACAGCATGCTGCATATTTACCACCATATGTTCAGGAGGTTGTGAACAGAAAAAAGTAAGTCTAAAGCCAGAGGAGGTATTAGAGGACACAATAGAAAAGCTAATTATAAAAGCCTTCAAAAGCAGTCCCTGCTTCACTGTTTGATGTCCCAATATGTAATTACAGAGAACTAGGAAATAAGGGAAGATAATAAAAGGAAGGTAATAAAGGGAAGATATAAGAAACAGGGCATGCTAGTTTGTGAGAGAAGAGGAAAACAGAGCTCCCAACCCATTTCTCCTTTAGCAGTTGGAAACGGTTGGGAGGGCTGTGAAAGGGGGATGGAGGAGGCAGGTGTTCTGGACAGTATAGGCAGGGGAGGTGTGAGCTCGGGGAGAATGGGCAAACTTTGTCAGTGCTTTTTTTTCTGGTGCAAACTGCCATTTCACCCTCCTGAGGGGGCTTTGCACCAGGTGGGATGGCTAGAAAGGGAGCACCGAAGCTGGCAGCTGTATTGTCCCTATTGGCAAGCAATAATTTTTCCCTTTAAGTAAGGACAGCATGGGATGAAATCACCCCACAGGATGCCACCCTTATTTTAAAGCCCATTATGGACTGCCTGTGCAAGTAGAAAATTTTGCTCTGCATCCATTACTCTAGCTGATACTAATGTATATATTTTCCTTGCTATTTATATCACTTCTGAGTTAGGCTTCTTTTATGAGGATCACAGTGTGTCTCCTGTTGTTTTGTAGAGTGGCTGGTAAGAGTAGTTTAATGAGGGTTATCATTTTTGATAAAATAGAAGGAAAATATGTATCTAAATCTTAGCTTCGAATCTACATGTATACTAAATCAATATTTCTTAGAAAAATAAAGGTGCCCTGTGATTCTGTTGGCTATACATGCAGTAGAGAGTAGGGGATCGGAATACGCTTGGCCAAATGAAGCAGCTTCTGGCTAGCTGTCGCAGGAAGGTGCAGGCAAACGCGGGGGGCTAGAAATGATAGCTTCAGTTTTGCTCTGGGGCTGGAGGGAGAATGTCTTCACTCGTGCCTCAAAGGGCCTTCCCCAGCACACAGCTCAATTATTTGGACGGTAAGCTGATTAGAGGATTTGAAAGCAATCATCCAAAAATGGTTGATGCCAGCCTCCGACTGACACCTCAACTTATTCTCAATGAGTGCAAAGACGAGATACATTTCAAATTACAATTTTGTAGAAATGTTTAAAATATTTAAAAATGCCATCAGAAGGTGTTTAATAGTGAACAGGGTGAGCAGTCAGCAAATGGCTCTTTAATATAGCTTTGTGTCCGTTCTAGTTGACGCTGGAGGCTCACATGGTGCCAAGTGGTGCTTGTGTGCTGCACCTGCCCATGCTGTGTCCCGGTGTGCAGCTGGGCTCAAGGGGCTCAGGGCTCCCCCAGGCTCCCTCTTCTTGGGAGGCAAGAAAGGTGTTCACTCAGGAAGAGAAAGCAGGAGAAAAGAACTACGTTGGCTCAACAAGAGGACAAGTTGGAAACGGTGCCAAAATCAGACACTGAGAGTATCTACTTGTCTACTCCTTGCTTTCCTTTAAAGAAAACCCCAAAATTTCCAGGTAAATGCTCCCCCCCAAATTCGTTGTTCAAAATTTGATTCTTCGCAAAATTTCAGTTTCTTAGCAGACTTCCAGCCTGACTTTGCAACAATGCTTTACACAAGTAACCCTGTGCATTTTACTGAAGCAACCGAAGTCAATAATGTTTACATGTGATTAGAAATCCACCGAACCTAAAAAATAAAAATTCTGGAAATTCTTTTTCACAGTATTTTGCTATAAATTGTTACTGGACAATAATGCATGTATTTGTCCATGGTGTGCAGATGGTTTGATGTTCAAGACACAAATGTACATTTCCTTACATATAATTACATTCTGAATGACAAATTTGCATTGATAAGTCTTGCTTTAAATGTATCCACTCTTGCTGAAGTTAGTAGACACATGAGTATCTTTATTGCCTGTTAAACGTCAAAGGCATTTTTCAATTGTTAACAAAAATATGTTAGAGAAAGCACATAAAATGGCAAAGGTGACAAAGAGATTAACCATGAGCAGAAGGGCTCAAGCCGGCAGGCCTGCACCGCTCAGCCCAGCTGTGGAGGTGGTTGGTTTGCAGACAGCTCCTTTGCTTAGTGCTTGAGTAGTGCAGAACACCTACGTATGCAGTTACCCGCTTCTGCTTTAACCTTGCATAAAGCTGAGATTCAGGTTCATTCTCTGTTCTTGCAGGAACTGCTCTCAGTTTCCAAGATGCCAGTCTTGGAAGTACATGGTGAAGTGCACTGCCTCAGATTTTAAATGCCCATTGCATGTGCTGATGATATATTCAAAGGTTTCCAGCACACAAAGTGCAGATGAAGTTAATGGGAATCCTAGTGCTCAAAAATTTTTGCAGAATTCAGATTTTAGATATTTCTAGATGGATACTCAAAAACTTAGGGCCCTGAATTTAGCAGTTTACAAAATGTGGTCCCTGACTTCTCCTGCCTTTGCATACAGTATGCACTGAGAAGGTGTTTGTAACAGACCTCTGCTCTTGTATAAAAAGCACGTTCAACTGCCATTGTATTTTGGTCTGACAAGGATTATTGACTGCATCC